>NC_138385.1:51933813-51946266 GCF_054177405.1 Leptonychotes weddellii
CCCATCAAAAAGGAGAATTTCAGAAATAATCCCTGATGAATATGGATTCCAAAATCCTCAACAAAATCTTAGCTAATAGGATCCAACAATACATGAAAAGGATCATCGACCACGACCAAGTAGGATTTATCCCCGGGATGCAAGGGTGGTTCAACATTCACAAATCAATCAATGTGATAGAACACATTAATAAGAGGAGAAGAAGAACCATATGGTCCTCTGAATTGATGCAGAAAAAGCAACTGACAAAATCCAGCATCCTTTCCTGATTAAAACTCTTCAGAGTATAGGGATAGAGGGAACATTCCTCAAGTTCATAAAATCCATCTATGAAAAACCCACAGCGAATATCATCCTCCACAGGGAAAAGCTGAGAGCCTTTCCCTTAAGATCAGGAACATGTTGGGGCACCTGGGTGGCTCAGTTGGTTAAGCGACTGCCCTCGGCTCAGGTCATGATCTTGGGGTCCTGGGATCGAGCCCCACATCAGGCTCCCTGCTTCACGGGAAGCCTGCTTCTCCCTCTCCCACTCCCCCTGCTTGTGTTCCCTCTCTCGCTGTGTCTCTCTCTGTCAAATAAATAAATAAAATCTTTAAAAAAAAAAAAAAGATCAGGAACACGTCAAGGATGACCAGTCTTGCCACTATTGTTCAACACAGTACTAGAAGTCCTAGCAACAGCAATCAGACAACAAAAAGAAATAAAAGGTATTCAAATTGCCAAAGAAGAAGTCAACCTCTCTCTTTTTGCAGATGACATGATTCTTTATGTGGAAAACACAAAAGACTCCACCCCAAATTACTAGAACTCATACAGCAATTCAGTAATGTGACAGGATACAAAATCAATGCACAGAAATCAGTTGCTTTCTTATACACTAACAACGCAACTGTAGAAAGAGAAATTAGAGAAATGATTCCATTTACAATGGCACCAAAAACCATAAGATACCTCGGAATAAACCTAACCAAAGAGGAGAAGGATCTATACTCTAGGAACTACAGAACCCTTATGAAGGAAACTGAAGAAGACACAAAAATGAAAAAATATTCCATGCTCATGGATCAGAAGAATAAACATTGTTAAAATGTCTATGCTACCCAGAGCAATCTATACTTTCAATGCCATCCCGATCAAAATTCCAATGACAGTTTTCAAAGTGCTGGAACAAACAATCCTAAAATTTGTATGGAATCAGGAAAGACCCCCGAATCGCCAAGGAAATGTTGAAAAAGAAAAACAAAGCTGGAGGCATCATGTTGTCCGATTTCAAGCTATATTACAAAGCTGTGATCACCAATACAGCATGGTACTGGCACAAAAACAGACATATAGACCAATGGAACAGAACAGAGAACCCAGATATGGACCTTCAACTCTATGGTCAAATAATCTTTGACAAAGCAGGAAAAAACATGCAATGGAAAAAAGTCTCGTCAGTAAATGGTGCTGGGAAAATTGGACATCCACATGTAGAAGAATGAAACTCAACCATTCTCTAACACCATACACGAAGATAAACTCAAAATGGATGAAAAACCTCCATGTGAGAAAGGAATCCATCAAAATCCTAGAGGAGAACATAAGTGGTAACCTCTTTGACATCAGCCACAGCAACTTCTTTCAAGATACATCTCCAAAAGCTAGTGAAATAAAAGCAAAAATGAACTTTTGGGACTTCATCAAGATAAAAAGCTTCTGCTCAGCAAAGGAAAGAGTCAACAAAACAAAGAGACAACCCACAGAATGGGAGAGGATATTTGCAAATGACACTACAAATAAAGGGCTGGTATCAAAGATCTATAAAGAACTTCTCAAAGTCAACACCCAAAAAACAAATAATCAAGTCAAAAAATGGGCAGAAGACATGAAGACACTTCTCTGAAGAAGACATACAAATGGCTAACAAACACATGAAAAAATGTTCATCATAATTATCCATCAGGGAGATTCAAATCAAAACCACATTGAGATACCACCTTACACTAGTTAGAATGGCAAAAAAGGACAGGGAAAGAAACAACAAATGTTGGAGAGGTTGTGGAGAAAGGGGAACCCTCTTACACTGTTGGTGGGAATGCAAGTTGGTGCAGCCACTTTGGAAAACAGTGTGGAGGTTCCTCAAAAAATTAAAAGTAGAGCTACCCTATGACCCAGCAATTGCACTCCTGGGTATTTACCACAAAGACACAGATATAGTGAATAGAAGGGGCATATTTTCATAGCAGCAATGTCCACTATAGCCAAACTGTGGAAAGAGCCAAGATGCCCTTCAACAGATGAATGGATAAAGAAGATGTGGTCCATATATACAATGGAATATGACTCAGCCATCTGAAAGGATGAAGACCCATCTTTTACATCAACATGGATGGGACTGGAGGAGATTATGCTAAGTGAAATAAGTCAAGCAGAGAAAGTCAATTATCATATGGTTTCACTTATTTGTGGAACATAAGGAATAGCATGGAGGACATTAGGAGAAGGAGGGAAAAATGAAGGGGAGGGAATAGGAGGGAGAGATGAACCATGAGAGACTATGGACTCTGAGAAACAAACAGGGTTTTAGAGGGGAGGGGGGATTGGTTAGCCCCGTGATGTGTATTAAGGAGGGCATGTACTGCATGGAACACTGGGTGTTATATGAAAACAATGGATCGTGGATCACCACATCAAAAACAAATGATGTATTGTATGGTGACTAACATAACATAATATTATTTAAAAATTAAAAAAAAAGAAATGACAATGCAGTAATTTACTGAAGCTATGGTTTATTCGCAGCCAACTATTATCTCCTTAAAAATAAAAGTACCCATTTCAGAAAAAAATAGTATTTTGGTATATCAAGAAGAAAATATTATGTTTGCCAAATAATATTACTTTGATATTTTCATGCTATATTCAGTAACACAGTAGAATATACCCTGGATGACATTGATAGTATAATGCACTAAATAGAAAATAAAAAGAAAACAATATCTATGAAATGAAAGTGTTAATCATATTGTGGAAAAGTCTCACACTGTTTTCACCCTATCAAAAGTAAAGAGTGAAGTAATACATTAGACCAAGAGAAAACTCATCCTGATATTCGACTCATTCAAATCTAAAAGTACAGTTAAGAAAATATTTATTGGGATACCCATGGACCCATAAGTCAGGCCAGGATTAGAAAACAAAACGAAACAAATCAAAACCCTCACCCCATCATGGTTACTGCTTTGTGTCTGGCTAAGTGATGAAAAATGTAAGACATGTACTGTTTTTTCATTTTGCATTTCAAAAATAAAGCTGTAATGTCAATCAAATAGTTGGTTAATCCAACCATATTTTTTAAATTTAGTATTTGCAGGGGAGTAGAGCGGTACCTGTAAAGGGAATAAAAGTATTGCAATAGCTATGTAGAGATCAATAAAATAAACTTTTTAACCAAATTACCTTAATAGATCTATTTTTTTATTTTTCTTTTTTTTTTAAAGATTTTATTTATTTATTTGAGAGAGAGAATGAGAGAGAGAGAGCACATGAGAGGGGGGAGGGTCAGAGGGAGAAGCAGGCTCCCTGCGGTGCAGGGAGCCCAATGCGGGACTTGATCCTGGGACTCCAGGATCATGACCTGAGCCGAAGGCAGTCGCTTAAACAACTGAGCCACCCAGGCGCCCTTAATTTTTTTCTTATATTCTCAATACTGGAGAAAAATTTTTTTCTTGCTTCCTTATTGTGCTAACCCAAAGTGCAGGGATATCATCAGAGATAACAAAGCAGTGGAAGGCAAAGCAAGTGAAGTTTTAAAAATGTATATAAAGTAAAATGGAAGTTAAAAAACTTTAAAGAACCAGTTTTCTTTTCAATTCAATTCATTAGTTCTTTGTTCCACTAAAATCAGAATAGGTTTTGCTTAAAAGAAAATGGAGAAATAAGCCTGTGTTGGGGCGCTTGGGTGGCTCAGATGGTTAAGTGTCTGCCTTTGGCTCAGGTCATGATCTCGGGGTCCTGGGAATGATCTCGGGGGCTGGGAGCCTGCTTCTCCCTCTCCCTCTTCTGCTTCCCCTGTTTGTACTCTGTCTCAAATGAATAAATAAAATCTTTTAAAAAAAAATAAGCCTGTGTTTAGAGTCTAATTGTAGATGCAAAATATTTTAAAGTGATTTTTTTCTTTTTATTTTTATTTTAATTCCAGTATAATTAACATAAAGTGTTATATTAGTTTCAGGTGTACAATATAGTGATTCAACAATTCCATACATCACCCAGTGTTCATCATGACAAGTACACTCAAACCCCATCAGCTGTTTCACCCATCCCCCTGTCCACCTCCCCTCTGGTAACCATCAGTTTGCTCTCAATAATTAAGTCTGTTTCTTGGCTTGTCTCTCTTTATTCCCTCTATTCATTTGTTTTGTTTCTTAAATTCCACATATGAGTGAAATCATATGGTATTTGTCTTCCTATGACTGACCCATTTCACTTAGCATTATACTCTCTAGCTCCATCTATGTCATTGCAAATAGCAAGATTCCATTCTTTTTTATGGCTGAACGGTGTTCCATTGTACTCTTAATAACTAGTATTAACATTAAGCTGTGTGGATAAGCCATAAATTTCTTTTTAAACTGATAAGAACAGATACTACACTTGATCTTAGCCAAAAGGCTGAGAAGCGATATAAAATTCTTTTTATAAACACCATAATCATAATACATTTATCAATCTAAATAGGCAGCTATTTTATAATCTGTTAAAAATAAACATCTTGACTAAAAGTCATTGATTATAATAAAGTATTTGCCTGTTCATCCTTGTGGACTTTTCTATTAGTCCACATGTGGAGTTTAAGATACAAAACAGATGAACATAGGGGAAAGGGGGGAAAAAAAAGAGAGGGAAGCAAACCATAAGAGACTCTTAACTATACAAGACAAACTGAGGGTTGATGGAGGGGAGTGGGCAGGGGATGGGCTAAATGGGTGATGGGTATTACGGAGGGTACTTGTGTGGAGCACTGGGTGTTATATGTAAGTGATGAATCACTAAATTCTAATCCTGAAACCAATATTACACTATATGTTAACTAACTAGAATTTAAATACAAATTTGAAAAAAAAATGATTTAATTACAAAGAAATCTTAAAACATATTTCAGATTAAAATCTGGCAAAGGATGAATGTTTTGCTTTTTATTTTTATTTTTTAGATATTTTATTTATTTATTTGAGAGAGAGAGTACCAGTGGGGTGGGGGGAGTGGCATGGAGAGGGAGAAGCAGGCTCCCGCTGAGCAGAGAGCCCAACACAGGGCTTGATCCCAGGACCCTGGGATCATGACCTGAGCCAAAGGCAGATGTTTAACTGACTGAGCCATCCAGGCACCCCAGAATGAATGTTTTAAAAGAAAAAGTGTAAACATTTAAAATGAAATCTGCGCATTTCCAAAATTTTTAATATAGATAAAAATTCTAGTATTTGTTTATAATTGAATTTAAAATGCTTATATGAGGTTTCTATTATTATGTGTATGCAATTTTATATGCTTGACCACAGTGCTTAAGTCCTAGAACAATACTTATATCACAAAATGGTGTATTACTTATGCCATAATGCACTGTTGATGTTCTAAGTCTATAGCATTTAAAGATTTGGGAGGGACTTCTCAATACCAGTTCACTTTAGCATTAGTCACTTTCAAATTTGGTTCTAAAGAATAAATCTTATGATACTGATGTTAAAACAGTTCCAATTTACATTAATTCACAAAACTATTTCACTTGTCTGGGATTCTACTAATGATATGAATGGGTTCATTTTCCAAATTTTTAGCCTCTTACCAATGCATCTCAGATAATGATGAAACTTGAGAAAAAAAGTGTTTATTTTTAAATTTTCTTAAATTTTTTTATTTTTTTAATTTATTTTTAAGAGATTTTTATTTACTTATTTGACAGAGAGAGAGAGTACAAGTAGGCAGAGAGGCAGGCAGAGGGAGAGGGAGAAGCAAGCTCCCTACTGAGCAGGGAGCCCAATGAGGAACTCGATCCCAGGACCCTGGGATCACGACCTGAGCCGAAGGCAGCCGCTTAACCGACTGAGCCACCCAGGCGCCCCTAAATTTTCTTAATTTTAAAAATGTTTTTAATTATGTTAAAAACATGTGTGATAACTTCATTTTCAACTCCTAAAAGTAGCAAAGTGCTCAGAGATGTTATTGGACTTAGTATAATTAGGCTTGCCCATGGAAGGAAGGGTAGGAAAACATCAATTTCTCTTATACCAAAAGATGGTAGAAATGTTTAAGATTTCTAGTTTCTATTCACACCCACAAAAAGGCAGGCAGATAGATTCTACTTTGTGTTACTTATATCCTGGTTTGTCATTCTCTTTACTTTATGACCATCTTTTTTTCAAACACTATGCTTAGCTCCAATTTTTGTTCTAATAGTGTTTTTCTTGAGAATTAACATGAATTCCTGGTTTCCTGTCATTGAGAATAGGGAAATAATTTGTTCTCGAAATTCTTATATGTGGATGGAACCATGCTAAAAGAGGGTTTTGAAGTTAAAAAGCTCAGGTGAAAGTGCATTGGAACAATTAAGATCAACATGCTAGACACCTAGAGAAAACAACACAAAAGCCTCAATGAGAAACAGCTCTGGATTTAAAAACATGATGCTCAGAAGCTTAAAAAGGAACTACCTTCCTCCAGGTTAAACCTCTGCTTCTAATCCCAGAGAAATCTTTCATTTCCTTCCCACACTGCCCCAACACATATATATATATACACTTTCTTGTGTTTGTTTATATTTTTTATGTTGCTGTGGATGTTTGTTGCTTTAAAGTATTAAAGTGTGCACTGTTCTAAGGAAATCATCTCCTGAATCCTTTCAGGTTTAGCACCAATCTCTTACAGTGGGAAGTGTGAGAGCTCTCAATAGCACCACTTTCTTCCTCTCCCTCCGCTCCTTATAGTGGCTGGTAGAGGCTGATAGCTATGCAAATTCAACAGTCACTAAGTCAGACTTCTTTTGCTTCTAATGCACCTGATGCAAAGAGTTGCTGCCTCTCCAAACTGCCACTAACGTAATAGAGGGGAGCTGGCCAGAGAGAACTCCAGTTCCCTTTGGAGGGAATGACAGGGTAGGGAAATCACTGAGAAGACTGAAGTACAATAGGATTCTCTGGCAAGTTGTGAGCTAAAGCTTCCTAGTGAGATTAAATCTCCATCCCCTCTGCACTGGACCCTGTTCAGGTCACCATGATTCTCACAATATATCCAGTAACCAGGTAAGCATTCTCCAAGTCATTCCAGATCTGTTACCTCTTTGTGGATAACCCTGTCAACACATAGGGATCAAGGAAGGATTCTCTGGAGACTAAGGGGACCCCAGAATTAGAGCCAACAACATATATACCTTCCATATGACTCAGGAACACTATCTGAAGAGGCAGGAAAGTAGGAATCCACCAGAATGCTCCATGAAAAAGCCTTAGCATTAAAAAAATCTATTAGCCTGTTTCCCCTTCTCCCTTTACAGCACCTTCTGGACTATAAGAACTCACTTTACCAACTGCTGCTCTCTTCAATTCCTTCCAAACAACTGGAGTGGGGCAGGGATGTGGTGCTAGAATGAGGTTCTGGAGGGGGCCTGCTGTTAAGCACAGAGGAGAAGGGGAAGGGTGGCCAGAGAAAAAGAAAGAGAATTGCAGAAATTAAAATAAAAGGAAAAGAATAAGGGGAGAAGGAAGGAAAGAAAGAAATTAAGGAAGAAGGAAAAGAGAGCACAGAAACAAGCACTTATCACAGCTGCCAGGGTCCCTAAACCACTGCTGCCCAAGGGCAAGTGGGTATTGACAGTACTTCCCCCAATAGACCCCTCTAGTCCAACTCACCCACTCTACAGATTTCTTTTTCTCCCAGGCTCATCCCCCTTGTAGTGTAAAACTATTTCCATGGCAACATATGGGCACACAATTTAAGGTGGTTCATAATATTGAGTCATATGGGTTCCACCTACTCCAGGCGGGTGATCTCTCCATTACTTTCCTTTTTCCTTTATTGTTGAACTTTGTCCAGTGGAATAATATTACCTTTTCTCTCTCCTCACACAGAAACCCAATTTCCTCTTCTTTCCCAAAGTGCTTTCTGACAAATGTCTTTCCCCAACATACACCCAAACACACCCTCCTCCTTCCTCCTTCTTCAATCATTGCTAACATAAACACAAACTTACATTCATGCTCAGAGGGCAGTTTTTCTGAAACAAGTGGTTTTTTTCACTAGTGTCTTTTTTTTTTTTTCCTTAACAATTTGCATCATGAGGACTTCCTTCCCTCAATACATTCTGCTCTTGGTTTGGCTAGAAATATTTAGGTCCTTACGTTTTCTCTCATATCTAAAGCCACTTCTAACAAGAGAAAACAGCTGGATGGCATTTTTTAAAGAAACAATATCAAAATGCAGTCTTTGATAATTTAAAGTAGAATTGTCTTAATGCAATCCACTAAGTTTATAATTAGTAATATTAAATGTATTGATTGGATTATTGTTTCTAAACTTTGCTTCCATTAAATTTTTCTACTAGCATAAAATAAACTTCACTTTTAAGGTACCTAAAGACTATACAAAAGAGATAACTAATAGGTGCTTTACAGAAGGAAAAATAAATCTTGAAAGGAAGTTTAGGATTATAGAAAAAAATATGTAAATATACTTATTACCTGCCTATAACATTCTTGCACTGTTATGTAGTAAACACACTTGATATCTAAAAAAAAAAAAAAGTGAGGTACAGACTTTAATACTTCACTTTATAAATGTGTGAAGTTAAAGTTTTCAAAATCATTCACTATTTATTGACATGTAAATGTGTTAGTCAATTAATCTGGAGGGGTTGTAATTCCCTTACCCTGGAGCTGTGAATAAACATAATTCTTGATACTACATCAACATATCAATTATATTTTGTTTATCATCTATAACTGTTGACTTAAGCACAGAAAATAAAATTCAAATGTAATTACTGATGTCTTTTTCATCACATTAACTGAGTTCAATCTTACCACAGCCATAATTATAGACACAATTATTAATAAAAGAGATAATTTTCTAAGAAATTCAGTATAAATTTTAGTTGAGTAAAATAAGTTTTTGAAGGAAATGTAATTCCAATGTCAATTTCAATGTCTACTCATAGTTGAAACTAAAAGGAAAAGTAATGAAACTTCCTTTCTATGAGATTTCTCACCGTGTCTTTTGGTAGCACACTTTTTTGAATTCAACGACACTACTACTCTGAAGATTAACTTCCTTCTCCAGAGTTCCCCATCAACTGATCTCCCCACATTCTCTGCACCTCACTTGCCACAACACCATGGATACTGTTGCCAGGAGACTAAGAATATTATTGTTGCATCATTAATGATCTTATAGTTAAAAATATTTTCAAGTGAGAAATTTATATAAGGCAATTCTAAGCATGAAATCTCAAAAAAATCCTGTATTCCTTATGTTACTTTGACTTTAATAAAAAATAGTAAAGATGAATAGATAACCCATACAGATGTACATACATAGCTATTTTTTTTTGTTTTATTGTAACTGTCTATATGCAAAATCAAAATTAAGTTGTAATTTCTGAAATACAAACTTTGGGGACATATTGTCTACTTAATTTTCATCTCCCAAAGGAACATTGTTTTAAAAATCCTTGAACAGTTACAAAGTATTATAGTTGATTAACATTTGATCATTGTTCTGAATGTCAAAAATTAATATAAAACCATTTTAAAAGAGCTCTTCCCAACATAAGGTCTTAATATAGTATGACCAGTTTATAGAAATCATCCCATAGGGGCGCCTGGGTGGCTCAGTTGTTAAGCGTCTGCCTTCGGCTCAGGTCAAGATCCCAGTATCCTGGGATCAAGCCCCGCATCGGGCTCCCTGCTCCGCGGGGAAGCTTGCTTCTACCTCTCTCACTCCCCCTGCTTGTGTTCCCTCTCTCACTGTGTTTCTCTGTCAAATAAATAAAATCTTAAAAAAAAAATCATCCCATAACTGTTTTTAATAAAAATATCAAAATTGAGAAGAGAGACAAGCAAATAGATTATAGGAAGGAAATTATCTGTCAAAGTCAATGATCCAAGGGATATGTTTTTGATAGCCCATGTAGTCATTCTGCCGTGAAATGTAGAAGGGAATTAGTACACTTTGGAAGGGCCAAAGATGAAACAATATAGTTGCTCAATTTTTTCCTGGCACTATAATATATATCAAAGGAAGAAGAAAAAAATTTTAATAACATCTAAGAGTATAAATCATGTATATGAAAGAGATAATGTTAAATCAGAGCTTAATTTGAACAGGAAAATATATCTGTACAGTTTCTAAAGGAAACATAACAGAAATTATACATTTCATGATATGTAATACTGAATATAGATTTAAAATTTTTAACTTGAGTTCAGAATTTTTAAACATGTAATTAAATGGTAAAAATGACCAAAAATTATATAATATGTCAGGTACTAAGTGCTTTAATTAACTCATTTAATTCTCACTCAGAAAAAATGTAAAGGTAATCAAAACACCCAAGATTCATGTGAAAGAAACAGAGAACAAGTTATACAAATAAATTAATGAGTAGAATAATAGATAAAATAGCCCAAGGTTAACTAAGAGACCAATAGGCACAAGTTGGGGGGGGGTTAAGTAAAATTTTAAAAAGTTAAAACAATGTAGTAATAAAACAAGACAGTACATGTAACAGTGAAGAAGATGGAAGAGTCTTGGGAAAATAAAAAGACAAAATAGAAGTCAAAAGACAACTATCACTAAGTAGCTGTTTAGTGATCCAAATGTCTGATTTAAGTCCCATTTATTCCAAAGGTTAAAATTCCCAATTCGATTAATTGTGCCATATCTCTTTTGACTCAGTTTGATACATTTTAAAAAATCATTAAAGATTTTTTTTTCCAAATAGGTGTGATTTTAAAACTCACTGAGTGGATTGTCATATTTTAGGGCAAAACACTCAATTCCTTCCATGAGTTTCTAAGAAAAGTGGTACAGGAATCATGCTCTGAAGAGCCAGAGGGGCAGAAATCAGGATAATGGACATTGGATATGGCATAGACAGTGAAAAAGCATTCTTAAATGGGTTTCTGAAAATGAACTGCTAGTAACCACAAAAACTTAATATCTGAAGTATATAGGTGGATATACATCCTTGACCAGTGACATCTATCCTGAATGAAAACTATCTGTCCTCAGCTATGAGCTAGTCAAATAAAAAGCACTAACATCTCCTTGGTGGGCTTATCAGGATGAAGAACAATTTGCCTAGGGTTTTTCATTTCACCTTCTTTTACTAGTAAAATATTGCTATATTTTAAAAGCTATACTATATTTTTTAAAAGCTATGCTATGTTTTAGAGTGGCAAGTTCAGCCTGATTTTAATACGTATTTTTTGCCATTTTGTTTCACTGATTCAGATTGACTGGTCCTTAGACACTCACTGGAGTAAACTCAAAGATCACATTTGGTCAAAATTTTTAATATAAAAAATCCAGATGTCAATATCCATCTAATATTACTTGGGCAAAGGAGATGAGTAAGAACAAACTGAAGGTATCAAAAGATTTTGGGTAAGAAATTAGACATTTTAAACAACAGGAAGTTGTTGTGATGCAGTACAAGGCTCTGCTCTTAGTTTCTAATACTTCTTTGTATACCAAGTAGTCTCTACTGATTTTTAAAACAACTAGATATGCACTGGGAATGCAAATAAAGCTAGGACTATGTAAATGCTACCACAGTCCCTTCTCTGAAATGCCTGGGTGGTGGCAGGGCATCTTTTAAACTTCAGAATTTGCCAGATATTAGAAAGGCAATATGAGAGTACAAATACATTTATTATTTTTGTAGGAAACATGACTATTCACACCAAAGAAATAATTAACATCTCACGTTTCTAGTTTTTGTTACCAAACCACTTCATGCTAGGTCAGGGTTTGCCACCAAAATTAATTATGAAAACATTTTAGATTTTCAGATTTTTTTTTAAAGATTTTATTTATTTATTTGAGACAGAGAGAATGAGAGACAGAGAGCATGAGAGAGAGGAGGGTCAGAGGGAGAAGCAGACTCCCCGCCAAGCAGGGAGCCCGATGTGGGACTCGATCCCGGGACTCCAGGATCATGACCTGAGCCGAAGGCAGTTGCTTAACCAACTGAGCCACCCAGGTGCCCCATGATTTTCAGATTTTTTTAAATTTCTCTCTTTTTTAAATTTTATTATGTTATGTTAGTCACCATACAATCCATCATTAGCTTTTGATGTGGTGATCCACAATCCATTCTTTTCGTATAACACCCAGTACTCCATGCAGTACATGCCCTCCTTAATACACATCACCTGACTAACCAATCTCCCCTCCCCCCTCCCCTCTAGAACCCTG
>NC_138385.1:51946766-51962337 GCF_054177405.1 Leptonychotes weddellii
TGAGATCATATGATACATGTCTTTCTCTGATTGACTTATTTCTCTCAGCATAATACCCTCCAGTTCCATCCACGTCATTGCAAATGGCAAGATTTCATTCCTTTTGATGGCTACATAATATTCCATTGTATATATATACCACATCATCTTTATCCATTCATCTGTCATCATGCTTCACTTTTGCACAAGTAATGTCTCATAGCTGAATTCCATCCCATGAAACAAATTACACTCAGAATTAAAAATGAAAGATTAATCATAAGGTCTAAGAGTTATAAAAGACCTAAAAGGCCATCTAGTCCAATCATCCACCAATTCTTGAATTCTCCATGCAACAGGCCTGCCTAACATGCATACAAATCCAACTCTAAATATCCCCACTGACAAGTAATGAACTCTAAAACAACCCATTCCAGCTTTGGATAGCTCTGTCAGAAAGTTCTTATACTGAAATAAAATCTATCATTCTGTTACTTTTACCCACTAGTTCTAGATCTACTGCTTAGGTAGATAGACAAGAAGTTATCCATCATTACCATGAACACTCTTCAAATATTTGAAGACTGTGTTCAGGTCTCCCATGAGGTACTTGTTCTCTAGGCAAATAAATAATCTAATTCCTCCAACAATGCTTTATACTGAATGGCTTTGAATCTCCTTAACATACTGATCACAAAATTCTGAACATGCTCCAGTTCTCTTGTTTTTCTGTTCATGTAGTCAACAGATTTTACTAAGTAACTCTCGTATGTCTAGAGACCTCTTAAAAGTACAACATAGATTACAGAGATTCCTACTTTAAATTATGTATTTTATTATACATAGAGACCTTGTTGGTAACAACTGTCTTCTATTTTTAAGAGAGGAAGTGCTCAATTGGTAAAAAAAAAATAAAATAAAAAAGTATTTAAGAAAAAGCTGCTGGTAGAAAACGTAAACAAGGGAGGCAAGATGGTGGAAGAAGAGGGGACCTCGTTTCATCTGGTCTCTCAAATTTAGCTGGATATTTATCAAACCATTCTGGATACCCATGAATTCAGTTTGGGATGTAAGAAAATATATCTGGAAATCTACGACTGCTTTTGCAAGGTAGGATATATGGAGTCATGAATCTGTGGGAAAATATCAGAAGATAAATGGAGGGGGGGAAGGGAGCCTCCATGAGCTGGCTACCAGAAAGTGATATAATACCAGAGTGCAAAATTGGAACCCTTAGAAATCTGCTCCAGTGAGAGACATCCCTTTCTGAAAGGGGCTCAGGGGATGAAAAAGGCAGAATTCCATGTGGGTCACTGTGATCTCAGGATCCCAGGGGACACAGAAAGAATGGGGGTGCCTGAACTGATAGAGTGCCTAAGCAGCAGAGCTGGGAAACTGGTTATGGTCAGCGAGCCCAGGAGGGACTCTCAGCTCCAGTCACCATTAACTGTGAGCTGCGTTGGCAGGGAAACTGCTTTTGCCTGAGCACCCCAAAAAGGACTGGAACATGAGGGTCATTTAACATCCCCTGGGAGGGACAAAACAGCTGCGCCACAACTGAGCAACAGCTCTCAGGATGGTGGTGGCCCCAGGAAGCACAGTAGGGTAGCACCCAGCCATGACCTGGGAGCAGTGGAGCAGGGTGCACATGTGAGCCCACAAGTGCTTGCAGTCCCAAAGACATAAAGCACAGAAACACTCATGGGTCCCAGGGACTCCCCCAAGAGAATTGCAGTGGGCATGAACTGAGGGAGTCTGCAAAGGTTGATGCACACAGAAGTGGAGATGGTTTGACCCAGAGAGTTTTATTGAAGAGGGGGGACTGAGAACTTGCGGCTCTGGGATGGAGATCCAGTCATGGCCATTTTTGCTCTGACCCTCTGAAGAGTTGCAGAAAGCCACCAGGGAACAAAAGCCACACAGACGACCAACTCACACTGAGGCCATCCCCCTGACAAGGGGTGGAACAACTCCGCCCAGACAAAGACACCTGAGAAGCAAAAGAGCAGGTCACTTCCCCAGAAGACAGACTGGAAGAACAGGTGAATGACAAGCTATGGATCTTGTAAGACAGTAAAACTCCAGTGCCAGGGGAAAATAGTATATTGAGCTCCAAGTGATTCCTTATGACTTGTTTATCCTTCAGTCTAAAATTTTCCACTTCTCTCTTTTTCTTTCTTTTTTACCTTTTACCCATTTTAACTAGATTCTTATTTTACCAACTTATGTTTTTGAGTCGCTTTTAAACTTTTTTTTTTCACATTTACATTTTAAAGATTTATGCCTCATTCTAGTCCTTTTTCCCTCTATTCAATATTTATATATATTGAATATATATATTCATATTATATATATATATATATATATATATATATATATATATATATATATATATATATATATATATTGCTTTCTTGGCAATTTTCAGATGTAGTGTCTTCTAACACACAGACCAAAATTCAGTCAGGAACAAGTGGATCACCCTGCTCTCTCCACCCTGTGAGATTATAGTCTCTAAGCCTCTGTCCCCCTTCTTACTGTTTTGTTCCATATTGGCTTTGTGTGCTTTTCAGTGGTGGCTTCTGACCACTCCGGATTTTTTCTAGGGTACATTTTGCTTGGGTCATGGTTGATATTTTGGACTTGGTTCATTCGCTCATACATCCTCCCCTGGGCAGAATGACTAAAAGGAACTCATAACAAAGGAAAGAACCAGGGACAATGTTCTCTGCCACAGAGCTAATCGATATGGCTATAAGTAAGATGTCAGATGGAATTCAGGATAGCAATTATAAAGTTAAACAGCTAGGCTTGAAAAAGGCATAAGTGACAGTACAGAAGCTCTAGGAGTGGAAATGAGATCTAATCAGAGCGAATTTAAAAATGCTATGAATGAGATGCAGTCTAAATTGGATGCTCAAACAGCTAGGTCAATGAGGCAGAAGAGAGAATAAGTAATATAGAGGACAGGCTTACAGAAAGGACGGAATTTGAGGAAAGGAGAGAAAGCCAACTAATAGCCCATGAAAAAGGCTTTGAGAATTTAATGATGCCTTGAAACGGGCCAATGTCCGAATTCTTGGGATCCCAGAGGGGGTGGAAAGAGGGAGAGAAGATAGAAGATATATTTGAGCAAATCATGGCTGAGAACTTCCCTAATCTGGGGAAAGAAGCAAGCATCCATGTTCAAGAGGGAGGGAGGACCCCTCCCAAAATCAGTAAAAATAGATCAACCCGACATATAACATTGAAGCTTGCAAATCTTAGAGCCAAAAAAAGCTATCCTGAGAGCAGCTAAGGAGAGGAGTTTCCTTATGTATGGAGGGAGGAATATCAGAAACCTGGTAAGCCAGAAATGGCTGGCATAATATATTCAGGGTATTAATGACAAAAACATGCAGCCAAGAATACTTTATCCAGCAAGGTTATCATTCAGAATGGAAGGAGAGATAAAGAGCTTCCAGGGCAGACAGAAACTGAAAGAATATGTGACCACCAAGCCAGCCCTGCAGGAAATATTAATGGGGATTCATAAATGAAGAGAGACCCCAAAAGTAACATAGAATAGAAAATAACAGAGATAATCTACAGAAACAGGGACTTTACAGGCAATAATACAATGGCACTAAATTCATGTCTTCCAATAGTGACCCTGAATGTAAATGGGCTGAATGCTCCAACCAAAAGACACAAAGTATCAGATTGGATAAAAAAAAGAGCCATCCATATACTGTCCACAAGAGACTCATTTTAGAACTGAAGACACCTGTAGACTGAAAGTGAAGGGGTGGAGAAATATTTACCACACTAATGGACCTCAAAAGAAAGCTGGGGTAACAATCTTCATATCAGATAAATTAGATTTTAAACCAAAGACTTAGTAAAAGATGTAGAGGGACACTATATCATACTTAAAGGGTATACCCAACAAGAACTAGCAATTGTAAATATCTATGTCCTCAATGTGGGAAGAGCCAATTATATAAACCAATTAATAACCAAAGTAAAGAAACATATTGTTAAGAAAACATTAATAGTAGGAGACCTCAACACCCCACTCAGAGCAATGGACAAATCATCTAAGCAGAAGATCAACAAAGAAACGAGCTTTGAATGATACACTGGACCAGACAGACTTCACGGATATATACAGAACATCCCATCCTAAATCAACAGAATACTCATTCTTCTCAAGTGCACATGGAACTTTCTCCAGAGTAGATCACATACTGGGTCAAAAATCGGGTCTCAACTGATACCAAAATACTGAGATTATTCCCTGCATATTTTCAGACCACAGTGCTTTGAAACTGGAACTCAATCACAAGAAGAAATTGTGAAGGAACTCAAACAACTGGAGGTTAAAGAGCATCCTGCTAAAGAATGAATGGGTCAGCCAAGAAATTAAAGAAGAACTTAAACAATTCATGCAAACTAATGAGAATGAAAACACACTGGTGCAAGGCCTATGGGATACTGCAAAGGCAGTCCTAAGAGGGAAGTACATAGCCATCCAAGCCTCTCTCAAAAAATTGGATCACACACAAACTAAACGTACACCTAAAGGAACTGGAGAAAGAACAGCAAATAAAGCCTAAACCAAACAGGAGAAGAGAAATAATAAAGATTAGAGCAGAAATCAATGAAATAGAAACCAGAAAAACAGTAGAATGGATAAACAAAACTAGAAGCTGGTTCTTTGAAAAAATTAATAAAATCAATAAACCTCAGGCCAGATTTATCCAAAAGAAAAGAGAATGAACCCAAATTAATAAAATCATGAATGAAAGGGGAGAGATCATGACCAGTACCAAGGAAATAGACAATTGTAAAAACATATTATGAGCAACTATATGCCAAAAAATTAGGCAATCTGGAAGAAATGGATGCATTCTTCGATACTTATAAACTACCAGGAAGAGGTAGAAAATCTGAACAAATAACCAGCAAGGAAATTGAAACAGAAACCTAAAACCTCCCAAAAAAACAAGAGTACAGGGCCAGATGGCTCCCCAGGGGAATTCTACCAAACATTTAAATAAGAAATAATACCAATTCTACTGAAGCTGCTTCAAAAAATAGAAATGGAGGGAAAACTTCCAAACTCGTTCTGTGAGGCCAGCATTACCTTGGTCCCAAAACCAGACAAAGACCCCATCAAAAAGGAGAATTATAGACCAATATCCGTGATGAACATGGATGTAAAAATAATCAAAAAGATATTAGCCAATAGGATCCAAAAGTGCATTAAAAGGATTATTCACCACAACCAAGCTGGGATTTATTTCTGGGTTGCAAGGGTGGTTCAACATTCACAAATCAATCAACATGATAGAGCACATTAATAAAAGAAAAGGACAAGAACTATATGATCCTTTCAATTGATGCAGAAAAAGCATCTGACAAAATGCAGCATCTTTTCTTCATTAAAAGTCTCCATGGTGTAGGAATAGAGGGAACATAATTCAATATCATAAAAGCCATCTAGAAAAAGCCCACAGCAAATATCATTCTCAATGGGGAAAAACTGAGAGCTTCACCCTTAAGGTCAGGAACATGACAGGGATGCCCACTCTTACCATTATTTTTCAACATAGTATTAGAATTCTTAGCCTCAGCAATCAGAAAACAAAAAGAAATAAAAGGCATTAAAATTGGCAAAGAAGTAGTCAAACTCTCTCTCTTTGCAGATGACATGATACTTTATGTGGAAAACCCAAAAGACTCCAACCCAAAATTGCTAAAACTCATACAGGAATTCAGCTATGTGGCAATGCACAGAAATCAGTTGCATTTTTATATACTAACCATGTGACTGAAGAAATAGAAATTAAGGTATTGATCTCATTTACAATTGTACCAAAAACCATAAGATACCTAGGAATAAACCTAAACAAAGAGGTAAAGCATTTGTATTCTAGAAACTACAGAACACTTATGAAAGAAATTGAGGAAGACACAAAGAGATGGAAAAACATTCCATGCTCATTGATTGGAAGAATAAACATTCTTAAAATGTCTATGTTGCTCAGAGCAATCTACACATTCAGTGCAACCCATATCAAAATAACATCGACATTTTTCACAGGGTTGCAGCAAACAATCTTGAAATTTGTATGGAACCATAAAAGACCCCGAATCACCAGGGGAATGTTGAAAAAGGAAACCAAAGCTGGGGGCATCACAATGCCTGACTTCAAGCTATATTACAAAGCTGTGATCATCAAGACAGCATGGTACTGGCACAAAAACAGACTCATAGATCAATGGAACAGAATAGAGAGCCCAGAAATGGACCTTCAACTCTATAGTTAACTAATCTTCAACAAAGCAGGAAAGAATATCCAATGCAAAAAAGACAGTCTTTTCAATAAATGGTGCTGGGAAAATTGGACAGCCACAACCTCTTCAACCTTGGCCATAGCAACTTCTTCCAAGACACATCTCTAAAGGCAAGGGAAACAAAAGCAAAAATGAACTATTGGGACTTCATCAAGATAAAAAGCTTCTGCACAGCAAAGGAAACAGTCAACAAAACTAAGAAGCAACCCACAGAATGGAAGACGATATTTGCAAATGACATTACAGATAAAGGGCTGGTATCCAAGATCTACAAAGAATTTCTCAATCTCAACACCCAAAAAACAAATAATCCAATCAAGAAATGGGCAGAGGACATGAAGAGACACTTCTCCAAAGAATATATATAAATGGCCAACAGACACATGAAAAAATGCTCCACATCTCTTGCCATCACGGAAATACAAATCAAAATCACAACAAGATACCACTACACCAGTTAGAATGGCTAAAATTAACAAGACAGGGAACAACAAATGTTGGCAAGGATGTGGAGAAAGGGGAACCCTCTTACACTGTTGGTGCGAATGCAAGCTGGTATAGCCACAATAGAAAACAGTATGGAGGTTCCTCAGGGCATTAAAAATAGAGATACCCTATGACCCAGCAATTACACTACTGGATATTTACCCCAAAGATACAGATGTAGTGAAAAGAAGGAGTACATTCACCCCAATATTCATAGCAGTGTTGTCCACAGTAGCCAAACTGTAGAAGGAGCCAAGATATCTTTCAATGGATGAATGGATAAAGAAGATGTGGTTCATATACACAGTGGATATTACTCAGCCATCAGAAAGGATGAATATCTACCTTTTACGTCAATATGGATAGAACTGGAGGGTAATATACTAAGTGAAATAAGTCAAACAGAGAAAAACAATTATCTTATGGTTTCATTCATATGTGGAACATAAGGAATAGTGCAGGGGACAATATGCATTTTGGGGGAAACTGAATAGGAAGCTAATCAGAGCGGGAGCCAAACCATATGAGACTCTTGACTTTGGGAAACAAAGTGAGGGCTGCAGAAAGGGAGGTGGGTAGGGGGATGGGATAACTGGGTGATGGGCATTAATGAGGGCATGTGATATGATGAACACTGGGTGTTACACTGAACTAATGAATCATTGAACATTATATCAAAAACTAATGATGTACTATACCTTGGCTAATTGAATTTAAATTAAAAAATTTAAAAAAGAAACTTTTAGATATTTTAGTAAGATGTAAAATCAGAAAGTTATTCTATTCTCTACCTAGTGATATACATATGCTGTCAGAGTTTCAAGAATAACTCAAATATCTGTCCAAAATTATTTCTATAATTTGAATATAGGCTAAGGTATCCATTTTTCTTTGACTTACCTAGTATTTGATACCCCAGGGCTCCAAACTATGTAGAATCCTACTCTATTTCAAGGAGGAACCCCCTCACACCCATTTTCAAACAATCTTTTCCTTCTTACAATGACTGTTTTGTCAGCAGCTTAATCTTCTACTTTTGTAAAAATAATGCTACCATAGCTCTAGATAGATCCTGACACTTCACATTCTGGGTTAACTACTCATGGTTTGAATATGTCCTTTTGTTGTTTACTTTATCTCCCACGTTAGTGTATATATATATTGCAGTTGTGTACTACTTAAAGCACGATCTTTGATCAGGTCAGTTCTTAACAATCTACTTCTTCTGTCTTATGGCAATATCTGGATTACCTCACCCTGACAGACTAAAGGCCCTATGTAAATGGAGACCATGCATGTTTTCTCACCATTATATTCCCATAAAAGCTAACAAAAGCCTAGTATATAATAGGTGCTCAGAACTTTTGATGAATAAATAAATGAATGAATTTTAGGAAACAGATTTGGGAGATGGTCCTGGAATAGGAGTACCCTAGGTTCACCTTCTTCCACAATTACAACTAGATAACTATCAAATCATCCTAAATACCCCAGAAATTGATGTGAAGGCTGGCAGAACAAACTCCACAACAAAAGGTAGAGAAGAGGTCACATTGAAGAAGAAGGTAGGAACTGTGGAGATGCAGTATGGGAGAGAAAGGTCTCCTGGCCACTATGGTGGGGAGGAAGCTGCAGTCATGGAAAAGGATAAGAGACAGATCAACACACAGTGGAACACAGGGGAAGAGAATCCCCATAACAACTGCCTTGGAAAGCAAGAGAGGCCAAATTTCATGACTTCTGGCAACCAGTGAGGCTTAAAGCCTAGAGATTTAAAGGTCAGCAGGCTTAGCTGATATAGAGCTCTGAGGGCATTGTACTGTTCTTGGAAAAAAGGCAGGCAAACAACCCGTGGATATACAGAATGGAAACAGCCATTAGAAGAGCACCTGGGGCAAACACTAGGGAGGTAATTTTCTCATTTCAGAGCATGTTCCAGAAAGGCAGCATTCATGGGGAGACCACTCCTGGCAAAAAGGAACTGGCAGGCACTACATCTCTCCACTGCCCCTCAGCATAAGCACAGAGCCACCTATGGGAACCAGCGCAGCTCCAACACTTGCTACCTAATTGCTAACACCAACCCCCACCTCCCTACACCCCTGTGGAACCACCCTGCCTTAGTCCCAAGGTCTTCTCCAGAAGACCACCCCAAACACTTATTCACATTATGTCTCCCAACTTGGGAGACTTAAAACATGCCACATTCAGGCCAGAAAAGAAAAACTTCCCACAATAGGAAAAGAAAGCCACTGCAGATAACTATCCTGAAGGATAAAGCAGTTAGGACAAAACAGTAGAGTACACCCAACACACAATGGAGACTCTCCCAGAAGCACCAGGAACTGGAGAACAGGGGACACTACATGGTAGACTACTACAGGACCTCTTTTTCATAAGGCCATTCCCCTCAAAAACAGGAGATATAGCTCTTTCCTACACAGAGACTAATAAAAATGAGAAGACACAGAAATTTATCCCAAATGAAAGAACAGGACAAGACCATGGCCAGAGATCTAAGCAAAAACAAATATAAGTAACATGCCTGACAAAGTATTTAAAGCAATGATCATAAGGATATTCAGTGGACTTGAAAAAAGAATAGAAGATATGAATGAGACCCTTAACACTGAGATAAGGAATAACACAGCAGAAATAAAAGCCCCCAAAACTGAAATGAGAAACACGCTTGATAGAATGAACAACAGGTTGGAAGAAACAGAGGAATGAATTAATGACCTAGAAGACAGATTACTGGAAATTAATCAAGCTGAACAAAGAAGAGAAAAACAATAATTATGCAAAATTAGAAGAGACTTACAGAACTCAGTGACTCCATCAAATGTAATATCATTCATATTATAGGAGTCCCAGATGAAGTAGTGAGAAAAGGCGACAGCACATTTATTTGAAAAAAATAGCCGAAAACTTCCCCAATCTGAGGAAGGAAAGGAATATCCAGATCCAGAAGGTACAGAGAACCCCCAACAAAATAAAAAAAAAAAGCATATCTACACCAAGACATATTGTAATTAAATTTGCAAAATACAGTGATAAAAAAAATAAGGTAGCAAGTCAAAAGAAGAGAGTAACATACAAGGGAAATACCATAAGGCTAGTACGGGATTTTCCAGTAGAAACTTCACAAGCCATGAGGGAGGGGCATGATATATTCAAAGTGTTGAATGGGAAAAATCTGCAGCCAAGGATACTCTATCCACCAAGGCTTTCGTTCAGAAGAGCAGGAGAGATAAAGAACTTCCCAGACAAACAAAAACTAAAGGAATTGGTCACCACTAAACCAGCCCTCCAAAAAATATTAAAGGGGACTCTTTCAATGGAAGGGAGAGACCAAAATGACATTATGAAGGTAGGAACAGAAAAGCAGTAAAAATGAATATTTCTGTAAAAAATATGTTAAGGAACTCACAAAATTAAAGGATGTAAAATAAGACAACATATACCGAAACTGTGAGGAGAAAAGAATGGGGTCAAACTCAAACAACCATTAACTTAATGTGGACTGCTATATGCAGAAGGTGTTATATACAAACCTAATGGTAAACATATATCAAAACCACTAGTAAGTATGTATATAAAGAGAAAGTAATCCAAATGTACCACAAAAGAAAACAGTATACCATGAAAGAGAGAAAGATTAGAAAGGATCAGAGACAATCTTAAGAAACAACTACAAAACAAGTACTAAAATTACAATAAACACATATCCATCAAAAAATTCTTTGAATGTTAATGGACTAAATGCCCCAATCAAACGACAAAGTGTGACAGAATATATAAAAAGAAAACAACCATCTATATGCTGCCTACAGAAGACTCTGTTTAGACCTAAAGACAGCTGCAGATTGAATGTGAGGGGATGGAGACAAATCTATCATGCAAACGGATGTCAGAAGAAAGAGTAGCAATGCTTATATTGGACAAAATAGACTTTAAAACAAAGATTATAACAAGAGACAAGGAAGGACACTGTATAATAATAATAAAGGGGGCAATCCAACCAGAAGATATAATAATTGTAAATGTATATGCAGCCAACACAGGAGCACCCAAATACATAAAACAGTTAATAGCAAACATAAAGGAACTAATCAGTAGCAATAAAATAAGAGTAGAGGACTGTACACTCAACTTACATTAATGGACAGATCACCTAAACAGAAAATCAAGAAAACAATGGCATTGACTGACACATTGGAACAGATAGATTTAATGGATATATGCAAAACATTCCATCCTAAAACAGCAGAATACACAATTTTTTAAGTGCACATGGAACATTCTCCAGAATAGATCACGTATTAGGTCACAAACAAGTCTCAATAAATTTGAAAAGATCATAGTCTTTTCTTTTTCTTTCTTTTTTCTTTTTTTAAAAATGTTTAATGATGTTCAGTTAGCCAACATATAATACATCATTAGTTTTCGATGTAGTGTTCAACGATTCATTAGTTGTGTATAACACCCAGTGCTTGTAGGCAACTAATGAATCATTGAACACTGTATCAAAAACTAATGAGGTACTATACAGTGGTTAACTGAACATAATAAAAAAAACACCCAGTGCTCATCACAACACGTGCCCTCCTTTTCTGAATACAACTCTATGAAATTAGAAGTCAACTAGAAGAAAAAATCTGGAAAGACCACAAATACTCGGGATTAAATGATACTGCTACTAAACAATGAAAGTATAATCAAGGAAATTTTAAAAAAAGAAATAAAATAGTACATGAAAAAAATGAAAAGGAAAACACAATGGTAAAAAATGTTTGGGATGCAGCATTAAAGTGATTCAAAGAGGGAAGCTTATAGGAATACAGGACTACCTCAAGAATCAAGAAACTCTCATAAAAACAACCTAACCTTACACCTAAAGGAGCTAGGTAAAGAAAAACAAACAAAACCTCAAAACAATAGAAGGAATTAATAGAGATTGGAGCAGAAGTAAATGATACAGAACTAAAAGACCAATAGAACAGATCAATGAAAGTAGGAGCTGGTTTTGATAAAATAAATAAAATTGGTAAACCTGTAGCCAGACTTATGAAGAAAGAAAAGAGAAAACACTCAAATAAAATCACAATGGGGAGAGGAACAATAACAAACCACACCACAGAAATAAGAACAAGTATAAGAGAATATTATGAAAAATTATATACCAACAAATTAGACAACCTGGAAGATATACATAGATTCCTAGAAACAGAAATTAACAAAACTGAAGCAAAAAAGAAAAAAAAGAAAGAAAGAAAATTGAAACAGACCCATAACCAGCAAGGAAATTGAATCAGGAATAATAAAACTCCCAACAAAGTCCAGGACCAGATGGCTTCACAGGTGAATTCTACCAAACATTTAAAAAAAGAGTCAGTATCTATTTTTCTGAAACGACTCCAAAAAAAAAAAAAAAGTAAATAAATATAAAGGAAGCAAAACTTCCAAATTCATTCTATGAGGCCAGCATTACCCTGACACCAAAATAAGGTAAAGATACCACTAAACAAGAGAACTACCAGCTAATATCCCTTATGAACATGGATGCAAAAAAAATCCTCAACAAAATTCTAGCAAACTGAATCCAACAATTCATTAAACAAAATCACTCACCACAATCAAGTGGGATTTGTTCCTAGATTGCAAGTTTGGTTCAATATTCACAGATCAATCAAAGAGGTACATCACATCAATAAGAGAAAGGATAAGAACCATATTATCATTCTAATAAATGCAGAAAAAGCATGTGACAAAGTATAACATCCATTTATGATAAAATCCCTCAACAGAGATTTTGAAGGAACATACCTCAATAAAATAAAGGCCATATATGTAAAACCCACAGCTAATATCATCCTTAATGGGGAAAAACTGACAGCCTTTCCACTAAGGTCAAAAAAACTGCTGGGCGCCTGGGTGGCTCAGTCAGTTAAGCGACTGCCTTCAGCTCAGGTCATGATCCCAGGGTCCTGGGATCGAGTCCCACATCGGGCTCCCTGCTCTGCGAGGAGCCTGCTTCTCCCTCTCCCACTCCCCCTGCTTGTGTTCCCTCTCTCGCTGTGTCTCTCTCTGTCAAATAAATAAATAAAATCTTGAAAAAAAAAACCTGCTAAAAATGATAAATGAATTCAGTAAGGTTGCCAAATATAAAATCACTTTCCAGAACTCTGTTGCATTTCTATACATTAATGGTGAAGAAGCAGAAGGAGAATTTAGGAAAACAATCCCATTTATAGTAGCACCATTAGTAACAAGCTACCTAGCAATAAACCTAACAAAAAGATGGAAGACTTATACTATGAAAACTATAAAACACTAATGTAGATAAACTGAAGAGGACACAAAGAATGAAAAGACATTCCATATTCATGGATTAGAAGAAAAAAATATTGTTAAAATGTCTATACTACCCAAAGCAATCCACATATTTAATATAATTCCTATCAAAGTTCCAAAAGCATTTTTAATAGAGCTAGAACAAACAATCCTAAATTTTTATGGAACCACAAAAGACCCTGAAGAACCAAAGCAACCTTGAAAAAGAGAAACAAAGACAGAGGCATCACAATTCTGGACTTGAAGTTATATAACAAAACTGCAGTGATCTAAACAGTATAGTACTGGTACAAAAATAGACACATAGATCAATGGAACAGAATAGACAACCCAGAAATGAACCCACAACTATATGGTCAATTAATCTTTGACAAAGCAGGAAAGAATATACAATGGGAAAAAGACAGTCTCTTCAACAAATGCTGTTGGGAAAATTGGACAGCAACATGCAAAAGAAAGAAACTGGATCACATTCTTACACCATACACAGAAATAAATTCCAAGTGGATTAAAGTCCTAAATGTGAGACCTGAAACCATAAAAATCATAGAGGAGAACACAGGCAGTAACCTCTTTGACATGGGTCATAGCAACTTCTTTCTGGATATGTCTCCAGAGGCGAGGGAAACAAAAGCAAAAATAAACTACTGGGACTTCATAAAAATAAAATCTTCTGCACAACTAAGGAAACAATAAAAAAACTAAAAGGCAACCTATGGTTTGGAGAAGATATTTGCAAATGACATATATGATAAAGGGTTAGTAACCAAAATATATTTAAAAAACTTATAAAGCTCAACACCCAAAAGACAAATAACCTAATTAACAAATGGGCAGAAGACATGAATAGACATTTTCTTTCCAAAGACATATAGATGGCCAACAGACACATGAAAAAATGCTCAACATCACTGGTCATCAAAGAAATGCAAATCAAAACTACAATGAGATATGTTCTCTCTCACTTGTCAGAATGGCTAAAATCAACATTACAAGAAACAACAGGTGTTGGGGAGGATATGGAGAAAGCAGAACCCTCTTGCACTGTTGGTGAGAATGCAAACTGTGCAACCCCTGTGGACAGCAGTATGGAGTTTCCTCAAAAACTTAAAATTAGAACTACCTTTATGATTCAGCAATAGCACTACTGCATGTTTACCCCCAAAATACAAAAACCCTAATTCAAAGGGATTCATGCACCCCTATGTTTACACCATCATTATTTACAATAAGCAAGATATGGAAGCAGTCCAAGTGTTCATCAACTGATGAATGGATAAAGAAGATGTGATATATATATGTATACACACACACACATACACACACACACACACACACACTGGAATATTATTTAGCCTTAAAAAGAATAAAATCTTGCCATTTGCAATGACATGGATGAAGCTAGAAGAGTATAATGCTAAGCAAAATAAGTCAGTTAAAGAAAGACAAATACCATATGATTTCATTCTTATGTGGAATTTAAGAAAGAAACAAAGGAAGAAAGGGAAAAGAGAGAAAAAGATAAAAATCAAGAAACAGATTCAATTATATATAACAAACTGATGGTTACCAGAGGGCAGGGTGTGAGGGGATGGTTTAAATAGATGATAGGAATTAAGAAATGCACTTGACTAGTATCCAAAATCTATAAAGAACTTCTCAAACTCAACACCCAAAGAACAAAGAATCCAATCAAGAAATGGGCAGAAGACATGAATAGACATTTTTCCAAAGAAGACATCCAAATGGCCAACAGACACATGAAAAAGTGCTCAACATTGCTTGGCATCAGGGAAATCCAAATCAAAACCTCAATGAGATACCACCTCACACCAGTCAGAATGGCTAAAATTAACAAGTCAGGAAATGACAGATGTTGGTGGGGATGCGGAGAAAGGGGAACCCTCCTACACTGTCGGTGGGAATGCAAGCTGGTGCAACCACTCTGGAAAACTGAATGGAGGTTCTTCAAAAAGTTGAAAATAGAGCTACCATAGGACCCAGCAATTGCACTACTGGGTATTTACCCCAAAGATACAAATGTAGGGATCCGAAGGGGTACATGTACCCGGATGTTTATAGCAGCAATGTCCACAATAGCCAAACTGTGGAAAGAGCCAAGATGTCCATCAACAGATGAATGGATAAAGAAGATGTGGTATATATATATATGTAAATTCTAGCAAACTGAATATATATATATATATTGGAATATTATGCAGCCATCAAAAAACCCGAAATCTTGCCATTTGGGACAACGTGGATAGAACCAGAGGGTATTATGCTAAGCAAAATAAGTCAATCAGAGAAAGACAAATATCATATGATCTCACTGATATGAGGAATTCTTAATCTCAGGAAACAAACTGAGGGTTGCTGGAGTGGTGGGGGGTGGAGGGATGGGGTGGCT
>NC_138385.1:51962837-52004806 GCF_054177405.1 Leptonychotes weddellii
GGGTATTGAGGAGGGCACGTTCTGCATGGAGCACTGGGTGTTGTGCACGAACAATGAATCATGGAACACTTCATCTAGAACTAATGATGTAATGTATGGGGATTAACATAAGAATAAAAAAAATTAAAAAAAAAAGCTAATGATGTAATGTATGGTGATTAACATAATATTAAAAAAAAGAAAATAGGTGCCTGACTTGCCACAAAATATGAAAAAAATACTCCGCTCATTACTTTTTTTTTTTTCTTAAAGGGCAGTCTTATTTCAGCAACTGAATCCTTCAAATTCTTCCTAACCTCAACCTTTTCCTGTCACTCTCTAAAAGTAATCTACAGTAAGGGATAATTATAGCCAACAAAAATACCGTTATAGAAGATTACATTTAGTCTGGGAATCCCTTTTGAGCTGCTATTATTAGCTATTATGTTTATTATTGAGTATATTGTATTGTGAAACAAAAAAAAATATATTAGAAAATATAGGATGTCAATAAATTAGCATATACCTTAATGACCATCTGACTTTGAGCAATTTGCTATACCTCAAAATTAAATTACTAGGTGGGGAAATGTCAGTGCAAAGCAACAAGAGCAAGTATATTAGAAAGTCAGGAAACATGACAGATTAAATATGTATTAGAGCACTAGATGTATTTTAGCATTTAAATGGATTGATCTGAAATTTCTATTGATTTTTTAAAATTCTCAGTAATCTAAAAAATGCATGTTAAAAGAGTTTATATTTTTCTTAGATGTTCTTTTATCCTTTTTTATTTCATGTCTTGGAAGGATAAAAGATTAGAAATTCTCATACTTTTTTGTGCTTTTTTGTAATTTTATGCTGGATTTGCTTAATGGGTGTTTCATCATCACTTGTGCACAAAGAAGTTTAGACTACTATGCATAACACATTTAACAATATTGGAAAAAACCTGAAAATAATAAATAAAATATTTTGTAAATCAAAAGAACCTCTCAGTATATTTGAGAATCATTCTGGAACCATACTTTCTTAACGTATTATTAATCTCTGCACTATGTCAAAATGAATTAAGAAATATAAAATCAGAATTCTAATCAGAATTGAACTGTTAATATGAGACATTTAAAATTCACAATAAAAGTAATCAGATTACATTATGATTAGCATCACAAAAATAATTATTGGATTGTGATCATTTCACATTAGCTATCTGGGTGCAAAGGTTTCATAGGTTTTAGGTTTTAGAAGTATTAGACTGATAGAGATTCAAATTCCAGCCCTGCCACTTAATAACTAAGAGGTCATGGAGAAATTAAATTAAATTAAATTACTTAAATTCAAAAAGTCTCATATCTTTCATTTATAAAATGTATCTAATTTCAATATACCATTTCTTAAAAAAATACAATGGAATATTACTCAACCATAAAAAAAGAATGAAATCTTGTCATTTGTAAAAATATGGATGGAACTAGAGAGTATTATGCTAAGGGAAATATGTCAGTCAGAGAAAGACAAACACCATATGATTTCATTCATATGTGGAATTTAAGAAACAAAGCAGGTAAACATTGGGGGGAAAAAAAGAAAGGCAAACCAGGAAACAGACTCTTAAGTATAGAGAACAAACTGAGGTTACTGGAGGGGAGGTGGGTGAAGGGATGAGTTAAATAGGTGATGGGGATTAAGGACTGTATTCATGAGGAGCACTGGGTGGTATATGAAAGATCTGAATCACTAAATTGTACACCTGAAACTAATATTACACTGTATCTAAACTAACTGGAATTTAAATAAAAATTTGGAGAAAGAAAAAAAAACCCCTGCATATCTGGTGTATCACTATAAAAACATTTAGCTCTAGGTGAGAGAGATTAAGGAGTACACTTGTGATGAGCACTGGGGTGTTGTATGGAAGTGTCGAATCGCTATATTGTACACCTGAAATTAATATTACACTGTATGTTAACTAACTGGAATTTAAATAAAAACTTAAAAAAATAAACTGAGGGTTCTAGAGGGGAAGGGGGTGGGGGGATGGGTTAGCCTGGTGATAGGTATTAAAGAGGGCATGTACTGAATGGAGCACTGGGTGTTATACACAATGAATCATGGAACACTACATCAAAAACTAATGATGTAATGCATGGTGATTAACATAACATAATAAAATTTTTAAAAAAAGGAAGATTAAAAAAAGACATTTAGCTCTTGTGTCTTCTGTGATACAAAAGGATAGCTGAGAAAGTCCTTATCAAAAAATGAAATAACAAAGTAGAGCCAAAAATGCTGTTTTTAACTTTTTTTGTAAAGCACGACTACTTTAAATGAATTTTACCAAAATGGCAAAAGTCTAAAGTTATTTTATACAATAAATGCTATTAAGATCTATATTAAAGCCAAAGAACTAGAAAAATAAGACATTTTACTATTTTCTCAATAATAATACTAATTCCATTATTAAGGTTTCATAATACATTTGTGGAATAAATTCCAGAAGGAAAACACTCATATTCATTCATTCTCTCTCTCTCCCCCACACACACGCCACCACTGGAGTAATCTATTTAGTATTATAAATAATGACACTGACAATACTTTTAACTTTTCTTAACATACCATGAAAAACTATTAAACAGCACAACTGAGACTTATGAAATAATCAGCCAGTGAACTCAATGTCTGCTTGAAGAGATTTCACATTAGCTATGACACAACATATTGCTATGACAAAACAAAGTATGGTGACAAGAGCCACAATTACTATTACAGTTATTCTACTGCTGCTCTTAATAAAACAATGACTCCTATCTTTTATTGAGTATTAGTTTTTGTGGTCTTCTAAATACTGTTAACTATTTTGTCTCATTTAATTCATATAACAACTGTATGAAAAAGGTATAGCTATCTTTGTTTTATAGATAGAGAAACTAACTTGCCAAAAAGCACAGGTGGCACAGTCAGGATATAAAAACCAGGTCTAACTCTAAATCCTGTGCTTTTAATTTTTTATTTATCTTTAAAATTTTTACTAAATTCAATTTAATTAACATATACTGTATTATTAGTTTCAGAGGTAGAATTTAGTGATTCATCAGTTGCATACAATACCCAGTGCTCATTACTTCAAGTGCCCTTTCTAAAACTACATTTTACTGCTTCCTAATTACTCTGGAAGCATTTGTCTTAGACTGCTACCAATAAATATATAAAATATTATAAATCTTATTTCTTTCACAAATTTTTAAATAAAAATCAAGCCATGGAAATTTATGCAGTGGATTATTCCGATGTTTCTTACATAAAGAATGAGTGGAAAACTCACTCTGTATCAGCCACATTTCCTTAATATTAAGAACACTACTAATTATATCATTAAAAAACAAACAAAAAAGTACTTTGATGGGGCGCCTGGGTGGTTCAGTTTGTTAAGTGTCTACCTTCAGCTCAGGTCATGATCCCAGGGTCCTGGGATCAAGCCCCATATTGGGTTCTCTGCTCAGCAGGGAGCCTGCTTCTCCCTCTCCTCCCCACTCATGTTCTCTGTCACTATTTCCGTCTCTCTTTCTCTCAAATAAATAAATACAATCTTTAAAAAAAAAAGTACTTTGAAAACCTGGAAATATAATTCCTGGTAATCTTTTTCTGATCCTAAAAATTTTTTAGTCATAAAATATACGGTACAATGTCTTGGTAAGACCAAATTTAAGTACCAGCATCTAAGTTCCATACTCCCAGGTTCTCATAAAAGTAGCCAAAGGAATATGTAGAAAGGAAACAAACAAACTCTGTGTCATCACTAGAAACTGTGGAGTGATATCTACCTACCAGAAAGAAATTTTGAGGGACTTCTGTTTAATATAGGCTAAGTGAAGCCAGGATGATAGAAGACACCAAAGACTTCCTGATAAAGAAAAGTGGCATCAAGAAGTGAGGACCTGGGGTGCCTGGGTGGCTCAGTCAGTGAAGCATTTGCCTTCGGTCCAGGTCATGATCTCAGGGTCCCTGTGTTGGCTTCCTTCTCAGTGGGGAGTCTGCTTCTCCCTCTGCCCCTCACCCAGCTTGTGCTCTCTCTCTCAAAAAAAAAAAGAAACAAACAAACAAAGAAGTGAGGACCTTGCCATGGACTTCACACAGAGAATTTCCCATCTTGGGAAAAAAAAAAAGAAAAAAAAGAAACTTCTCTTGGAGATAAAACATGACTATATATTTATATTTACAAACAGAATCTCTGGAATGATATTTAAAAGTAACAAAAGAAATAGGTTACCTATTTGTGGATGAGGAAACAGAGAAGGTCGTGCAGTAAGGGGCAGGGATGGGAGGAAAACCTCAGCGTTTTAGATAGATAGACAAACAGATATATGGTATGCGTGTTTAGACTTTGAGTCTATCCAAACTAAATAAAATAAAAATAAATAAACAAAAGCCTTTCTGTATTGAAACTTACCTGTGATCCATCTCTTCTAGATTTTGAAGCTTTTAGCCTTTAATACACTAATTCATGCTAAAAAAGAAAAAGTTGTTGTCTATACTGTATTGTTCCCTTTAGGGGATATTATAACAAGATTACGTAAGAATCACTAATATTAGGGATTTCTGGTATATGAGAGGATAAGATTTACCAGGGTTAGCATCTTTTTAACAACAATATTCAAATCACACTTTGTCTCATACAGGCAATATGTTATAATAAAAACAAAATGACTGGATTTGCAAAAGAGGATATCTAGATTTTATTTTACTTATTTTTTTATTTTTTTAAAAGATTTTATTTACTTATTTGAGAGAGAGAGAATGAGAGAGAGAGCACATGAGAGGAGGGAGGATCAGAGGGAGAAGCAGACTCCCTGCTGAGCAGGGAGCCCGATATGGGACTCAATACAGGGACTCGAGGATCATGACTTGAGCTGAAGGCAGTCGCTTAACAAACTGAGCCACCCAGGCGCCCGAGGATATCTAGATTTTAATATTGACTCTAATACTGTGTGTAGGACTTGGCAAGTCACCTCACCACTTTGAACTTCAGTCTTCTCTGTGAAATAAAAGGGTTGGACTAGGTTATTAAGAACCTTAGCATCAGGGGCGCCTGGGTGGCTCAGTTGGTTGGGCGACTGCCTTCAGCTCAGGTCATGATCCTGGAGTCCCGGGATTGAGTCCCACATCAGGCTCCCTGCTTGGCAGGGAGTCTGCTTCTCCCTCTGACCCTCCCCCCCTCTTGTGCTCTCTCGCTCTCTCGCTCTCTCATTCTCTCTCTCAAATAAATAAATAAAATCTTAAAAAAAAAAAAGAACCTTAGCATCTCTAACTTTATATGATTCTATTCTACACGGGTCAGGTCAGCTATATTAAGGACGTTGCACAAAACTACTTTACTTGATTTGAAATTGTCTTCATTATATTTTTCAGTTTTGTTTCAATATGTAGAGTTATTAGTGAAGAGTTCCCTTGGTTCTTCTAATATGCGTGCCTTTATCACAAATATCCAAAGAAGCTGAACTACTGCTCTGTAACCTCCCTGAACACAAACTATCAAATATCACACATCATTTCTTCCATATCATGTGCAACCAACAATCTGCATTCTTCCTGTAACTTCCACAGACTAAAAACTTCAATTGAAATTTATTTCTTACTTTAAGAAAAAGAGTCATAATTTAATGAAACATATTTTATAGTTTAGTTTATACCAAATTCAAAATTCATTTTGTTTATATGAAAATTCAGCTTTAAATCACATAGAGTTAACCAGTCTGAACAGGAACCAACACCATCAATTACTAAATGATTCAAACTATCAAAATATTCTCCAAATCTACTTGAATCAAAATAACATTTCTTTTGGTTCAAATGCCTAAATTGGGATCTTTTTCACTCTTCTATTAGAACTGTGTGGTTATTGATCTCCCATCCGATAAGATAATATTAGTTTAAAATTTATTCAAAGGAACAAATAAAAAAGAACGTATCTTTCAACACTAAAATCTTTAATTTTATTCACAACTTATAAATCATCTCATTATTCATCTTCCCATTGAGTTATTTAGCAATAATAAGATCTTGCTGTAGCATCACTGCTATTGTCTTATATTAAGTGCAAAGTAAAAAAAAAATAATGGTGTCACTATAGGTAGTACAGTAAAACCTGTACTTTTGTTTTTGCTTATGTGTAAGATAGTGTAATGATGCCAATAATATCAACCAATAAACAAAGGATAACAGATTTCTCAGTCTCACTCACCTGGTTCTGGAACTTGTAAAACTATTTTAGTATCACACAGCTCTAAACTATCTTTTTAAAGATTGGCATCTTTAGCTCTACTACTTAGGACAGAGTTAACTAGGAAAATGTTACTAAGATATTATCCTTGATATGCTTATTTGATTTTGGCATTTTCAGTCAATGAATATATGCCATGGAATAAACAAGAAATATATTATTTGACTATATAAGCACTAGAGTTTCATAGTCTCCCAGTTAGGATTTAAAGTGGAGTTACTGACTATACCAACACAGACACAGTCCTGGATGTAAATAGGTATTAATCCTCACCCCTGTGTCTTTGATTATGTCATTCTACCTATCTGGAATTACATTCCTTTCCCCCGTGACCTATCCTAATCTTTTTTTTTTTTTAAGATTTTATTTATTTATTTGAGAGAGAGAGAATGAGAGAGAGCACATGAGAGGGGGGAGGGTCAGAGGGAGAAGCAGACTCCCTGCCGAGCAGGGAGCCTGATGCGGGACTCGATCCAGAGACTTCAGGATCATGACCTGAGCCGAAGGCAGTCGCTTAACCAACTGAGCCACCCAGGCACCCCATTTTTTTTTTAAAAAAAGGGGACTTCTGTTTTTTTTTTTTTTAATTTTTTATTTATTTGCGAGAGAGAGAATGAGAGACAGAGAGCATGAGAGGGAGGAGGGTCAGAGGGAGAAGCAGATTCCCTGCCGAACAGGGAGCCTGATGTGGGACTCGATCCAGGGACTCCAGGATCATGACCTGAGCCGAAGGCAGTCGCTTAACCAACTGAGCCACCCAGGCGCCCCCTATCCTAATCTTTTAAGTCTGATGTCTTTCATGAAACCTTGAGCAATCTGGTCAACACTGGTATCTTCTATGTCAAGCCAGTGGTGCAAAGTTAACACTTAGTGTTCTCTGATTGTTTAATACATGCTGGCTTGATTTCTACAACTTCCTCCAGGACACATTTATGTCTTACATTACTTTTTCATCCATAGATGTGGGAAAATAGAAGGTATCCAAAAATGTTCATTAATTAATTAGTTTCAACAAAAAATATCCCATATTATGATATTAGCACAAAGACATTAGGAAAACCTTCCTCCAAGAACAAAATCCCAAAAAGTAATTAAAACCACAAGTCTGCTTCACGAAGAAGAGGAAACTATAGGTTTAATAAAATCAGTGTATTCTCTGTGAAGTTTGTGATCTCAACTTGTCCTATGATTACATGCTTGAAGATAGTTCTTTGTCTATTCCATTTTAGAGAAGGCCAATATTTAAAAGTTCTTACTAAATCTATCACTAAAATGATTCATATACAGTTAAAAAATAATAAACCAGGAATTTTTTTCCTGTAACACTTAACTACATGGTATTTTGACATGGTGTTCATTTTTAGCTATTCACAATGAAAATCATCTTTTGTGGTGGAGGTAGATATATTTATCTTGAAATGTATTCTAACTAGAAGGACACTTCAATATATGATATTTCATAACTATAAAATTATAGGGCTGTCAATCAAATAACTTATAATTATACCATTCATAAAGGTATCAGAGTCATAAAATCAGGAACAACTCTTCTAGCACCAAAATAAGTTAATTTTTTCATTATCAGACCAAAGACACCTGAGGTACATTTTACACTGCTAATTCTGTTGGAAGCTGATTCATGCTCAGTTACTGAGGTATTAAAAGAATCTAATATGCTTAAATATAAATAATCTGCATTAAACAGGCAATTCTCAACTTCAGACATATTCACTTAGGGAGAAATTATTTTACCAGACATTTTTGCCTGCTGAAAATAAACTAAGAGTTTCTCTTCTTCTCTTTTCAGCTAATTAATCTGTTCCAAATCTCTTACTACTCAAATATTTGCATTTATCTCCCAATCATGGAAATGTAACTAGATATTAAAGAAGCTCTCCAAATAAAAGAAATAGCTCTAATTTAAAAAGTAATAATAAAACTTCATCAACAATAAAAAGTACTAAGTTTCAACTATATGCAAGGAAATCAGTTGGTTCCAGGGGTCAGAAGTCCTATAAGGAATAAAATGACCTGGTCCTAAAGATGCTTATAAACTAACTGAAGAAATAAGGCATACAGCTAAAAAGATAATAACAATTTATATAGTAACCAAAGTTGTTTACCACAGTGATTACTATAGTGGTACAGAGTGTAACACTCTGATTATTTGACACCAAATTTCTAAATGATACCTTTTTAGAAGTTGATAGGCTTCTAGCAAATATTAAGAAACATGAGGTATTGGAACATTTATACAGTCATGCACCTGGCGTGGCCCCTATTTGTATAATATAACACTATTAACTAAATCTTCACCTTAATTTCACTGTATCCTATGAATTCCAGTAAACCTTTCTGAATCTAAACATAGAAATCTACGTTAAGCTTGAGATTCCTTGGTTAAGCATGACTTTAAAAGTATCCAAAAAGGTTGGTACTGAGGATATGAGAATTAGTAAGAAAAAAAAAATTAGGGAAAGGCTAATAAGAAAGGAGAAAGGAACACTAACAGAAATACTACTGGTGTAAATAAAAATGAAGAAATATAAAAAGAATAATATAATGGAGAATATGCTTATCAAATATATGTCCATAATTTTTCTTCCCCTCCCTCTATCCAAAGTTGAATAACTGCTTATTAAAACCATACTTTATTTATTAATGTAATTGTCAAAGAGAATTTTCAAGATGATCCTTTCTACCCTGTTCATAAATACATCTTAAATGATGGGTTATCTGTAGGGTGAAACAAGAAATGAAAGGCTTGGGCTCCTGGGTGGCTCAGTCGTTAAGCGTCTGCCTTCGGCTCAGGTCATGATCCCAGGGTCCTGGGATCGAGTCCCACATCCGGTTCCCTCCTCGGCGGGAAGCCTGCTCTCCCTCTCCCACTCCCGTTGCTTGTGTTCCTGCTCTCGCTATCTCTCTCTCTGTCAAATAAATAAATAAAATCTTTAAAAAAAAAAAAAAAGAAAGGCTTCATTCATGTTGTATGATGTATGGTCTTTAGCAAGTTCCATAACCTTTCTTTTCCCCTTCAATTCATACATTTGTGCCTCTCTAAACTGTGTATCTTACCTCCAGTTGGGAAAAATTCAGTTATATAGATGTGAAATGTTGGAGGATTTATTTTTACAAAGAATTAAATCTGAAAAATAAAAGAAATAGGTTATTAACTTATGTGTAGTCTGGATCATTGCCCAAGTCTCATTAAGCTTCAGCTTAGGGCCTGACTTAGAAATAGGTGAACTGAATTTAGTTACCATAAAAATTCACTGTTTTAATTTCAGGGAACTGAGATACACAAGGTCTGGCATAATTTGTGAAATGAAACTTTAAGCCTTTTTTGGCCAAATATGGAATTTGAGACTTATTGTGGTAAAGTGGTTATCTCATTGAAAAGTTATATGAAAAAATCTAATAAATACCATTTGACTAAGTTCCTTTCAAGAGTGCCCATAGGATTAGCTTCTTGTTGTTCTACATTTTTTCATAAATTCTTATTTTTTCTTTACATTCTTGTCAGAATTTGCCTTTTAATTGACTGCCTCTTTTATTCTAGTTTTATGATGGATCAATTGATATATACTTCCCCTCTATATCTTCACATGCCTTACCCAATACCTATTTTAGGAAAGAATAATATACATGAAAATGTTAACTTTCAGTATACATCAGCTACAACTCATCAACAATGGTCATTAAAATTGTGAGGTTCAGAGAAGAGGAAAGCATATGACAAACTTTCTAGACCAGGGCTATGCTAATCAAACAGGCAATGAAACTGATATACTCAAACTTTGTATACTTTTGCCTGGTACATTGATCTTGTCCTGTAGATAGTCTTACCTTTTGACTGAATAAGAGCATAAAAAAGGTATTCTGGATTAGTCCATTCACCTCAGTATTATGTTTCTGATGATATCAGTCGTGTAGTTCTGAGCATATAGTAGACAATATTTCATTGAACTGTTCTTGCATATCTGACTTCTAAACTACCCCAAATAAAAGCCATAAATTCTTCCATTAAATGCACACAAATTTAACTCTTTTTGAATCTTTATTTTCAGTATACAAACCTTTTTTAACATATAAAATACTTTTTCATTTACCTTAATACAGCTATTTCTACCCTATGTCCCAGTAATTCTACTTCCAGTATATACCTTAGAGAACTCTTACAAATGTGTACAGTGTTACATAGTTAGTCACTGCAGCATTTCTTGTAATTGGAAAAGAATATGAAAGCAACCTATAAATGTCCATGAAGAGGAAATGGATAAATAAAATGAGCCATATTTATATGATAAATTATTACATACACAAATGTATAAACATCAACATGGGTAGGTGTCAAAAGTAATGCTGAGTAAAAGGTATGGAACCTAGACATATATTAAGTGTAATATTGATGTAAACGTAAAAACATGTACAAAATATTGTATATTTTCCAAAAATGCGTATTTATGCATGGACAAGGATACACACATTACATCACGAAAGTAGTTGTTTCCAGGAGGGAGAGCAGAGAATAAGACTAGTGAGTGTGGTCAAAGGAGACTTCAAATTCACTATATTATTTCATTTATTTTATTTTAAAAAGAATGGGAAACAAGTGTGACAAAATACTGACTGTTGTCAGGGCACCTGGGCGGTGCAGTCAGTTAAGCAGTCAACTCTTGGCTTTGGCTCAGGTCCTGATCTCAGGTCGTGATCTTAGGGTCCTGAGATCCATTTGGCTCCATGCTCAGTGGGGAGTCTGTTTGTCCCTCTCCCTCTGCTCCTCCTCCTCCCCCTTATCGCTCAGAAATAAATAGGGGCCCCTGGGTGGCTCAGTCGGTTAGGCGTCTGCCTTCAGCTCGGGTCATGATCCCAGGGTCCTGGGATTGAGCCTCGCATCGGGCTCCTTGCTCAGTGGGAAGTCTGCTTCTCCCTTTCCCACTCCCCCTGCTTGTGTTCCCTCTCTCTCTGTCTCTCTCTGTCAAAAAATAAATAAAATCTTTAATAAATGAATAAATAAATAAATAAATCTTTAAAAAATATTGACTTTTGTCAGTTCTTGGAGGTGAAAACATGGATGTTTAATAGATTATTTTTATATCTTCTGTATTTTAAAAATTTCTCATAAAAATAAATTTTCTTATAAAACTATAAAGAGACTCATGTAATACTGAGAGCACATACTATAAATTTATTAAAAACAAGCGAAAAAAAGGAATACCTCCCTCTATCATTCAGTAGGCTGAGTCATAGGAAGATCACCTACTCTTAGTTGTTTAAGATCCTAGGAACAAATTCATATTTACTCTACCCATACACTTCATGATTTTATGCTGATTCAATCAACCCATTCTTTCTATACAGAAGAACAGTAAATATTCTATTAATATTAAATAGTTTAGTCTGATCAAAGCCCTTCTGGCACTTTTTGTAACTTCCTCTCTGGCCCCTCTCTTGACATTAATTCTTTCTCAAGAAGTGGTGAACAGAAATGCCACAATTTTTCCAAGGACTAAGGTACCATTGTTTCATATCAGTATGATTTTCTCTTTTGTTTCAAATACCTTTCTTGATGTTTACCTCTTTGTTAAGGGTTTTTTGGCTGCAGAAGACATTACTAAGCTATCATTTCTGAGAGCCTCTAAGTATTCTAACATTCAGGATAATCTCACTTAATCTTCACAATAAACCTAGGAAATAAATATTATTTCCCCTGTTTTTGTAAATGAGGAAATTGAAACACAAAGAGATTAAATAACTTGTCCTAGATAATCACATACTAAATATAGGAACCAGAAATCCAGACCTAGCTCTGAATGACTCTAAATGTCCTGCTCTTTCCAATGCCTCCAAAGTGAGAAATTTTACAATGACTTCAAAACCCCTTTCCTGGATCCAATTTTACCAATTTCAGTAAAACAGTTCAAAATCTAGACATGTTACTGTTGTATTACATTTGCTATGGTTATCCTTAAAAAAAGAATAAGCTGAAAGATGTTTTGTTGTTGTTTTTAGATGTTTCGCTGTTAATGTTGTTGTGCATCTGTTGATTTAATATAAAGGCAGCACCAGATGACTGTAGAACTAGAGTAGTGGTTCTTAACTGAAAGTGATTTTATCCCCCAGAGGATATTTGGCAATCTCTGGAGACATTTTTGGTTATCACAACTTTGGAGGTGGTAAGAAGCTACTGGTATCTAGAGGGTAGAGGCCAAGGATGGTGCTAAACATCCTACAATGTACAGGAGAGCCCTCCAAAACAAATAATTGACCAGCCCCAAATGTCTATAGTGTTCGTTGAAAAACCCTGACACAGAGGGAAGAACTGTGGACCACACTATAGCTGATTTGGGGAAAAAATAATATTCGAAAATAAAAAATGTACGTTAACTATACTGCATTTAAAATAAAAAACTTTAAAAAATGGAATGTGTGCACTAAAATATAGAGAACTCATAGAATTTACAAAGCATTCTAACGCTGTTCTAACCAATTACCAGATAAATTTCTAAAACCATGAGAATGACTTTGACAGAATTTTAACCTGAGATTTCATAATCAGTCTATGGTAAGAAAGTAACAGTAAATAAAAGCAGTATCTAGAACTAAGTGTGTAGGTGCTGTGGCCAGGAAAATGGGATACAGGAGTAGAGAGTAGTAGACTTTTAAGGGAGTGTTTTGTTTGTTTTTTACCTTGCCTTCACCCGTCCTTCTGATGAAAGTCTCTTATTTTTTCTTTTTCTTCTCTTAAAGAGTTTTCTTCAAACAGCTCCTAGATGGTAAAATAATAGAGATAAGGAAAAGTTTTATTAAAAGTGTGTTTCTCTATGAGAACCTACACCTATATTAAAGAATTTCTGAATCATACAACTCTCAAAAGTAACTTGGAATCATCCCAAATTGGGAAATTATCTCTAATAATAGCAAATACTTTATTCTTTCTCACCATTTCACCCTTTAAGAATCAATCAGCTCATCTAATGACAAGATATAATTGCATTGATTATTCAAGTTTTAAAAAGGTTTCCTGGCAAAGGCAAATTTTAAAGCCTTGAGTGCTCTGTTAAAAATCAAAGCTTCCGGGCGCCTGGGTGGCTCAGTTGGTTAAGCGACTGCCTTCAGCTCAGGTCATGATCCTGGAGTCCCAGGATCGAGTCCCGCATCGGGCTCCCTGCTCGGCGGGGAGTCTGCTTCTCCCTCTCCCACTCCCCGTTTGTGTTCCCTCTCTCGCTGTGTCTTTCTCTGTCAAATAAATAAATAAAATCTTTAAAAAAAAAATCAAAGCTTCCTAGAGAGCCTATCTTTCTGATAACTATGTATTATAATCACCAAATATCACCACTTATTAAAATAACAATGAAATCTTAGGAATGACCACTTATAAAAATGATAAATATGTGGATTTATTTTTCCTAACTATCCAAGACCTTTCTTTTCTATTCAGTTGAAACTTAGACTCAGCTACTGCAGCCACTCAAACCCATTCTTCTTGTCTTCAAACTTCTGTTCCTACATCATCTTCTATTTGCCTCAGCTAATAGAGTTTTAACTCTTCTGTAGCTCTAGTCTTTCTCTTGTCACTTGAAGAGTGCTAGGCTAGGAAATTCTGGAAATCAAAACCAACAGAAAAATGAAACCAGCTAGGTGTTTGTTGCCTGCCTAGGGAAAAACTTTTCCCATTATGAACAAGAAAGACCCTATGAAAAAGCAAAACACAGAGGATCATAGGGGAAGGGAGGGAAAAATAAAATAAGATGAAATCTGAGAGGGAGACAAACCATAAGAGACTCTTAACTATAGGAAACAAACTGAGGGTTGCTGGAGGGGAGGTGGGTGGGGGAATGGGGTAACTGGGTGATGGGCATTAAGGAAGGTACTTGATGTAATGAGCACTGGGTGTTATATGCAACAGATGAATAACTGAATTCTACATCTGAAACTAATGATACACTATATGTTAACTAACTGAATTTAAGTAAAATAAGTTAAAAAAAAAAAGAAAAACCCTAAGACATGGATGGAGCTAGAGAGTATTATACTAAATGAAATAAGTCAGGCAGAGAAAGACAAATACCATATGATTTCACTCATATGTGGAATTTAAGAAACAAACAAACAAAAATGATCATGGGGAGAAAAAAGAGAGAGGCAAACCAAGAAACAGACTCTTAACTATAGAGAAAAAACTGATGGTTATCAGAGGGGAGGTGGGGGGATGGGTTAAATAGGTGATGGGGATTAGGGAGTGCACTTGTTGTGATGAGCACCAGGTGTTGTATGTAAGTGTTGAATCACTAAATTGTACACCCAAAACTGATATTACACTGTATGTTAACTGGAACTTAAATAAAAAACTCAAAGAAAAGAAAGACCCTTAGTTTCTACCTCTCTATAATTTAAAAAAACTGAATTTTCTTAAAGAAACCAGAGAGACTGCTGACCAGCTGGAGTAACTGTTCATTTTACTCCTATACCAAATGGGCACTTAAACTATAGAAAGCTGGAAGCAGCAGTGATCTAATGAGTCCTCCTTGCCAATCTGCTGTATGCATTCAAAAGTACTGGATTAGAAATCAAGGAGACCTATATTGAATACAGACTCCATTTACTCAAAACTTGCTTGGGCAGGGGCTCCTGGCTGGCTCAGTTGGTGGAGCATTTCACTCATGATCTTTGAGTTCAAGCCCCACTTGGGTGTAGAGCTGACTTAAAACTTGCTTGGGCAAATCATATGATCTCTCTGAGCTTTGTTTTCGCCCCCCCCCCTTTTTCTTTTAACTGGTAAAAAGAGGGTGATAATACCTACTCAGGTTGCCTCAGACTACTTTAAGTATCAAATGAAATGATGTATAAGATTTTGTAAACTATGAAGTTCCATCCAAATTGAGCTAATAGACAATACAGAATATATATTACTCTATATTACAATGTTCATTTCAATTACACAAACAGAGGCAAAATAGACTTCTGGGGCCCATTCCATTTTTATTCTATCAGAATCTAGAGAGGTGAGTCCCAGCCATTGGTACTTTTAACAAGAACACCAAAATTTGAGAAATATTACATATACTATACCATTCTCATTTCTGGTCTACTTTCTTTTTACTTCAATGAATGTTTAACTGTATGTACTATTTAATTTTCTGATCATCTTGAAATCATTTGGTAACATATAACAAAAATGCTGTGTTATCACAAAACAATGAAATGAAATTTTTTTTAAAAAATAATTTAGATTTTAACTGAAATGTTTTAATAAATATTTTTAACTTTAAAAAGCAAAGCTTATTCTTTTTAACACAGTAGAATGCAAAATATTTAGAGAACTAAGAATGATTAACCATGAAAATAACTCAATTTACTGAAGGAATTATAATTTACCACATTAGCTTTATTTGAATAATGTCAAATTTTAATATATTCAATAGATGCTGACTTAAGATACTGTATTGGTTCTTTAAATCTCAATTATCCTTTTGCAAATTCACAGATATTTTAAAACACATCTTTCTAAGTATCCATAACTGAAATTTTCCATATCTGAGTTTATCAACTGATAAACTGATGCTGCTTCAGTTAAACCTTCATATTCAGAGTTAACTAAGCTCCAAAAGAACAATTTTGGAAGTCCTATACTTGTCATTTTTATCATTATAGCCCTGTTCAAAGGGTGAAAGGAGAAAAAGGTAGTTGCCTATTTAGGTGAGTCAGGGTTAGAGGTATTATTAAATCTGGAAGAGTGGAAGAAACAAAGCCAAGATCTAAGATAACCAAAAACAATAAGAAATATAAATACAATAAAGAATAAATGAATAATAGCTCCTAGGGTGAGAGAGTAAAATTATATTGCTAAAGATTACATCTGGTTTTAAAAAGGTTAACTTTAATCATCACTATAATAAAATAAACATTTCCAGATTTCATCCTAATATGTTTAGGAGACTTAAGTTATTGATCTTAAGTGTTTAGATTATGTGCTAATATAACACTAATATATTCTTAGAGGCTATATTAACCTGGAAACAACACAAATATCCATTAGGACAATGGATGAAAAATTACGAAATGTTCATACAGTGGAATACAGCAGTTAAAACGAATCAACTATGGTTACAAGCAATAATGCAGACAAGGAACATTATGAGTTACAAAAGCAAGTCAATGAAGAAAAAGCACTATGATTTACACAGAGTTTAGAAATATGCAACAGTAAATAACATAGTGTTTAGGGATGCAAATACTATGATAAAACTATAAAGAAAAACAGGGAAATTATACATAAATTTGAGACAGCAGTTGCCTCTAAAGAGGGAAGGAAAGAAATGTGATTAGGGAAGGGTAAACAAGGGAATTTAAAAGGAATGGTAGTTTTCTTAAATTGGGTCACAGGTGCTTGTTGTATCGCTTTTTATTCTGTACTCATGTTTTACAAATATTTTATAGGTATTCAATATTTAATAAAAACAATTAAAATGTGATGTCTTTCCTTTCCATACTTTCTTTGTAATAAAAATAAGTTAATGATTTTAAGACATTTCAATTCCTTGCTTCAACAGCAACAACAATATACATATACTTTAAATATTCCTATTACTGGGCTTAAGATCAAAAGCAAATTCTAAATCTAACTTTAAGACATAAGATGTCCAAGAAAAAACATGAGGGAGATTTTTGGAGTCAAAATTAGTTCACAACTCATAAAAATAAAAACAATTTCTGAATCTTCTAATTGGTTTGTCAAAGATATAGGTTATGCATTTTTTTTTTTTTACCTAACATGGACAATAACAAACTTCCTAACTGAACAAATATCTTTAGATCTTAATTCTACTAAAAACTCTATTCTATCCTAAAGATCCCACTTTTAAGAAGTTCTACAATATGCAAAACACTTTAAAAACACTTTTTAAAAAAGGCTTTCTTTATAGGTTACCTACATATAACTAAAAATAACAAAAACATGGAAATTCATAAGCTTTAGTGGATTGTTCTAGTCTACATGTGGACTTATTGAAAGCACTGTGTTAATACATATTAAGCATCTAGGGAAGAACTTTTAAAAAATATTTTTCACTTTCATACCAAAAAAAAAAAAAGTTCTCAAACAGTGAAATACAATTGTTTATCTAGCATAGAACTGATGAAACAATGATGAAATCTGCCAAGTTTTTTGTCTCTGTAAAGGTAAATCTTGCATCTGAAACATATAGACAGAGCAAGATCAAAAAACAAATACAATCTTTATACAGTTTCATTTATGTAAGTGGTTTCCAGATTGTACATTCCCTGAAACTTTAGGGAAAAAAAAAAAAAAAGGTTTTCCAATATCAAGAGTTTATAATTAGTTAACAGTCTGAAGCCTACCAATCTTCATTAACACAAAAGTGTAAAACAGTACCTTTTAGAACCATTTTGGTGCAACAGGAAACAATCCTAAAGATAAAAAGGCCATTACATATTCATTATTCCCCCCACATATTGAAATTTTAAAGATGAGAAAATATTTAAATCCAAACTTATAAAATTCCTCAGTAAGATAATAATTATTCTAGCTAATTTTCCCAAAGCATCTCTTGGAATTTCCAAGAATTTTGACTTAAAATGCAGTGATACCGTCAAAGATCCCTTCTTCCCACAAATCTAGAGATGGCGTCTAATAAATTACCTTGGATATTTTAATGTCACATATAAAACGCCAACCACTAATGTTTCCATGAAGCCCCCGTCAATTATAATTTGGAGAGATTTCATAGTAATTTCCGTATTTTACCCATCTGTGAAAAATAAGAATAATTTATTACGAGTTTATATTTTACAGCAACTTCACCTCTTAAACCTGGCCTTTTTTTTTTTTTGTCTTCCCCTTCTAACTTAAAATTTTAAGGATCATGACCTTTTTTAAAACTTTAACTGAACCTCACAACTCAAAATTCCCAACCCCGCTTATCCGATAGGTCCTCATTTCATAGAGTTATACATATTTTTAAAATACTGTAGAAACCCTATACCTTTTCCTTCATCCGTAAGACTTAAACTCTGAGAACAGAAGTGAGGGGCCAAGGATAGTGTGAAATCTGAGGAAAGAGTTGGGACGGAAGGTTAAGTAGAGCTCGGAGTTCGACAAAAGAAAGAACTAGACGGTTAGCTGGGTGACGAAAACCGTTAGGCGTTGGTTTAAGGACACGAGGGGGAGGGGCATAACCCCTAGCACCCGCCAACGCCCCCAAGCGACTGCTGCTCACCCTAACAGCCTCTCTGAGCGGCAGCCATTTTGGTGTTACACCAGCCCCGCCCCCTTAGTCGTAGGCGGCTCCACCCCCGGCAGGCTGTGCGCGGAAACAGGAACTGGGGTTGTAAACCTAGGAGCTAGGCTGGCAGCGGGTCGGAAATAGGGCGGTACTCTGAGCGCTCTCCTATCAAATTCGTGCCACTGCTCTGGGCTCGCCTCACCAAAAAAGGTGTGGGGCAGTGTCGAACATGGAGAGTATCCTTTTAGGTCTGAAAAGCTGCTGCTGAGGTTTAGGGAAGGGGAGAAGTGCTGGGGCCCTGGGAGGCTTCTGTTGGTCACCTTTTAGGTCTAGTTGTGGAAGGATGAGGGCACTGATGCTGATAGGTAGGCGCCTGTAACTTGTTTGTTGTTCCTGTGTTTCCTGGTAGCTGCCCGCTATCCGGGAAGCTGGACTGCTTTGGCGAGAGTCGGAGGAGTTGGGGGACTAGTTTGAGATGATTCTTGAGCGTGAACCCTTCCTCATTCAGGGCTCCTGTCATTTGTCCTTACAGTTAGTTTATCCACTTCTTAGAAATTGAGGGGGGGTTGTATGGATAAAGGCAGCAGGAGTTGTGGAACTTAGTTTTTCAGGATGTAGGTGACTGGTAATGAGGTGAAGTCTTTAATACTTTAATACCCTGCAAACTAAATTGAGTGCTTGCTTGTTAATAATCTGATTTAGCACATGAGGAAACTCATAGTTCGCTGAAGCTAGAAAAATTCATCAGTTGCACCTGTGTTCCCACTTAAGCACTAAGGTCAGGGTTAGGAACCAAGCTGTGTGACTCCCTGAATGGGAGGATGAAATCGTTTTTCACTACTAAAATACCATCACAAGATTTCCATTTCTCTGTAATTCCTCCTTCTTCCAGGAGTTGGCATTCTAGAAAATAGAGTAGCTTGGTATTTTGCCACTGAATGAAAATTGGCCAAATGACAAAATGTGGGTAACAGTTACTGTTTGATAGCTCATGTTAAAGCTCTTTTGTCTTCATTAGTTTATAAATCTGAAAAATAGGAGGATTTCTTGTGGGAGGATAAAATTATATAAGCCATACTTAGACTATTTATATAGAATCATTTTCTATTCTGTGCTGAACTGACCAAGATAAACCAAGAATAAAATGAACCCTTGAGGAGGTGCAGAAATAGGTCATTTCATGAACAGAGTAAATGACTAAAAGGTCCAGTTATCACTGCAGTTTAAAGGATATAATTTATGGAAATGTAGTTGTGTTAGATGATGTTTTTTAAAAGCAACTGGACTGTGAGTCAGAAGATGAATTTCTAATCCCAGTTCTTCCTCTTAAGAAATGAGTTAGGGCAAGTCATATAGCCTCTGTCAAGTAACCTTTATTCATTTGTAAACATACTAACTGACGTGACAACCTTATACAGATATTGTAAAGAGAAAATGAAATGGAAGGGCTTATTAAATTGCAAAGTTTTGAACACACTGTTAAATATTATGAAATAGGGTACAAATTGCTATCTCTTACCCTAGAACTTTTGGAAGGATTTGAGGTAATAGCTCTAAAATTGCTTTTGTTTCCTACTAATAATATAAGTTATTTTTGCTCTACCTAAGCCTACCCTATGTGATTTACAATAACAAGATAGTTACTAATTTACTGAAAAGCATGTATGCCTGACTATAATTAAAATCAATAGTACTGTTACCAATAGTTTAATACTTAAAATGAAGTATTAACTATCTTTCATTCTATCAAAAGAAGTGTAGAATCCAGATTTTTTCCTTGGAGTATAGAGGAAGAAAATGACCTGGACTCAGACCTGTCTTCCATAAATAAATAACATAAGTTGAAACTTGAGTAACACTTGTGCGAAATGCAAAAGTATCATTGTTACAGTATATAAGACCAAGTGTGCTAACAGTTGAATTAATGTGGTAATTGTGACTTCTGTCTTCTGTTAAACACACTGAATTTATTGTGGTGGATTAGATTAAATTTCACTTTAAAAAACTCAGTGGAATGGCCAAATTTATTTGTTGTAAGATGTTTTACAAGTTTAGAACTAAGCAATATGTGTGCAATATTAATACAGTGAATTTCAGTAGTGTTTGATTAACTTGCAGGAATGAAACAATAGAAGAGAAATTATTAAGGGACACTTCCCTACTCCAAGCTCCTTTTTTTGTCCTTCCTTTTCTATGTTCCTACCCCTCTTCTGGCATTTTGTTGTTTTTGTTGGACTTGGCTCAAGCATACTTCATACCCAGGAAGCTTTTCATGTCATCTTAATCTTCTAACCCACCATCCCCAACAAACCCAGAAATCTGAGAGTACCAATTCCTATGCTGTGCTCATTTCCCCATCTGTCCCCCCACCCCCAGTTTAGCTTTTTAACACTATTGTAATTATAGGTTTACTTATCTATTTCTTACATTAGACTGTGAGTTCCTTGAGGATCAGATCCTTATGTTTCATCTTTGAATCTTCATTTCCTTTCACAGCATTTGCCCCATAATGGACACAAAATGGGTAAATGACCTTCCGTCAGGAATTAATTATTAACATATATTGAGTCTCTACTGTGCGCTGAGGAATGCACCCATGCTTTTGATACAGAAGGTTATAAGACCCATTCTGAACCTTGAGCACCTTTTGATCTGAGTCAGGATACATGGGTGGGGATAAATATCAATACAAGGTAGCGCATACTAACTGAGGTGAATGCCTGAACAGTGATTCTTGATCACATGTGTGGATTTACTAAACTTGAAATCCTATGTAAGATTTTTGTGTTAGTATGTGCCTTTTCCTGGGGAAAATATATGTAGCTGATATCTGTTTTTCCAAGTGATTCTAACCTGAAAAAGGTTGATAAGTAATGAAGTAGATAATAGTGTAGATATTCTGAGAGTAGAGAAGAGGATGTTGTAAACCAGACTGGTATCATTGTCTCCTTGCCCAGACAGATGAGACTGTGTTATAGGCAAAGATTGCCAGCTACCTTAAAAATGTCTCTTTGCCATTATGAATGGCTTTATATCCTAAAGCAGAACTAATTACACATCAGAGTCTCTAAAGTTTTTATACTATTGACAAATGTATTGTGATATTTTTTGGACTAAATATTAATAATATCTCAAATGTGCTTTTTAAATATTGTTATCTATCATTTGTCTTATAAATTATGGCCTGGCTAGCTAGTAGAATGTCGGGTCTTATAAGAAGTATTGAAGGGGGGGAAATTGGAGGGGGAGACAAACCATGAGAGACTATGGACTCTGAGAAACAAACTGAGGGTTCTAGAGGGGAGGGGGATGGGTTAGCCTGGTGATGGGTATTAAAGAGGGCATGTATTGAATGGGTGTTATATGCAAACAATGAATCATGGAACACTACATCAAAAACTAATGATGTAATGTATGGTGATTAACATAACATAATAAAATAAAATTTAAAAAAAGAAGTATGGCATGTAAGGATTATTTATGGCTTATCATTTGAGGCTATTTAAGGACCAATTCTGAGCAATTCACTCTGAAAGCTGAAATACGAAGAGGGAAATATGAATTGTGCTGGATTTGAGTTCCTTCTTGTTCTTTTATTCAACAATTACTGCTCAATTATCTATCTCTAGACTTCAGTCTTTGCATCTGTAAAATGAGGGAAGTTGACAAATGATTTCTAGGGTTCAATTCTGATGCTCTCCCTGTATTTGTGTGATCCCAAACTCTACCTACCAGAAATACACAAGGGATGATCAAGATGCTGAGAGATGAAAAAGAGGAAAATTGGATTCATAATGCCACTTCTTCTCATCAAATGTATGAATAAAAAATCTATGATATTGGTATCACCGCTTTATTCCGGAACAGGCAGGTGCTAGTGGGACTTTTTTTTTTAAAGATTTTAACGACTGAGCCACCCAGGCGTACCTAAAGATTTTATTTATTTGACAGAGAGCAAGAGAGCATGAGCAGGGGGAGTAGCAGAGGGAGAAAGAGAAGCAGGCTCCCCACTGAGCAGGGAGCCTGATGTGGGGTTCAATCCCAGGATCCTGGGATCATGAGCTGAAAACAGACGCTTAAGGAACATTTTTATTTTCTTCCTCTTACCTCCATTTTTTTTCACCATCCTCTACTTCTTTGTGCCCAAAGGACTGCATAACCCTACTATTAGCACTTGGAATCAAATAGCTTTCGACCCTACTGTGTTTGGAAAACTTTTTTACTTGGTGTTGCTCCACTACTTCAGAAAGGCAGGCAAGACGTAAGATTTCTACTATGAAATTCTTCTAGTAAACTGACTATAACAGTTTTTCTTGAGGTAGCCGACTGAAATCTTAAAGCAAGACTTCATTATGCATGTATAATAAATGTGTTGAACCTTAATGATTCTTATTTATTGAAATTTTAAAGCAATAATATATTAAGACATAGCTGATTTTCATCCCTTGCCTGTCAGGAGTGTAATTGCAAATAAGTTAACTCACATAGAATGTTTTAAAGAGACAATGGGACTTTTTATTCCCCAACTATATTGTCCAGTTAAGGTATATGACTTAGTCATGAAGTGGCAATGAAAATTTATTGAACACCTATAGGTGCTAAACTTTGTGCTAAGGATTTTGTATATATTTTCACAGCCTCTCAAAACAACATTGTAAGACAGGTGGTAGTATCATTTTATAGAACAGGAAATTAAATCTAAGAAAGCCACATTGCTTATAAGCATAGAGTAAAGAATCTGGGCTGGCCTCCTGTGTCTCTGTTGTATTCACTTCAACATAGTACCTCCACAGACAGCACAACTCATTTATGTTTGATGGAATCCTAGGATTATACAGAGATACTTTTTTTATATGTTGACATTCTGCTTCAGATTTTGCTTTAAAAAGAGTTTGAGAAACCATGAATCTACACGATCACTTTAGGGAAGCCTAGCCTACGTTCTCTTGAAGACATTTCCCAGTAAATGTACACCTAGGTGAGGTAATGTTTTGCATTTCAATTTTGTAGAACTGGAAGGTTGGGAATTACTACTTTTTGAAAATTTGAAACAATTGAAATGTTGAAATGATTCACTGATTTCCTTATTTATCAATCCCAAGGCCCATGTGAGTTTGATTTTTGCTTTTACATGGATTTGGGCAGAAGGAGGGTCACCTATTGCCATTAATGGAGCTCTTTGAGAACAGTTTCTCAGAGTCACTGTTATTGTTTATGTTAGACAAAAAGCAAGCATGGTGGTGTATCCTAAACCCCACAGTAGTTAAGAGGGAGGTGGTAGAAAGGGGAGAAAGAAGGGTAAACTAGGCAAAGGAATTGTATGTAAAGGCATAGAATCAGGTAACTGGTAGAGGCCAACATCCTTGAAGCACAAGATGCTGGACCCTGGGATTACTCAACATCTAGTTTAGGGCCTTCTGCATCATTCTATACATGTTAATAAACATTACTGTTCAGTTGTTTTAAACTTTCAGTCCATTAAAAGAGTATTTCAGCCATTGTCTTTCCAGTGGGCAAAGAAACACAAATGCTATCTTAATAGCAACACTTTGCAAAATTGAATTTATGATTAGTCAGTGAAGGAGATTATTCTGCCAATGTTACTTTTCCAAATAGAAAAATACTCCAGGATTTATAGTCAACTAAAATATCTAAAATTTTGTGCTTAGGTCAACTCTGGTTCATAGCTCAATTTAGTAGTTGAATTGATGCCATTATTTTCCATCTTAGCAATCAATTTCCCCACTTCAATATAGAGGATATTCACTTATTGTAGTATACACAGAGGGTGACTATTTGAATAGCAGACACCTGAATTTAAGGATCTCATACCCTGGTTATAGAAAGTACCCAAGAGTTAGAGGCAAGGGATGACCCAGGGATGTCTTGATTTCTGATGTTGGGCATAAGATTCATCATCAGGAAAACACTGGAGTTACAAGTTGCCTGGGCTATGTAGACACATACAAATATATTTGGCTGTGGTGGTAGTCTAAGATATGCAGTCCTTCTCTGTGGATTCATGTGCTTATACTTACGTATACTTAAACTGTACTAAAACTTTTGGTAATCTTGTCTGCCATATTCTAGTGTAAGATTGAGATTAGGGAATTCATCTCCTTATTTATTTCTGAACATATAGAACTATTTGGAATAAGAAATGGTAAAAATTTACATGCCATTAATGTACGTGTAGCCTCATGTTAGTTAATGTTTTTTAAATTGAAAAGAACTTGACTGTAGAAGGGGTGTGTGTGATGTGCATGTGGGTACATACATACATGCACTTTCTGCTTTTGTGGGAAAGAATTGTTACTCTGAATTTATTAAAATAAGTAATAAGATAGTAAGTAATAGTATTATTGATGTAATTAATAGTCTTATGTTTTCTTTCACTAGTCACTGTTGACTTGTATGAAGTATTTCTCATAGTTAAAATATACCTCGTGGAAACTAAAATTATTTTTTAAATTATTTAGGTGACTTTAAAATTTAATTTATAACACTTAAGTGTATAGACTGTTTACTAAGCCCCATATCCTTTCAAAAATAAAATATTCCTGATACGAATTTAAAAATAATTTGATTATGCCAGAAAGTAATTTATTAAATAGAGTGCCTTTGTAAAAAGAAACATTTTTTTTTCTGATCCTTTGGTCTTTTTTTTATGTTATGATAGTCACCATACAGTACATCATTAGTTTTTGATGTAGTGTTCCATGATTCATTGTTTGCATATAACACCCAGTGCTCCATGCAGTACATGCCCTCCTTAATACCCATCACTGAGATAACCGAACCCCCCACCCCCCTCCCCTCTAAAACCCTCAGTTTGTTTCCCAGAGTCCATAGTCTCTCATGGTTCGTCTCCCTCTCTGATTTCCCCTGCTTCATTTTTCCCTTCATTTTTCTAATGTCCTCCATGCTATTCCTTATGTTCCAAAAATAAGTGAAACCATATGATAATTGTCTTTCTCTGCTTGACTTATTTCACTTACATTAATCTCCTCCAGTTCCATCCATGTTGATGCAAATGGTGTGTATTCATCCTTTCTGATGGCTGAGTAATTCCATTGTATATATGGACCACATCTTCTTTATCCATTCATCTTTTGAAGGGCATCTCAGCTCTTTCCACAGTTAGGCTATTGTGGACATTGCTGCTATGAACATTGGAGTACATCTTTTCACTACATCTGTGTCTTTGGGGTAAATACCCAGGAGTGCAATTCCTGGGTCATGGGGTAGCTCTATTTTTAACTTTCTGAGGGACCTCCACACTGTTTTCCCAAGTGGCTGTACCAACTTGCATTCCCACCAACAGTGCAAGAGAGTTCCCCTTTCTCCACAACCTCTCCAACATTTGTTGTTTCTTGCCTTGTCAATTTTTTTTCTTTTTTTTAAGATTTTATTTATTTATTTGACAGAGAGACAGAGAGAGACAGTGAGAGAGGAAACACAAGCAGAGGGAGTGGGAGAGGGAGAAGCAGGCTTCCCGCTGAGCAGGAAGCCCGATGCAGGGCTCAATCCCAGGACCCTGGGACCACGACCTGAGCTGAAGGCAGACGCTTAACAACTGAGCCACCCAGGCACCCTTGCCTTGTCAATTTTTGCCATTCTAACTGGTGTAAAGTGGTATCTCAGTGTGGTTACAATTTGAATTTCCCTGATGGCTAATGATGTTGAACATTTTTTCATGTGTCTGTTAGCCATTTGTATGTCTTCTTTTGAGAAGTGTCTGTTCATGTCTTCTGCCCATTTCTTGACTGGATTATATGTTCTTTGGGTGCTGAGTTTGAGAAGTTCTTTATAGATCTTGGATACCAGCCCTTTATCTGTAATGTCATGTGCAAATATCTTCTCCCATTCCATGGGTTGCCTCTTAGTTTTGTTGACTGTTTCCTTGGATGTCCAGAAGCTTTTTATCTTGATGGAGTCCCAAAGTTCATTTGCGCTTTTGTTTCCCTCGCCTTTGGAGATGTGCCTTGAAAGAAGTTGCTGTGGCCGATGTCAAAGAGGTTACTGCCTATGTTCTCCTCTAGGATTTTGATGGATTCCTGTCTCACATTGAGGTCTTTCATCCATTTTGAGTTTATCTTTGTATATGGTGTAAGAGAATGGTTGAGTTTCATTCTTCTATATATAGCTGTCCAATTTTCCCAGCACCATTTATTGAAGATGATAAGGAAAATCGTGTCCTAAGATGGCCGACTGAGCCAGCGAGAGACTCCCAGTCCTTGCCCCAGGGCTCTTCTGGGTTCTTCTCCCTGCTCTGCTTCCTGTGCACACCACTCTGGGTTCTTTTCCCTGCCCTGCTTCGCGCACGTGCCAAAAGTGCCAAGTATGTGGAAGTAGAAGAGTATAAATTGCCCCCTTTGTTTGCTCTTGGGGCTCAGACCTTTGGAGCCCACTCTCCTCTGAGCCCACCAGTGTTAAATAAATCTCCTATCCTCCAAGATCTCTGAGTGCTGCTTGGTTCTTCCATCGGGCAATCCAGTCAAGGTTCTGTAACATTTGGTTCTCTGACTGGGAAACCCAACTGCACTGGCCCATTGTTGCCACTGGTTTGGGGGCAGCAATGGGGCAGTGACTGAATGAGGGATCGTAATGGAGAAGATGTGCCCTGCCTAATTTCCAGCAGTCTTCTGCCCCGGTTGACTCGAGCCAGCCCCACTCCGCTGTTCCTGCCAGACTCGAGGAGACTTGGCAGGTGAGGACCTGATCCCGGACGTCAGATTCCAGTAAGGCCTGGGGCCCCAGGACCCAGACAGGCCCACCCCACTGGGGTGGAAGGGGAGCCTGATCACCTCCCAGAGACCTCTTTGAGGTCTCACAGGTAGAGATTCCCAGGGAGGGAATGTAATAACTTCTGGAGTGTGAATGTGAGAGTGAATGTGCAGTCCGACCTGGCATGCTCAAGCGGACTGATTCTGTGACTCCACGGGTGGGCACCCTTAAGGTCCCCAGAAGCCTACAGAGTCTGAGTGGGTCCATCTGTGATGCTGTGGTGAACAGCATACAGTCTATGGTGGCATCGGAATAGTTTCCGATCGTAAGTCACAACGCTGAGACCACTGTGGCTAAGCCTCACCTAAGCTCCTTTGGGACAGGCCAGACAGGCATCTGATTGGTCTCTTCACCTCAGGAGGCACCCCAACCTTTGTCTGTCTCTGTGCCACTGCACATGGGGACATAACCATGAGCTCAGGGCAGAGTAAACCTACGGTTCTAGAGACCATGATCAAAAATTTCAAGAAGGGGTTTTTGGGAGACTGGAGTCAGGATGAACCCCGGCAAGTTGAGAACCCTATGTGAATTGGAATGGCCCACCTTTGATGCCGGGTGGCCTTCAGAAGGGACATTGGGTGTACCAATGATTCGTTGAGTATGGCAAGTCGTAACAGGAGAACCAGGACACCCTGACCAGTTTCCATACATTGACTCCTGGCTAGGAATTGCTCAGACCCTTCCCCCCTGGGTGCAATTTGCTTGCAATAGGCAGGGACAGGCCAGGGTCTTAATCGCCTCATCCAAGTAACCTAAAGAAAATCAGCAAAAGCCCCAGTCTCCACAAATCCTTGCCAGAGATCCCGAGGATGAACCGACCCTGCTCCCACCGTATGTACCCCCAAGAATGCCTACAACTGGCCCTTCAGCTCCAGACGCTCCACCGCCATTGGTTTCACTGGTGCCCCCAGGCCCAGAAGATCCACTTTCTCCAGGACCAGCAGCCAGGCTGCATCCCAGGCCAGGCATAAGCGCCCTCCAAATGCCAGTGTGAGAGACGCAGGAACCCGAGAGGCATGATGAAGATGGAACAGTCCAACCTGGCCATTCCATGATGTATTATCAGCCCTTCTCCACCACCAACCTCCTCAACTGGAAACATAACACCCCATCCTACTCTGAGAAACCACAGGCTATGGTAGACCTCATAGAATCCCTCTTCCAGACTCACTGGCCAACCTGGGAAGACTGCCAACAGTTACTCCACACCCTGTTTAACACAGAGGAAAGGAGGAGAATAATGAAAGATGCACAGCAGTACCTGGAAAAGCACACACCAGCAGGAGTCATTGACCCTGCTGCCTGGGCTAATGCGGCTGCACCCGAAGAACGCCCAGCATGGGACTTCACCACAACCAAGGGACAGGCCACATCTGCCGGTACCAGGAGGTCCTCCTCCAGGGAATCTGGGCAGAAGCTAAGAAACCCATGAACATGACTAAGGTATCCTCGGTCACTCAACAACCAAAGGAGTCCCCCAGGGACTACTATGAAAGACTATGTGAAGCCTACAGGATATACACTCCATTTGACCCCAAGGCACAGGAAAGCCAACAGATGGTAAACATCTCCTTCATGGCTCAGGCCACCCCAGACATCAGGAAAAAACTTCAGAAACTAGAGGGTTTTGCCAAGATGAACATCACCCAACTAATAGAGATTGCCAATAAGGTCTACATGAACAGGGAGGTCACAGCCAAACGGGAAGCTGACAAAAAGATGAAAAAGAAAACTTCCTCACCACTGCCCTGAAAGAAAAGGACAACACAAAGGCAGAGAGACCCCAACCACTGAAAGGGGGAAACCCAGAACCCCCTTGACAAGGGATCAATGTGACTACTATAAAGAGAAAGGGCATTGGAAAAACGAATGTGCCAACCGGGGAAAGGCTCAAAAGCCCAGCCGCTATAAGGAAGAACCCCGAGAGGAGGACCTCATAGGCCTTGCAGGAATGGACTCAGACTGAGGGGGACTGGGCTCTTTCCTCTTTGGCCCCCATGAGCCCACAGTCAAAATGAAGGTGGGGGGCCAACCAGTGAGGACCACAAGGTCTGACATGAATTCCTTTATCTGCCCAATTGCCCCATCCCTCTCCTGGGACAAGACATACTCTCCAAGCTTAGGGCTCACTGGACACACTAGCTTCTGATTGAACCCAAGGCAAGAGAAGACGGGGTCTCTAATACTAGCAATTACCACACCAAGGGAAGAAGAATGGAGGCTATTCTGTGCCCAGGCCCAACCAATCAGCCTGCCAGAGTTCAGACTCGCCTTCCCTTCAGTGTGGGCTGAAAACAACCCACCTGGACTAGCCCGGAATCAGGCCCCTATCAATATTGAACTGATCCCAGGAGCCCAACCTCAGAGGCAAAGGCAATACCCCCTTCCACAAAAATCTAAGGTCGGCATCCAAGAACATCTGACCAAACTCAAAGAAGCAGGTATTCTAGTCGAGTGCCAGTCAGCCTGGACTACCCCACTCCTGCCAGTCAAGAAGCCAGGAGGGTGATACCGACCAGTTCAAGACCTGCGGGCCATCAACAAGGTGACCATCTCTCTGCACCCAGTGATCCCGAATCCATACACCCTCCTCGGCCAAATCCCAGGGTCAGCCAGATGGTTCACTTGCCTAGATTTGAAGGATGCCTTCTTCTGCCTCTGCTTAGCTCCCCAGAGCCAGCCACTATTTGCCTTTGAATGGTCTGAACCTGATACAGGGCGCCAGATGCAACTGACTTGGATGCACCTCCTGCAGGGGTTTAAAAACTCACCAACCTTCTTTGGGGAAGTGCTGGCCGTGGACCTCGCCAGCTTCCCAAGAGAGGCCACATGATGTACCTTCCTCCAGTATGTGAATGACCTCCTCCTCACCAGTGACACACAAGAAGACTGTACAAAAGGCACAAAGGCCCTCCTACAGCTCCTGTCAGACTTGGGATACCGAGCCTCATGGAAGAAGGCACAAATCTGCCAACAACAGGTCCAATACCTTGGTTTCCTCCTCACCCAAGGGAAAAGAGAACTAGGGCCAGAGAGGAAAAGAGTCATCATCTCCCTGCCACAGCCCCAGACAAAAAGGGGCGTACGAGAATTCCTGGGGGCTGCAGGATTCTGCCACATCTGGGTCCCTGGGTTCTCGGCAATAGCAAGACCCCTTTATGATCTCTTAGGGGGTCCAAATCAAGAACCGCCTACCTGGACTGAGGAAGCAGAAGCCTCTTTCAGAGAGATGAAGACCGCCTTGGGGCAGGCTCCAGTCCTGGGCCTACCAGATGTAGAAAAACCCTTCATTCTCTTTGTGCATGAAAAGGAAAAAAGAGTGCTCGGGGTACTCACTCAGACTGTTGGACCCTGGCAACGGCCAGTTGCTTACCTGTCAAAGAAGCTGGACCCTGTGGCAGTGGGATGGCTGCCATGCCTCAGGGCACTGGCAGCCACAGTCCTACTCATCAAGGAGGCTGACAAACTTACCCTGGGGCAAGAACTTAATGTCAAGGTCACTCATGCAGTTGTGTCCCTCATGAACACACAGAGACACCACTTCCTTTCCAACTCTCAGCTAGCACAGTACCAAGGGCTCCTCTGCGAAAACCCACAGGTCACCCTTGAGAGAGTAAGGACATTAAATCCAGCAACCTTTCTCCCCACAGAAGAGGGGGAACAAGACCATAACTGCTCCGAGGTGACTGATGAAGTCTATGCAAGCCGTCCAGATCTGCAGGATCATAAAGAATTCAGAGCTCATGCTCTTCAGTGATGGCAGCAGTTACCTACAGGAGGGTGCCTGGAAAGTGGGTTATGCAGTAACCACAACCACTGAAGTCCTAGAAGCTAAAGCATTACCAGCTGGATGGTCAGCCCAACAGACTGAATTATATGCCTTAGTCCAAGCCCTCACCCTCAGTGAAGGCAAGCAAGTCAACATTTATACTGACTCTTGGTACGCCTTTGCTACTATACATATACATGGAGCCATCTACAAGGAAAGGGGCCTCCTAACTGCAGCAGGAGAAGCTATCAAGAACAGAGGAGATACTGAGACTCCTCGAAGCCATCTGGCTTCCAAAGGAAGTAGTAATCATGCACTGTAAGGGACACCAGAAAGGAGACAACCCCATAGCACGGGGAAATAATCTGGCAGATGAGGCAGCCAAGACCTCAGCCAGTGAGGACATGGACAGAGCCCCTTCCCTCACCATGGCCCTAACACCCCCAGAAGAAGTCCCTCCACCCAGTTACACTAAAAAGGAAAAGGAATGGGCCATGGCTGAGGGAGCCACCCTGACTGAAAAGGGATGGTGGATGATGCCAGATGGGCACATCTTTGTTTCAACAGCAACTGGAGGGCATCTAGTCAAGGGATACCACCAACTCACTCATCTGAGAAAAACTGCATTAGAGGCCCTTCTCAAGAAGCACTACTACATCAGTCAGCTTCCAGCACTATGCCGAGCAACAAGTGAACAATTTATAACATGTGCTAAAAATAATGCTTGGTCTGCACCATGGCTCCCGCCAGGTGTCCAGAGGATGGGAGCAACACCCTTCGAAGATCTAGAGGTAGAATTCACAGATGTGCAGCCAAGCGGAGGGTTCAGATATCTCCTAGTAATAGTATGCACATACTCTGGGTGGGTCAAAGCCTTCCCGACTAGGACAGAGCAAAGCCTGGAAGTAGCTAAAGTCCTCTTGCAGGAGATTGTGCCCTGGTTCAGCCTGCCATTAACAATCCATAGTGACAATGGACCTGCATTTGTGGCAGACATTGTACAGGTCTTCACCAAATCTCTCAACATCACCTGGAGACTCTACACCGCTTATCGGCCCCAAAGTTCAGGAAAAGTAGAGTGAATGAATCTCACCCTCAAGGGAACCTTAGCAAGGTTTTGTCAGGAGACTAACCTCCCATGGCTGGATCTGCTACCCCTAGCTATCCTGCATGCTAGCTGCATGCCTGAGACATCAGGTTTCTCCCCATTCAAATTAATATATGGATGGCCTCCCCTGTGCTTGGGAAGCCTTCCAGGAAACTTGCATCAGGTTGGAGATAAAGGGAAACAGGAGCAGCTTCAGGCCCTGGGGGCCACCCTAAATAAATTACAAAAGTACAACATCAAGAGGGCCCCAATCTCCTTAGGGTCTCAGATACACTCCTTCCAGACAGGGGACTCAATTTGGGTCAAAGATTGGAAGAAAGACCCCCTCAAACCACAGTGGACAGGGCCCCACGCTGTTGTTCTAACCACCCCTGCTGCCCTCAAGGTCTCAGGTGTCACCCCGTGGGTTCACCACTCCAGAGTGAAGAAAGCTCATCATTTGGATGAGGGGCCGTGCCAGTGGAGAGTCCAGCCAGACTTCACGAACCCACTCCAGCTTCACCTTCGGCAAGACCCCACTGACTGATGGACACCTGCTCACCGTGGTCCCTGGCTCTCATTGGTGTGATTTCCCTCATTTTGGGAATTGGACTCTACCCTGTTGCCCCTCCTGACTGGACTTTCCCCCAGAGGCTTACTATTGTCATTGCTTATTGGGTCCCTAAGGTGTATTACTGCACTTCCTTGTCCATGGGTTTCATCTGCTGACGGGTTAGCCATGATGGCTCCCTCTACCTAAGGTCATAGATCCCACTTTTATTGGCCCTCTGCTGTCTACTCCTGAGCGCATTTCACCATGGTTTTCCTGGCCCCAGTCAGTCCCAGTTTTCTGCTACCTGGTGTGCTGTTCCTCCTCATTGCCTCTAGCTTGCCCAGCCAGGCAAGGGGGGCAAACTCTCATATCACCGTTCCTGGCAAATGGACTTTCCAGCTTATCCCCCTCAATCCTGCACCAGCACCCCCACTGACTTCTTCCACCTGGGATGGACACACACCAAAGGTTAACCTCGATTTTGATGGATGCCAGCTTCGTGATACCTCCTGGGAACCTCACAGGCAGTGTTCCAACCATGGCCCTCACTCTGGTTACTGGCTGGTAGATATCTACATCTTTGGGGGCCCTATACCTCAACAGCCAAACACCTGCTCTCAGTTCTGCTCTCAAGCCTGGGGATGTGAGTCATGGGTGGTGACTTGGCTGGGAATGGAATGATGGTCCACCAGGTGGTGCCTCAAACAGTGCAGTGACATCCGGATTTCCTTGTCATGCAATGCCACCCCATCCTCTTGCTTTAACAATCACTGTATACCACTCACCCTCTCAGTCTTAGAACCCAATGCCACATCATGGGCTACAGGAATCATTCTCCTGTTGGGCAAGTATCACCCTATGGGGACCGACCCCATGGCCAAATTTATGATTAAGTCCATGTTCACTCCAAGCCTTACAGTCAACCCCCAGAGTCAGACAGAAAATAACTCGCCCTGGCACATCCCTGAGTCCCCAATCCACACACAGCAAGTTTCTATAGCACAACTGTTAGGTATGATTAATGCCTCCCACCAAGCGCTGAACAACTTGAATCCACCCCTAGCGTCTGACTGCTGGATCTGTATGAAGCCTGGTTCTGTCCAATACCTAGGTGTCACCCTCAACCAATCTACTGTGTCACCTCCCACCTCGGCACTGGGGACCTCAGATTATCCCTTTCTGGCTCTGGTACTGCTGTATGGCAACTCTTCCTCTCCCATCATGGGCCGCAGTCGGGTCTGTGCACCTAACAACACTTTTCTGGCTTGTGATCAAGGTGTATACATCTGTATCACCCCACGCGATCAATCATGCACGCTTGTCAGTCTCTTACCCGATCTTTCAGTCCTCCCTGGGAGCAATGCCCCACTCATATGGAGACCTCCTAGCCACCCTCAACGCTCCCCCACAGCCATCCCTCTTATCGTAAGCCTGCTGGCTGCATCAGGTGTTGCCCTCGGCACCACTGACATTGGGATGTCTCAGGTTCAGTACCAGGGGTTAACTCAACAACTCACAGCAGATTTTTCCGCCCTCACTCAGTCGGCCCTGGCCCTGCAGCACCAACTCAATTCACTGGCCTCAGTGGTCCTCCAAAACAGGTGCGGGCTTGACTTGCTCACGGCCACGCAAGGGGGGCTCTGCCTCTTCCTACAGGAGGAATGTTTCTATGGTAATGAGTAAGGGGTGGTCCAAGAAACCCTGACCCAATTACAGGAATGAGTACATCGCTGGTGGGAAACACTCCAGCGGACAACTTGATGGGATACCCTCTCACAATAGTTCCCTTGGTTTGCCCCCCTTGTCAGCCCCCTCCTATTGCTTCTCCTCATAGTGGCATTTGGTCCTTGTATTCTTAATGCCCTTACTAGGTTTATTACTACCCAGATTGCTAAAATCAAACTCCAGTTACTCCTTACTCACTATCACCCCTTAGAAGATGAAAATAATGCCCTCTAAACTAGGTGTTTAAAGGGACATCAAAGGGGGGAATGATAAGGAAAATCTGTGTTCTAAGATGGCTGACCGAGCCAGCAAGAGAGTCCCAGTCCTTGCCCCTGGGCTCTTCCAAGTTCTTCTCCCTGCCCTGCTTTGTGCACGAACCAAAAGTGCCAAGTATGTGGAAGTAGAAGTGTATAAATTGCCCCCTTTGTTTGTGTTCTGGGCTTAGACCTTTGGAGACCACTCTCCTCTGAGCCTGCCAGTGTTAAATAAACCTCCTATCCTCCAAGATCTCCAAGTGCTGCTTGGTTCTTCCAATCGGGTGATCCAGTCCAGGATCCGTAAGAAAGAGACTGTCTTTTTTCCATTGCATATTTTTTCCTGATTTGTCAAAGGATAGTTGACCATACAGTTGAGAATCCATTTTTGGGCCTCTGTTCTGTTCCATTAATCTGTGTGTCTGTTTCTGTGCCAACACCATGTTGTCTTGGTGATCACAGCTTTGTAATATAGCTTGAAATCAGGCAACGTGATGCCCCCAGCTATGTTTTTCTTTTTCAACACTTCATTGGCGATTCAGGGTCTTTTCTGCTTCCATACAAATTTTAGGATTGTTTGTTCCAGCACTTTGAAAAATGCCATTGGTATTTTGATCGGGATGGCATTGAAAGTATAGATTGTTCTGGGCAGCATAGACATTTTAACAATGTTTATTCTTCCAATCCATGAGCATGGAATGTTTTTCCATCTTTTAGTAGTCTTCTTTAATTTCTCTCATAAGTCTTCTGTAGTTTCTAGAGTATAGATCCTTTACCTCTTTGGTTAGGTTTATTCCAAGGTATCTTATGGTTTTTGGTGCTATTGTAAATGGAATCAATTCTCTAATTTCTCTTTCTACAGTTACATTGTTAGTGTATAAGAAAGCAACTGATTTCTGTGCATTTTGTATCCTGCTACATTACTGAATTGCTATATGATTTCTAGTAATTTGGGGGTGGAATCCTTTGGGTTTTCCACATAAAGTATCATGTCATCTGAGAAGAGAGAGAGTTTGACTTCTTCTTTGCCAATTTGAATACCTTTTATTTCTTTTTGTCTGATTGCTGTTGCTAGGACTTCCAGTACTATGTTGAACAATAGTGGTGAGAGTGGGCATCCTTGTCATGTTCCTGATCTTAAGGGAAAGGCTCTCAGCTTTTCCCCATTGAGAATGATATTCATTGTGAGCTTTTCATAGATGGTTTTTATGAAATTGAGGAATGTTCCCTCTATCCGTACGCTCTGAAGTTTTAATCAGGAAAGGATGCTGTATTTTGTCAAATGCTTTTTCTGTATCCATTGAGAGGATCATATGGTTCTTGTCTCTTCTCTTATTAATGTGTTCTATCACATTGATGGATTTGTGAATGTTGAACCACCCTTGCATCCCAGGGATAAATCCCACCTGGTCGTGATGGATAATCCTTTTAATGTACTGTTGGATCCTATTAGCTAGGACCAAGCCTTATTTAAAAACAAAAACAAAAACAAAAACAAAAAACAAGAACAAAAAAAATCCCGAATACATAAATTAACTTTACACCTTAAAGAACTGGAGAAAGAACAACAAATAAAGCCTAAGGCACACACGAGATGAGAAATAATTAAGATTAGAGCAGAGATCAATGAATTAGAAACCAGAAATACAGTAGAGCAGATCAATGAAACTAGAAGCTAGTTCTTTGAAAGAATTAATAAGATTGATAAACTACTGGCCAGACTTCTTCAAAAGAAAAGAGAAAGGACCCAAATTAATAAAATTATGAATGAAAGGGGAGAGATCACGACTAACACCAAGGAAATAGAAACAATCATTAGAAATTATTATCAACAACTATATGCCAATAAATTAAGCAACCTGAAAGAAATGGATAGATTCTGGAAATCTATAAACTACCAAGACTGAAACAGGAAGAAATTGACAACCTGAATAGACAAATAACCAGTAATGAGATTGAATCAGTGATCAAAAACCTCCCAAAAAACAAGAGTCCAGGGCCTGATGGATTCCCTGGAGAATTCTACCAAACATTCAAAGAAGAAATAATACCTATTTTCCTGAAGCTGTTTCAAAAAAATATAATCAGAAGGAAAACTTCCAAACTCATTCTATGAGACCAGCAATACCTTGATCCCCAAACCAGGCAAAGACCCCATCAAAAGGAGAATTACAGACCAATATCCCTGATGAATATGGATGCCAAAATTCTCAACAAAAAGAAACATTTAAAAATTGCCTTATTTCTCATTCTTAAGTATTCTATGCTAACATTTTAAGTAATAAGGGTTCCACGTAATGGGTGATTGAAAATTTGCCATACACAGGGAAACAGGTTTGATTTGAGTTGCCTTTTGTTGCTTTTTTTTTTTTTAAGATTTTATTTATTTATTTGAGAGAGAGAATGAGATAGAGAGCATGAGAGGGGGGAGGGTCAGAGAGAGAGGCAGACTCCCTGCCGAGCAGGGAGCCCGACGTGGGACTCGATCCCGGGACTCTAGGATCATGACCTGAGCCGAAGGCAGTCGCTTAACCAACTGAGCCACCCAGGCGCCCGAGTTGCCTTTTGTTTTAATATTCAAATCAGAATTCAGACTTCTTTAAATTTTAAAAGCAAATAAGGTAATGGGCCATATATTGCAGTGTATCTTGGTAGTTTGAGGGAGCACCTCATAATCATGTACACTAATATTTCTGCACTGAAATATGTGAACATTAAGTGAGATAAGTTAAGGACTATGCATAGCTTGTTAGTTGAGATCAGGTTTTGTCATCAAATTTGTTCTTGTCAGGTCATGCTTTTTTGTTTGTTTGTTTTTTATTTGAGTATAGTTGCCATACAATGTTATATTAGTTTCAGGTGTACAACATAGTAATTGGACAATTTTATACATTATGCTATGTTCACACAAGTATAGTTACCATCTGTTACCATCACTTTTACATGACTGTTACATTATCATTGACTATATTTTATATGCATCATCTTTTATTCCCAAAACTTATTCATTCTGTAACTGGAAGCCTGTATCTCCTACTTCCCTTTACCATTTTGCCCTTCACTTCCCTCTGACAACTATCACTTTGTTCTCTGTATTTATAGGTCTGATTCTGCTTTTTTTTTTATTATGTTATGTTAATCACCATACATTACATCATCAGTTTTTGATGTAGTGTTCCGTGATTCATTGTTTGCATATTACACCCAGTGATCCATTCAGTACATGCCCTCTTTAATACCCATCCCCAGGCTAACCTATCCCCCCCACCATCCTCCCCTCTAGGACCCTCAGTTTGTTTCTCAGAGTCCATAGTCTCTCATGGTTTGTCTCCTCCTCTGATCTCCCCATTCATTTTTCCCTTCCTGCTACCTTCTTCTTTTTTTTAACATAAAATGTATTCTTTGTTTCAGAGGTACAGGTCTGTGATTCAACAGTCTTACACAATTCACAGTGCTCACCATAGCACATACCCTCCCCAATGTCTATCACCCAGCCACCCCATCCCTCCCACCCCCCTAGTCCAGCAACCCTCAGTTTGTTTCCTGAGATTAAGAATTCCTCATATCAGTGAGATCATATGATACATGTCTTTCTCTGATTGACTTATTTCGCTCAGCATAATACCCTCCAGTTCCATCCACGTCATTGCAAATGGCAAGATTTCATTCCTTTTGATGGCTGCATAATATTACATTGTATATATATACCACATCTTTATCCATTCATCTGACAATTTCACATGTATAGTCAAGTCATGTTTTGCTACCAAATGTTATATATAACTTTCAGCTTTCAGAACTTCTTGGATTCTGGAATTGTTGATAAGAGATCATGGAGATATATATATATATATATCAGATGCATTCCAATATATATGTATATATCATGAGAATATGTATGTATATCATAAAAAATCAAATAGGGTTCCATGATCTCTTATGTTGCTTATGACAGCAACAGAACCATTCCAATATTTCAATTTTCCTGTGGAAGAGGATACTATATCAGTGGTTTCTGAACTTAGATGTGCATGTAAATCACCTGCTGAGTTTTTAAAAACTACAGATTTCTGAAAATCATGCCAAATATACCAAATTGAAAATTCCAGAGCTTGGGTCCCAGAAATCTATATTTATTTGGGTTTTATTGGTAATTTTGATACTGCTTGTGTGTGATGAGGTTTCAAGATCAAATCCAAATGGGAAAATAAAAAGGGACAACATAAAAAGATTTTTCCACAGCTAAATGTATTCAGTTTCAAAAGCTGTCCCTTTTATTCCCTCCTTCCTACATTTTTGTGTTGATATATTCTTTTAATTATACCAGTTCATGAAATTAAAAAAAAAAAAAGTCTGGGATCTGGTATGACATTGGTTTTTTAACTCTTTTCCCAGCAAAGCCCTTTTTAATGAATGAAATCTTATGTGGAATCCTAATGTAAAATACAGATGAACAGCACTGTGTTTGTATAAACTTGCTTACAAGCTTAAATGAGTAATTAAGTCCTCTTGCCCAGCATCACTGGTGCTTTTTTCCCAATATATCATGTGCCACTGCAAAACACTTTTATACTATTCATTTACATAAAACTCTTTGAGTATTTCTGTTAAGCACTATACTAGGCTGATAATATAAGGATGATTAGGATTCATCCTTATTCTCAAGGTGTCCATAGTCTGGTTGAAGAATCAGACATGTAAATGAGGAATTACAAAGAGCTACAGAAAAATACATAGCATGATATATAAAGCAACATGGGAATATAGAGTAAGTAGCTACTGATACTGCAAACTTCAAATTAGTATTTCTATAGGTATACTTAAAGTTTAGAAACAGAATGTATGAGAACAGTCTCATGAACCATGAGAGACTATGGACTCTGAGAAACAAACTGAGGGTTTTAGAGGGGAAGTGTAGGAAACAGAACGCCACAATGACCACTGGTGCATGTTTGCTCAGACTCCAAGATCTCTGAGAAAACTCAAGATTGCAGGGTTAAAAATAACCCGAAAGGATCAGAGTGAAATGCCCTTGGAACGTGTGTGGTCAGTTCTAAAGTACGCAGCAGAAGATGTTTTGTAGATAGGAAGCCAGCTGTAAACGGCACACTGTGCACTCCCCTCTTTGTTCCCTTGACCTGTAAATTCTGTTTTAAAGATTCTTACACGCTTGACTAATCCTGTATACAGGGAAGAATGTGCCTTACTACGCCCCTGCTGTAAATCATTATAGATCTATATCGCTGTAGAAGGTATATAAGAATATGGAAAATAAACCTTGGCACCTCGGGCTGTTTGCTCGGTGTCCCCTGTGCCTCGCTGTACTGTCGTCTCTTTTTCTCAGTTCCTTCACCGCCCCAGGTCCCCGACTCTCTGAGGTCGACAGGGAAGAGGGTGGGGGGATGGGTTAGCCTGGTGATGGGTATTAAGGCAGGCACGTACTGCATGGAGCACTGGGTGTTATAGGAAAACAATGAATCGTGGATCACTACATCAAAAACTAATGATGTATTGTATGGTGACTAACATAACATAATAAAATTAATTTAAATTAAAAAAAGAAAGAACAGTCTCGGAGAGAAGCTATTTTATACTAAATTTATATCAAGCACAAACAGGTTCAGCTTATCCAAGGGACAATACTACTACACTTTCCTAACAGGGTTGTCCATATACCAGTATTGTTTAATACACGCTAATTGTCTTTTTTTCTTTTCATTTTCAAATAATCCTCCTTTTAAAAATTCAAAGATACCATCTTATGGATCAAGGACTATAAACAATTCGTCAATCTAACCTTTATTTCAAATGATTTTTTTTACAAAAATCATGTAGCTTTAGTCCTCACTCCACCCCAAAAACGTACAAAAAAGAACAAAATATCAGTTACCTACCCCTGGGCTTAAGAAATAAAACATTACCAGTTTAGCTCCATTTTCCCACCAGAGGCAACCACTGTCTAAAAGTTCATATTTATCATTCCTATGTGTTTATATTTTAATACATAAATGTACATTCTTATGATATAATTGTATCTTGCATATTTCCTAGTTTTATATGTGTGGTATCATATTGCCATTTTCTTTTTCAAGATGATGTTTGGGATTCATTATGTCATTTTCATTTTCACTTCCATATTGTTTTTCATTGCATAATATCACGCAATTTATCCATTGTATGAGTGATGAACATTTAAGGTGTTTCCATTTATTTTCTGTCATTACAAATAATACTGCTATAATCATTCTTGAACATATTTCCTATGTTGACTGGGGATAATGTCTCTAGGGTATATAACTCAGAATGGGACTTCTGTGTTGAAGAATATGTGTACTTTCTATTGTCTATGTAGACATTTATATTATTTGAAAGTAATGATGCTGTAATGATTTTCAATATAATCTGTATGTAATTTCGTTAATTCTTATTTTATTATTATTATTATTATTTTGTGATTTGTTTCTTATCATGCTTGCTAGGACTCCAGAACAATGCTTGAAAAACAGCAACAACAAAAAAAGTATAGGAGAATAATTTTCTTGTTACTGATTTTAAAACCTTTTTTTTTTAATTTTTTTTTTATTTGACAGAGAGAGACACAGCGAGAGAGGGAACACAAGCAGGGGGAGTGGGAGAGGGAGAAGCAGGCCTCCCGCAGAGCAGGGAGCCCAATGCGGGGCTCGATCCCAGGACCCTGGGATCATGACCTGAGCCGAAGGCAGACGCTTAACGACTGAGCCACCCAGGCACCCCTTGTTACTGATTTTAAACAGAATTCTAACAATTCATTGTTAAGGATGATATTTGCTGTAGACTTTTGATAAGATACACTTTTTTAGGTTAAAGAAATTTGTTTCCTAGTTTACTAGGAGTTTAGTCATGAACCATTCATCTGAATGTTGGTTTGATGAATACATCAAACGTTGGATTTTAATGTTTTTTCTTTATATATTGAGACTATCCTCTGTTCTCCAATTTAATCTCTTTATGTGGTTAAAATTCATAGATCTTTTTTTTTTTTAAGATTTTATTTATTTATTTGAGACAGAGAGAATGAGAGAGACAGAGAGCACATGAGAGGGGGGAGGGTCAGAGGGAGAAGCAGGCTCCCTGCCGAGCAGGGAGCCCGATGCGGGACTCGATCCAGGGACTCCAGGATCATGACCTGAGCCGAAGGCAGTCACTTAACCAACTGAGCCACCCAGGCGCCCTAGATCTTTTGTTTTTTTAATTTATTATTTTTTTATTAAAAAAAATTTATTATGTTAGCCACCATACAGTACTTCA
>NC_138385.1:52005306-52022412 GCF_054177405.1 Leptonychotes weddellii
CCGCACTCCGTGCTCACCTGGCCTGTGACCGCGCGTTTCTATCTCTGGCACCCGATCCCAGGTGGAGTCTCCAAACCCAGCAGATCCCTTCGGTGCACTCCCGTGCAGCTCCTCCCAGGGGAGGAAGGTGAGTCTCCCCGGATCTGCCGCTTGTTGGGTCCCTGCTGGAGGAGCAGTGGCCCGACTGGGCCGCGGATCCAGGTTTATGGCAACCCCGAGCTGAGAGCCCGCGCCTGGGCTCCGCCTCTGCAGCCAGCTTCCCTTCTCCGTTACCTGGGAGCTCTGCCACACTCAGGCACCCCCGGTCTTTCTGTGACCCCGAGGGTCCTGAGACCACACTGTCCCGGAGGGTTCCACCCCCCGCTTAGCCACCAGAGTGACGTCCCTCAGCGGAGCAGACTTTTAAAAGTTCCGAATTTGTGCTCCGCGGCTCTATCACTTGCCAGAAGTGGCAGATGGAGGCCCCTCCCCCGCCATCTATCCTCCTGAGTATCGCCTCGGATTCACTTCTCCGCACATCCTACTTTCCAGAAAGTGGTCGCTTTTCTGATGAGAGAGTTGTTGCTCTTCTTTTCTTCGATCTCCTGTTGAGTTTGCAGGTGTTCAGAATGGTTTGATCCCTATCCAGCTGAATTCCTGAGAGGAGACGAAATCCAGGTCTCCTACTCCTCCGCCATCTTGCTCCGCCCCCCCATTGCCTAGTATCTTAATGAGTATTTTGACTTCCATGTTTGTCAGGGATATTGGTCTTTAATTCTCCTTTTAGATGGGGTCTTTGGTTTTGGAATCAGGATAATGCTGGCTTCATAAAACGAGTTTGGAAGTTTACCTTCCATTTTTATTTTTTGAAATAGTTTCAGTAGAATAGATATGATTTCTTCTTTAATTTTTGGTAGAATTCCCCTGGGTAGCCATCTGGCCCTGGACTCTGTTTTTTGGGAGGTTTTTGATTACTGTTTCAATTTCTTTGCTGGTTATTGGTCTGTTCAGATTGTCTGTTTCTTCCTTTTCAGTCTTGGTAGTTTATAAGTTTCCAGGAATGCATCCGTTTCTCCCAGATTGCCTAGTTTGTTGGCATATACCTGCTAGTAATAATTTCTAATAATTGTCTCTATTTCCTTGGTATTGGTCTTGATTTCTCCCCTTTCATTCATGATTTTATTAATTTGGGTCCTTTCTCTTTTCTTTTGGTTAAGTCTGGCTAGAGGTTTATCGATCTTATTCTTTCAATGAACCAGCTTCTAGTTTTGTTGATCTGCTCTCCTGTTTTTCTGCTTTCTATTTCATTGATCTCTGCTCTAACCTTTATTATTTCTCTTCTCCTGCTTGGTTTAGGCTTTATTTGCTGTTCTTTCTCCAGGTCATTTAGGTGTAAGTTTAGCTTGTGCATTTGGGATTTTTCTACTTTTTTTGAGAGAGGCTTGGATGGCTATGTGCTTCCCTCTAAGGACCACTTTTGAAGTATCCAGTAGGTAGTGAATTGATGTGTTTTCATTTTCATTGGTATTGCATGAATTGTTTAAGTTCCTCTTTAATTTCCTGACTGAACCACCCATTCTTTAGCAGGATGCTTTTTAACTTCAAGTGTGTGCATTCCTTCCAATTTTTTTCTTGTGTTTGTGTTCCACTTTCAAAGCATTTTGTTCTAAAAATATGAATGGAATAGTCTCATTCTTTTGGTATCCATTGAGACCTGATTTGTGACCCAGAATGTGGTCACATATTCTTTCAGTTTCTGCCAGTCCTGGAAGCTCTTTATCTCTCTCTCCATTCTGATTGACGGCCTTGCTGGATAAAGTATTCTTGGCTGCCTATTCTTGTCATTTAGTACCCTGAATATATCTTGCCAGCCCTTTCTAGCTTGCCAGGTCTCAGTGAATAGGTCTGATGTTATTCTGATGTTCCTCCCTTTGAACATAAAGAATCTCCTCTCCCTAGCTGCTTTCAGGATAGCTTCCTTGGCTCTAAGATTTGCAAGCCTCACTCTTATATGTCAATGTATTGATCTATTTTTAATTATTTTTGGAGGGGTCCTCTCTGCCTCTTGGACACAAATGCTTATTTCCTTCCCTAGATTAGGGAAGGTCTCAGCTATGATTTGCTCAAATATACCTTCTAGTCCTCTCTCTCTCCACCTACTGGGGGATCCCAATAATTCTGACATTGGAATGTTTCATGGCATTATTGATTTCTCTAAGTCTGTTTTCATGGGCTACTAGCTGCCTATCCCTATCTTAGTCAGCTTCCTTCCTTTCTATCAGGCTATCTTCTAGATCACTGATTAGTTCTTCTGCCTCATTTACCCTGGCTGCTAAAGTATCCAGTTTAGACTGTGTCTCATTCATAGCATTTTTAAGTTTGGCCTGATTAGATCTCATTTCTGCCCTTAGACTTTATATATTGTCACCCATTTTTTTTGTCGAGGCTAGCTATTGACTTCGTGTTTGCTATCCTGAAGAGTATCTCTGACATCTTGCTTATATCCGTATCCATTAATTCTGTGGCAGAGGACATTGTCTCTGGTTGTTTTCTTCATTGGCAGTTCCTCCTCCTAGTCATTCTGTCAAGAGATGGTTGAACAAATGAACATAGTTTAAAATATCAACCATGATCCAAAATAAATGCACCTTATAAAAAATCCAAAGTGGTTGAAAATGACCACAGATATGGTTAGAGAGAGATCAATGATGCCATGAAACATTCCAATGTCAGAATTATTGGGATCCCCGAGTAGGTGGAGAGAGAGAGAGGACTAGAAGGTATATTTGAGCAAATCATAGCTGAGACCTTCCCTAATCTAGGGAAGGAAATAAGCATTTGTGTCCAAGAGGCAGAGAGGACCCCTCCAAAAATAAATAAAAATAGATCAACACATTGACATATAAGAGCCAGGATGATCCAAAACAATAAAAAAGAAAAAAAAAAACTAAAAAAAGAAAAAGAAAGGGGATGCAAGGAGAGAGATTATAATATCTCAGAGTGAACAAAGCAGGGTGATCTGCCTGTTCCTGATGATTTTTGGTCTCTGTGTTAGACAACACTATATCCCAGAATTGCAATAAATTCAGAACAAATATATATATGGGCTAGTATGGGACATAAAGCTATAAAACATAGATGTGAAAAAAATAAGTTAAGTGACTTAAAAACATCAGTTGGAAAATAAGAATCTATTTGATACAGAAACAGGGTAAAAAGTAGAAAAAAGAAAAAAAGAAAGAATAAGAAAAGAAACTAAAAAAGAAATGTAAGATTTTAGCCTGAAATATAAACGAGTCATGAGGGAACACCTGGAGCTCCCTATATTATTTTACCCTGGCACTGGAGTTTTACAGTCCTGTGGGAAATAACCTTATCATTCACTCGTTCTTCCTGTCTGTCTTCTGGGGGAGGGGCCTGCTGCTCAGCCTCTCAGGTGTCTTTGCCTGGGTGGAGTTGCCCCACCCATTGTCAGGGGGCTGGGCTTAATGTGAGCTGGTTGGATTTTTGGCTTTTCTTCCCTGGCATCTTTCTGCTTCTCTTTAGAGGGTCAGAGCAAATATGACCGAGCGGGAATCCCCGGCACGAGCCACAAGTTTGCAGTATCTCCCCCCCCCCGGCCCCCACAACAAATCCTCCAGGTCAAACCCTCTCCACCTCTGCACGTATCAAACTCCACAGACTTGCTCAATTTGTGCCTGCTGCACCTCTCCCCAGGGAATCACAGGGACTAGTGAGCATCTCTGTGCTTTGTGACTTTGCAATTGTTAGCAGCGTTCCACTATGAGGTTGCACGTGCACCCTCTTCTGCAGCTTCCAGGTCATTCTGGGTGCTGCCCCAGTGTCCCTTTGGGGTTCACACCACCCTGAGAGCTATTGCACAGTCGTGGGCTCTTTGTGTGCCCAACTGCTGAATCCCATGGCTCCTACCAGCTGCACCCCTCCTGGGGGAGTTACAGGGACCCTTGAACATCTCTGTGCTTTATGACTCTTCAACTGCTAGTGGCCATGGGCTCTCATGTGCACCCTTTTTCGCAGCTCCCTGGTCATGCTGGGTGCTGCCCCAGTGTCCCTTCGTGGGCCACACCACCCTGAGAGCTGTTGCCCTGCCATGAGTGCAAGCCGTTTCCTATCTCCCATAGGATGTTAAACAGCCCACACCTTCTAGTCCTTTTCAGAGTGGTCAGGCAGAGGGCAGTCTCCCTACCCACTTGGCTCACAGTTTATTGTGACCAGAGCTGAGAGTCCCTTCTAGGCTTGCTGACTATAAATAGTCTCCCCACTCCAGTGTTTGGGCACTCTCTTGGTGTAGGCCCCCACATTCTTTCTGAGTCTCCTGGAATCCTGAGACCACAATGATCCACCTAGAATTCTACCCTATTCATCCCCTGTGCCCTTTTCAGAAGGGGGTGCCTCTCACTAGAGCAGATTTCCAAGGGTCCTGATTTTTTGCTCTGGTGTTATATCACTTTCTGGTGGCCAGCTTATGGAGGTTCCCTCCCCCCTCCATTTATCTTCCAATATTTCCCCTGAAGATCCCATGTTCTACACCTCCTACCTTGCAAAAAATAGTCATCTTTCTGCTTGTGGAGATCCAGATAAATCTTCTTATATATCATGTTGAATTCATGTATGTTTAGAATATTTCATAGGTATCCAACTAAATTTGAGGGACCAGATGAAATGAGGTCCCCTATTCTGCCACCATCTTATCTTGCCCCTCTCTCCATATGTACACTTTTCAAAATACAAGTATAATTATCATACAGTGTTATATTAGTTTCAGGTTACAATGTAATGATTCAACAGTTTTATACATTGCTCAGTGCTCATCACAATATGTAAACACTTAATCCCCTTCACCTATATCACCCATCCTCCCATCCACCTCCCCTCTGGTAAACACCAGTTTGTATTCTGTATTGAAGAATATGTTTTATTGTTTGTATCTTTTTTTCTTTGTGTATTTGTTTCTTAAATTCCACATGAGTGAAGTCATATGGTATTTGTCTTTCTGTGACTTATTTTACATAGCATTATACCCCTTTAGATCTATCCATGTTGTTGCAAATGGCAAGATTTCATTCTTTCATAGGGCTGAGTAATATTCCATGTTATATGATACTAATTCTTTTTTTTTTAAAGATTTTATTTATTTATTTGACAGAGAGAGACACAGCGAGAGAGGGAACACAAGCAGGGGGGAGTGGGAGAGGGAGAAGCAGGCCTCCTGCTGAGCAGGGAGCCCAATGCGGGGCTCGATCCCAGGACCCTGGGACCATGACCTGAGCCGAAGGCAGATCCTTAATGACTGAGCCACCCAGGCACCCCATAATACTAATTCTTTATCCATTCTTTTTTGAATGGACATTTGGTTTGCTTACCTATCTTGGTTATTGTAAATAATGTTGCAATAAATTGTAGGGGTGCATATATCTTATTGAATTAGTATTTTCATTTTCTTCAGGTAAATACCCAGTAGTGGAATTATTGATCATATGGTCATTCTGGTTTTTTTTTTTTTTTTTTAATTTTTGAGGAACCTCTGTACTATTTTCCATAGTGACTACACCAACTTGCAGTAGTATTAATAGTACATGAGGATTCATTTTTCTCCATATTCTTGCCAAAACTTGTTGTTTCTTGTGTTATTGATTTTAGTCATTCTGACAGGTATGAGGTGATAACTCATTGTAGTTTTGGTTTACATGTCCTTGATGATTCGTGACCTTGAGCATCTTTTCATGTGTTTGTAGGTAATCTGTATTTCTTCTTTAGAAAAATGTCTGTTCAAGTCCTCTGCTCATTATTTGAATTCAATTATTATTATGTTGGTATTGAGTTGTATAAGTTCCTTGTATATTTTGTATACTAACCCCTTATCAGATATATCATTTGCAAATATCTCTTCCAGTCATTAGGTTGTCTTTTTGTTTTGTTTATGGTTTTATTTGCCATGCAAAAGCTTTTGTTTTGGGATAGATCCAATAGTTTAATTTTCCTTTCATTTTCCTTGCCTTAGGAGACATACCTAGAAAAATGTGTCTACAACTGAGTCAAATTACTGCCTATTTTTTCATCTAGGAATTTTATAGTTTCAGGCCTCACATTTGGATCTTTAATTCATTTTGAGTTTATTTCTGTATATGGTATAAGAAAGTGGTCCAGTTTCATTCTTTTGCATGTAGCTGTCCAGTTTTCCAGCACCATTTGTTGAAGAGACTCTTTTTTTCCATTGCATGTTCTTGCCTTCTACATCACAGATTAACCATATGAACGTGAACTTATTTCTGGGCTCTCTGTCCTGTTCTATTGATCTATATGTCTATTTTTGTGCCAGTACCATACTGTTTTGATTACCATAACTTTGTTATATGTTTTGAAATCTGGGATTGGGATACCTCCAATTTTTTTTCTTTCTCAAGATTGCTTTGTCTGTTTGTATTTTTTTGTGGTTCCATACGAATTTTAGGATTATTTGTTCTAGTTATGTTAAAAATGCTCTTGGTATTTTGATAGGGATTGCATTACACCTGTAGATTGTATTAGGTACTATGGATATTTTAACAATATTTGGTCTCCTAATCCATGGGCATGGGATATCTTTCTATTTGTGTCATCCTCAATTTCTTTCAGTGTTTTATAGTTTTCAGAGTATAAGTCTGTTACCTCCTAGGTTAAATTTATTCCTATGTATTTTTATTATTTCTGTTGCAATAGCAAATGGGATTTTTTTTTTGAAATTTAATTTTCTGTAGTGATTTAAAGAATGCATGGAGTGCTTCCATGAGAGCTAGCATTCACTGAGATGCTGTTCCATGAACATAGGAGCTGGCTGGTGCCACTTCCCTACCCCTCCCCTCACCATAAACACAAAGCCACCTGTGGGAAACAGCACACTGCCAACACTGGCTCCTTAACTTGCTGACACCAAGCCCCACACCCCAGCACTCTGCAAGGACTGCTCTGCTACGTCAAGCTTGCCTCAGTCCCAATGCTGTGGGCCCCACCCCCAGACTGGGGCAAGCTCCTGCTTACACTATGTCTCTAAAGCCTGGAGTTTTAAAGGCCAGCAGGTTTGGGTGAGATAGAACTTGGTGAGCACTCTGCTGTACCTGAGAAGGCAGGCAAAAAATCCTGAGGCAGACAGCATGGAAACAGTGATCTCAGCAACATGTGGGGCACACAGTGGGGAGATTATTTGCTCTTCTTGTAGTGCTTCCCCTGAGAGACAACATTATAGAAATGCCTCTCTAGGAACAAAGGAGCTGGTTGACACTATTTCCTTCCCCTACCCCTTAGCATAAACACAGAGCCACCTGTGGGAAATAGCACAGCACAAACACTGGATGCTTATGTTGTTTATAAAAAGCCCCACCCCCCTGTGCTTTGTTGTTATGAACCCCCTTGTCAAGCTTACCTCAGTCCCAGAGTGCCCAGCCTCTTCCCCAGAAGATCAGCACAAACCCTTCCCACACCATATCTCCTAACCAGAGAGTTCTGCAAGGCCTCAGTTCTTGTGGAAGTAGTATCAGGTCTCATTTCATAAACAGACCAGAGCACACCTACTTAAAACTCGCCACATTCAGGCCAATACCAAATGCTGCCCAGAGAAAACAAGCAGAGCCTCTGCAGATGACTTGTCTGAAGGATAGAACAGCCCAAATACAACAACATAGCACACGAAGCACACACAAGAGACAGTTTCTGAAGTGCCAGGCCCTGACACTGCATGACCTCTTTTACATAAAGCCATTACTTTCAGGATCAGGAGACATAACAGGCTTTTCTAACACAGAAGATGGCAGAGGAATTCATCCCAAATGAAAGAACAAGATAAATCCATGGCCAAGATCTAAGCAAAACAGATATAAGTAACATGCCTGATGGAGAATTTCAAGCAACAATCACAGTACTAACTGGGCTTGAGAAAAGTATAGAAGACATGAGTGAGTTGCATACCACAGAGATAAAAGAGTTAAAAAAGAATCAGAGATAAAGAATGCAATAAATGAGATTGGAAACAGGCTTGATATAATGAGCAGGCTGGAATAAGCAAGGAAGGAATTATTGACATACAAGATAAAAGAAAATAATGAAGCTGAAAAAAAGAATTATGAGATAGACTTCAGGAACTCAGTGACTTCATTAAATGTAATAACATTCTTCTTATAGGAGTCCCAGAAGATTAAAAGAGAGAAAATGGGACAAAAAAATTTATTTGAAGAACTAAGAGCTGAAACCTTCCCTAATCTGGGGAAGGAAAGAGACATTCTGGCAGGAGGCACAGAGAACTCCCATCAAAATCAAAAAGAGCAGGCCTCACCAAGACATACTGTAAATAAAATTACAAAATACAGTGATAAAGAAAAAAGTCTTAACAGCAGTAAGACAAAAGCAGTTCTTAACTTACAAGGCTAGCTGGATATTTCTCAACAGAAACTTGTCAAGCCAAAAGAAAGGGGCATGATATATTCAACATGCTGAATGGGAAGAATCTGCAGCCAAGAATCCTCTATCCAGCAAGGTTATCATTCAGAATAGAAGGAGATATAAAGTTCCCTAGACAAAATAAAGGAGTTCATGACCACTAAAGCAGCCCTGCAAGAAATATTAAAGGGAACTCTTTGAATGGAAGGGAAAGACCAAAAGTGACAAAGACAAAAAAGGAACAGAGAAAATCTCTAGATAGAACAATAAAACAAATAATAAAATGGCACTAAATACACATCTATCAATAACTACTCTGAATGTAAATGGACTAAATGGTCCTATAAAAAGGCATAGGGTTTCAGAATGGATAAAAAACCAAGACCAATCTGTATACTTCCTACAAGAGACTCATTTTGGACCTACAGACACCTTCAGATTGAAAGTAAGGGGAGGGGGAGACATTTATCATGCAAATGGATGTCAAAAGAAAGCCAGAGTACCAATACTTATATCAAACTAGACTTTAAAACAAAGAATGCAACAAGAGGTAAAGAAGAGCACTATACCATAATAAAGGTGACAAACCAAAAAGAATATCTAACAATGTTAAGTATTTATGCACCCAACATAGAAGCACCCAAATGTACGAAATAATAACATACATAAACTAATGGGTAATAGTACAATAATAGTAGGGGATTGTAACACCCCACTTATACCAGTGGATGTATCATCTAAACAGAAAATGAACAAGGAAACAATGGCTTTGAATGACACACTGGAACAGATGGACTTAACAGCTCTATTCAGAACATTCCATCCTAATGCAGCAGACTACATGTTCTTTTCAGGTGCACAGGGAACATTCTCCAGAATAGATCACATATTAGCTCATAAAGCACACCTAAACAAATACAAAAAGAAAATCATACCGTGCAACTTTTCTTTTTTTTTTTTTAAGATTTTATTTATTTATTTGACAGAAAGAGACACAGCAAGAGAGGGAACACAAGCAGGGGGAGTGGGAGGAGAAGCAGGCTTCCCGCCGAGCAGGGAGCGCGATGTGGGGCTCGATCCCACGACCCTGGGATCATGACCCGAGCCGAAGGCAGACGCTTAACGACTGCGCTTAATGACTGAGCCACCCAGGCGTCCCTCGTGCAACTTTTCTGACCACAATGCTACAAAATTAGAATTCAACCACAAGAAAATATTTGGAAAGACTACAAATACATGGAGGTTAAACAACGTGTTCCTAAACAATGAGTGGCTCAACCAGGAAATCAAAGAAGAAATAAAATACACATGGAAACAAATGAAAAAGAAAATAACATTGCAAAACCTTTGGGATACAGCAAAAGTGGCCCTAAGAGGGAAGTATATAGCAATGCAGGCCTACCTTAAGAAGCGGAAAAAAAAATTCTCAAATAAACAACCTATCCTTATACCTAAAGAGGTAGAAAAAGAACAACAAGTGAAGCCTAAAGCCAGTAAAAGGAAAGAAATAATAAGGAATAGAGCAGAAATAAATGACTAAATGATACAGAACCTAAAAAAAACAAAGAACAGATCAATGAAACCAGGAGCTGGTTCTTTGAAAATATTAAGAAAATTGATAAAACTTTATCCATGATTATCAGAAAGAAGATAAAAAGACCCCAAATAAATAAAATTACAAATGAGAGGGGGAGAAATAACAACTGACACCACAGAAATACAAGCAATTATAAGAGAATACTATGAAAAAAATTATGCCAACAAATTGGACCGCATTGAAGAAATGGATACATTCCTAGAAATGTATAAACTACCAAAACAGAAACAGGAAGAAACAGAACACTTGAACAGATCAATAACCAACAAATAAATTATGAGTAAGTAATCAAAACACTCCCAACAAACAAAAGTCCAGGGCCAAATTGCTTCACAGGGAAATTCTACCAAACATTTAAAGAAGAGTTTACCTATTCTTCTCAAACTATTCCACAAAATAGAAAAGGAAGGGAAACTTTCAAATTGATTCTATGAGGCCAGGATTACCCTGATAAAAAAAAACATAAGATTCTACTAAAAAGGAGAAATACAGGCCAATAACCCTGACAGACCTGGATGCAGATATAATAAAATATTAACAAACGTAATCCAACAATATATTAGAGAAATCATTCACCACAATGAAGTGGGATTTACTCCTGTGTTACAAGTGTGGTTCAATATTTGCAAATCAATCAACGTGATACACCACATTAACAAAAGAAAGGATAGAATGATATGATCATTTTAATAGATGAAAAAAAAAAAGCATTTGACAAAGTATAACATCCCATTCATGGTAAAAGGCCTAAACAAAGTAGGTTTAGAGGGAACATAGCTCAACATAATAAAGACCATCTATGGAACACCTACAGCTAATATCCTAAATATGGAGAAACTGAGAATTATTCCTCTAACGTAAGGAAGAAGACAAGGATTTCCCTTCTCACCACTTTTATTCAACATAATACTGGAAGTGCTAGCCACAGCAATCAGACAACAACAACAAAAGAAGATAAAAGGCATATAAATAAGCAAGGAAGAAGTGAAAATTTCACTATTTGGAGATTATATGATTATATAGAAAACCCTAAGGACTCCATCAAAAAACTGCTCAAACTGATAAACAAATTCAGTGAATTCTCAGGGTACAAATTCAATGTACAGAAATCTGTTGCAATTCTATACACCAATAATGAAACAGCAAAAAAAGGAATCCTATTTACAATTTCACCAAAACTATAAGATACCTAGGAATAAACCTAACCAAAGAAGTGAAAGACTCTGAAAACTATGTAGCACTGATGAACGCAATTGAAGATGAAACAAAGAAATGTAAAGGCATTTCACGCTCATGGATTGGAAGAGCAGATATTGTTAAAATATCTCTACTACCCAAAACAATCTACACATTTAATGCAATCTCTATCAAAATACCACTAGCATTTTTCACAGAGCTGGAACAAACAATCCTAAAATTTGTTTTTGTTTTTTTTTTTTTAAAGATTTTATTTATTTATTTGACAGAGAGAGAGACAGTGAGAGCAGGAACACAAGCAGGGGGAGTGGGAGAGGGAGAAGCAGGCTTCCCGCTGAGCAGGGAGCCCGATGCGGGGCTCGATCCCAGAACCCTGGATCATGACCTGAGCCGAAGGCAGACGCTTAACGACTGAGCCACCCAGGCGCCCCCCAATCCTAAAATTTGAATGAAACCAGGAAAGACCCCAAATAGCCAAAGCAATCTTGAAAAGGAAAAGCAAAACTGGAGGCATCATAGTTTTAGACTTCAACTATATTAAGCTGTAGTGTTGAAAGCAGTATGGTACCGGCACAAAAATCAAAACATAGATCAGTGGAACAGAATAGAAACCAAGAAATGAACCCACAACAATATGGTCAATTAATCTTCAACAAAGTAGGAAGAATATCCAATCAGAAAAAGACAGTCTTTTCAACAAATGGTGTTGGGAAAACAGAACAGCAACATGCAAAAGAATGAAACTGGACCACTTTCTTATGCTGTATATAAAAATAAATTGAAAACGGATTAAAGACCTAAATGTGGGACCTGAAACCATAAAAATCCTAGAGAAGAACACAGACAGTAACCTCTTTGACCTCAGCCTCAGCAACTTCTTTCTGGATATGTCTCCTGAGGCAAGGGAAACAAAAGCAAAAATAGATTATTGGGACTTTATCAAAATAAAAATCTTCTGCACAGTTAAGGAAATGGTCATCAAAGGTAAAAGGCAACCTACAGAATGGGAGAAGATATTTGCAAATGCCTTATCTGATAAAGGGCTGGTATCCAAAATATATAAGGACTTTATAAAACTCAGCCCTCCAAAAATGAATAATCCAATTAAAAAATGGGCAGAAGACATGAATAGACATTTCTCCAGAGAAGACATACAGATGGCCAACAGATATGAAAAGATGCTCAACATCACTGATCATCAGGGAAATACATATCAAAACTACAATGAGATATCACCTGACACATGTCAGAATGGCTAAAATCAACAACACAAGAAACAATAGGAGTTGGCAAGGGTGTGGAGAATGGGGAACCCTTTTGCACTGTTGGTGGGATTGCAAACTGTTGCAGCTGCTCTGGAAAATAGTATGGAGGTTTCTGAAAAAGTTAAAAATAGAACTGCCTTTTGATTCAGCAATTGCACTACTGGGTATTTACCCAAAGAATACAAAAATACTAATTAAAAGGGATTCATGCACCCTGATGTTTATATAGCAGCATTATCAACAATAGCCAAATTATGGAAATAGCCCATGTCCATCGACTGATGAATGGGTAAAGAAGATGTGAGATATATATATATACACACATACATACAGTGGAGTATTACTCAGCCATAAGAACAAATGAAATCTTGCCATTTGTAGTGATGTGGATGGAGCTAGAGAGTTTTATGCAAAGTGAAATAAGTCAGTCAAAGACAAATACCATATGATTTCACCCATATGTTGAATTTAAGAAACAAAACAAATGAGCAATGGGAATAAAAGTAGAGATGCAATCCAAGAAACAGACTCTCAACTATAGAGAACAAACTGATGGTTACTGGGGGCGGGGGGAGGTGGGTAGACAGGATGGGTTCAATAGGTGATGGGGATTAAGGAGTGCATTTGTAATGAGCACCAGGTGTTGTATGCAAGTGTCAAATCAGTATCTTGTACACCTGAAACTGATATTATACTGTATATTGACTAACTAGAAATTAAGTAAAAACTTAAAAAAAGATGATCAGCTCATTAAGGGAGATGTCTGAGCCACCCATCTTCAGGATTGCAGTGAGGTCACAGACGAAGTTGGGGATGGTACTATCATACAGAACAGTTGGACCAAGAGGAGGGTGTGCTACAGGGCATGGATGCAACAGAAGAACCAAGACCCAGGTACTAATGAGATACACAGCTCCTGCCTCATGACAATGGTGTATTGGAGTGGCTGAGAGATGGCCAAGTACCTGTCATATGCCTTCACTGCCAGACGGAAATTGTCAAGACAACCAAAAATTATGAAAAAAATACATCTAAGAAATGCACCCAACATAGGGCATAGATTGTTACTGAGTCTGCATGTTCATGAGCATTTTTGGAACTGTAATTGATGAAAGGGAAATGTCATAGAAAGCCAAGTGGTTGAGAAAGAAGTACCTGGGGATATGGAGGCAAGAGTCCAGCCTGATAAGCAGGATGATGACCAGGTTCCCCAGGACTGTGGTCAGGTACATGCCCAGGAACAGAGGAAAGAACATGTCTTGCTTCTCTGGCCAGGGGGGGAGCCCCAGGAGGAGGACCTGGGACAAGCTGTTCTGGTTCTCCTTCTTCATGCTGTTTTATCTCTGCTGGCGTTTGAGGAAATTGAGGAATATCAGTGAACATGTCATAACATTATAAGGCCCTTTCTATGAAAATTCTTAATTCTAGCTAAAAAATATGTAAATAAATTTCTCTTTCTGCAACATCATTACTGTATGGAAACAACAGATTTCTCTATTAATTTCGTATCCTGTGCATTTACTGAATTCATTTATCAGATCTAAGAGTTTTTTGGTGGAATCTTAAGGATTTTCTATATATAGAATCATGTCACCTGAAAATAGTGAAAGTTTTATTTCTTCCTTACCAATCTGAATGCCTTTTCTTTTGATGTTGCCTGATTGCTATGGCTAGGACTTCCAGTAATGTGTTGAATAAAAATGGTGAGAGTGGACATCCTTGTCTTGTTCCTGATCTAATAGAAAAAGCTCTCAGTTTTTCACCATTGAGTATGGTATTATATGTGGGTTTTTCCTATATGTCCTTTATTATGTTGAGGGATGTTCTCTCTGAATCTTTGTTTTAAGTTTTTATCATGAATGGATGTTATACTTTGTGAAATGCTTTCTTCTGCAACTATTGAAATGATCATGTTTTGTATCTTTTCTCTTGTTAATATGATCTGTTAAATTGACTGATTTGCAAATATTGAACCACTCTTGCATCCCTGGAATAAATCCCACTTGGTTGTGGTAAGTAATTTTTTGTATTGTTGAATGCAGTTTGCTAATATTTTGTTAAGGATTTTTGCATCCTTGGAGATATAGTTCTGTTGCTTTCTTTTTTGTAGTGTCTTTATCTGGTTTTGGTGTCAGGGCAATGCTGGCCTTGGAGAATGAATTTGGAAGCTTTCCTTCCACTTTTATTTTTTGGAATAGTTTGACAATAATAAGTATTAACTCTTCTTCAAATGTTTTGTAGCATTCCTCGTGAAGCCATCTGGTCCTGGACTTACGTTTGGATTTTTTTTTTAAATTTTATTTTATTATGTTAGTCACCATAGAGTACATCATTAGTTTTTGATGTAGTGTTCCATGATTCATTGTTTTTGTATAACACCCAGTGCTCCATGCAATACGAGCCCTTCTTAATACCCATCACTGGGCTAACCCATCCCCCCCAACCCCCCAAAACCCTCAGTTTGTTTGATTACTGATTCAATTTCTTTTTTTTAAAAGATTTTATTTATTTATTTGAGAGAGAGAATGAGAGAGAGAGAGCACATGAGAGGGAGGAGGGTCAGAGGGAGAAGCAGACTCCCTGCTGAGCAAGGAGCCCGATATGGGACTCGATCCCAGGACTCCAGGATCATGACCTGAGCTGAAGGCAGTCGCTTAACCAACTGAGCCACCCAGGCGCCCTACTGATTCAATTTCATTGCTAGTAATTAGTCGGTTCACGTTTTCTTTCTTCCTTATTCGGTTGTGGAATGTTATGTGTGTCTTGGAATTTATGTATTTTATCTAGGTTGTCCAACTTGTTGGCCTACAATTTCTCATAATATTCCTTGATAATCTTTTTTATGTCTGTGGTGTTGGTTGTTTTTTCTCCTCTTTCACTTCTGATTTTGAGTCCTCTCTCTTTTTTTGATGAGTCTGGCTAGAAGTTGATCAGTTTTGCTGATCTTATCAAAGAAACAGCTCCTTGTTTCATTGATTTGCTCTGTTGTTTTCTTATTCTTTATTTCATTTATTTCTGTTCTAATCATTTTTATTTCTGTCCCTCTACTGGCTTGGGACTTTGTGTGGTCTGCTTTTTCTTGCCCCTGTATGTGTAAGGTTAGGTTGTTTATTTTGGGTTTTTTGTTTGTTTCTTGAGATAGGCCTGTATTGCTATAATCTTCCCTCTTTGAACAAGTTTTGCTGGATCTCAAAGATTTTGGAAAATTGTGCTTTCATTTTTATTTGTCTCCATCTATTTTTTGAATTCCTCTTCGTGGTTGACGCATTCATTGTTTCATAGCATGTTATTTAAGCTCCTTATATTTTTCTACTTTCTAGACTTTTTGTTGTGGTTGATTTCTAGTTGCCTATCATTGTGGTCAGAAAGGATGCATGATATGATTTCATTCTCTTTGAATTTGTTAAGACTTGTTTTGTGGCCTAATATGTGATCTATTCAGGAATGTTCCATGTGCACTTGAAAAGAATGCGTATTCTGCTATATTAAGATGGAATGTTCTGAATATATTTGTTAAATCCATCTGTTACAGTGTGCCATACAAAGCTACTGTTTGTTGATTCTCTATTTGGATGATCTCTCTCCATTGATGTAAGTGAAGTGTTAATGTACCCTACTATTATTATTATTGATTTCTCTTTTTATGTCTGTTAATATTTGCTTTTTGGATTATGCACTTCCATGTTGGGTACATAAATATTTATAGTTGTTATATCCACTTCTTGTATTTTTCCCTTTATGATTATGTAGTGTCCTTTTTGTCTCTTGTGATAGTCTTTGTTTTAAAGTCTATTTTATTGTGTCTTCTTCAATTTCTTTCATGAGTGTTCTATAGTTCCTAGAGTATAGATCCTTTACCTCTTTGGTTAGGTTTATTCCGAGGTATCTTATGGTTTTTGGTGCTATTGTAAATGGAATCATTTCTCTAATTTCTCTTTCTACAGTTGCGTTGTTAGTGTATAAGAAGACACAAAAAGATGAAAAAATATTCCATGCTCATGGATTGGAAGAATAAACATTGTTAAAGTGTCTATGCTACCCAGAGCAATCTATACCTTCAATGCCATCCCGATCAAAATTCCAGTGACATTTCTCAAAGTGCTGGAACAAACAATCCTAAAATTTGTATGGAATTAGAAAACACCCTGAATCGCCAAGGAAATGTTGAAAAAGAAAAACAAAGCTGGGGGCATCACGTTGCCTGATTTCAAGCTATATTACAAAGCTGTGATCACCAAGACAGCATGGTACTGGCACAAAAACAGACATATAGACCAATGGAACAGAATAGAGAACCCAGATATGGACCCTCAACTCTATGGTCAAATAATCTTCGACAAAACAGGAAAAAACATGCAATGGCAAAAAGACAGTCTCTTCAGTAAATGGTGCTGGGAAAATTGGACATCCACATGCAGAAGAATGAAACTCGACCATTCTCTAACACCATAAACAACAAAGATAAATTCAAAATGGATGAAAGACCTCAATGTAAGATAGGAATCCATCAAAATCCTAGAGGAGAACATAGGCGGTAACCTCTTTGACATCGCCCACAGCAACTTCTTTCAAGATACATCTCCAAAAGCTAGTGAAACAAAAGCAAAAATGAACTTCTGGGACTTCATCAAGATAAAA
>NC_138385.1:52022912-52043762 GCF_054177405.1 Leptonychotes weddellii
GGACTGGAGGAGATTATGCTAAGTGAAATAAGTCCAGCAGAGAAAGTCAATTATCATATGGTTTCACTTATTTGTGGAACATAAGGAATAGCATGGAGGACATTATGAGAAGGAAGGGAAAAATGAAGGGAGGGAAATCGGAGGGAGAGACGAACCATGAGAGACTATGGACTCTGAGAAACAAACAGGGTTTTAGAGGGGAGGGGGGAGGGGGAATGGGTTAGCCCAGTGATGGGTATTAAGGAGGGTACGTACTGCATGGAGCACTGGGTGTTATACGAAAACAATGGATCATGGATCACCACATCAAAAACTAATGATGTATTGTATGGTGACTAACATAACATAAAATTAAAAGAAAAAAGTCTATTTTATTTGATATAAGTATTGCTACCCCAGTTTTCTTTTCAATTTCATTTGCATAATGTTATTCCATGTTTCCATATTCAATCTGCATGTGTGTTAGGTCTTAAATGAATCTCTTGTAGGTAGCATATAGATATGTCTAGCTTTTTTTATCCATTCAGTTACTCTGTGACTTTTGGTTGGAGCATTTTATCTGTTTAAACTCCAAGTAATTACTGATAGATATGTACTTACTGACATTTTGTTACTTGTTTTATTGCTATATTTATAATGCACTGTTCCTTCTCTTGCTCTCTTTTCTAGTCTTTTTATGGCTTTCTTTTAGTGATATACTTGGATCCTTTCTTTTTATTTTATTTTTATTTTTTGCATATCTATTATAGATTTTTGATTTGTGGTTATCATTAGGTTTCTATATAACATCCTATGCATATAGCAGTCTATAATAATTTGATGGTAATTTCAGATTTAACCCATTCTAGAAGACCTATATATTTACTCTCCCCACCCACATTTTATGTATATGATGTCATACTTTACAACTTTTTATTTTGTGAATCTCTTGACTGATCTTTGTAGATGTAATTGATTTTAATGATTTTTTCCTTTAACCTCCATACTGGTTTTGTAATTAATTAATCTATTACTTTATTTATTTTATTTTTTTTTATTTCTATTACTTTAATTATGGTTGCATGTACCTGTGTTTTTTTTTTATTCCTAATTTTCTTACTACTGATTATTGTTTTTTCTTTCCACTCAAAAATTCACATTTACATTTCTTAGAATGCTTGTTTAATGGGGATGAACTAACTTAACATTGGAAAATTATTTCTCCTTCTATTCTGAGTGATAGCCTTGCTGGATAGAGCATTCATGGTTGCAAGCTTTTCCTTTTAGCACTTTGAATATATCATGCCACTCTCTTCTGGTCTGCAAAGTTTCTGCTGAAAAATCAGCTGATAGTCATATGGTGTTTCCCTTGTATATAACTTCTTTCTTTTCCTTTGCTTCTCTTTAAATTCTGTATCACTACTTTTGGACATTTTAATTATCATGTGTCTTGGTGTAGACCTCCTTGTGTTGATTTTTGGGACTCTCTGATTCCTGGATCTAAATGTCTGTTTGCTTCCCCAGATTTGGAAGTCATCAGCTATTATTTCTTCAAATACATTTTCTTTCCTCCTTTTCTCTCTCTTCTTCTGGGATCCCTATAATGTGAATGCTATTACGATTGATTTTGTTGCTGAGTTTCCTTAACCTACTTTCATTTGTTTTTTTTCTGTTTTGTTTGTTTTCTTTCATTTGTTTTCAAAGCTTAGTTGCTTTGTATTACTCTATTTTCCAGCTCACAAACCCATTCTCTTTTTTCTTCTTTTTATTTACTTTGCAATTTTTATATTAATGTCAGTATTATTAGCATATGGTATTATATTAGTTTCATGTGTAAAATATAGTGATTCAACAATTATATTTATTTCTCAGTGATGATCAAAGTAAATGTACTCCTTAATCCCCTTCACCTATTTTACACATCCCCCCCACCTCTCCTCAGGTAAACATCATTTTGTTCCCTGTAGTTAAGAGTGTGTTGGTTGATCTCTCTCTCTCCTTTTTTATTCCCTTTCCTCATTTGTTTTGTTTTTTAAACTCCACATATGACTGAAACCATATGGTATTTATTTTTCTCTGACTTATTTCCCTTAGCATTATACTCTCTAGTGCTATCCATGTTCTTGAAAATGATAAGATTTCATTCGTTTTCTATGGCTGAATTATACACACACACACACACACACACATAAATATATATATATATACATATATATATATATATATATATATATATATTAGTTTCTATATATCCACATAGTTGTTTTTTTTTTTTTTGCATTTATCAATTGATGGATATTTGGGTCAATTCCATAATTTGGCTATTGTTAATAATCCTGCTATAAACCTAGAAGTTCAGATTTCCTTTTTGGATTAGTGTTTTTATATTCTTTGGGTAAATACCCTGTAGTGCAATTGCTGGATCATAGGGTAGTTCTATTTTTAACTTTTTGAAAAACCTCTATATTGTTTTCCATAGTGGCTGCACCAGTCTGCATTCCCACTAACAGGGCATGAGGGCTCCCCTTTTCCCACATCCTTGCCAACACTGTTGTTTCTTGTGTTTTGATTTAAGCTGTTCTGACGATTGTGAGGTGATATCTCACTGTAGTTTTGATTTGCGTTTCCCTAATGATAAGTGATGTTGAGCATCTTTTCATGTGTCTGTTGGCCATCTAGATGTCTTCTTTGGCAAAATGTGTGTTCATGTCTTCTGCCCTTATTTAAGTAGATTATTTGGTCTTTTGGTCTTAGAGTTGTATCACGTATTTATATCTCTTTGATTCTAATCCTGTATTGGATATATCATTTGCAAATATTTTCTCCCATTCAGTAGGTTGCCCTTTAGTTTTGCTGATTGTTTCCTTTGCTGTGCCTAAACTTTATTTAGATGTTGTCCCAGTAGATTATTTTTGCTTTTATTTCCCTTGCCTCAGAAGATATATGTGGAAAAAATTTTGCTATGGCTGATGTCACAGTAATTACAGCCTGAGCTCTCTTCTATGATTTCTATGGTTTCTAGGCTTAAATTTGGGTTTGTAATCTATTTTATTTTTATGTATGGTTTAAGTAAGTGGTCCACTTTGATTATTTTGTGTGTACCTGTCCAGTTTTCCCAACACCATTTGTTGAAGAGACTTTTTCCCATTGGATATTCTTTTCTGCCTTGGTGAAGATTAATTGACCATATAGTTGTGAGTCCATTTCTGGGGTTTCTATTCTGTTCTATTGATCTGTGTGTCTGTTTTTGTGCCAGTACCACACTGTTTTCATCACTACATCTTTGTAATATAACTTGGGAGTCCAGAATTGTGATACCTCCAGTTTTGCTTTTCTTTGTCAAAATTGCTTTGGCTATTTGGGTTTTTGTGGGTGTGTGTTTCCATACAAATTTTGGGATTGTTCCATATAGTTCTGTAAAAATGCTGTTGGTGTTTTGGTAGGGATTACATTAAATCTGTAGATTGCTTCTCAGTAGTATACACATTTTAATAGTATTTATTTTTCCAATGCATGAGCATTGAATGTCTTTCCATTTCTTTGTATCTTCTTGAATTTCTTTCATCAGTGTTTTATAGTTTTCAGAGTGCAGGTCCTTCACCTCTTTGTTTAAGTTTTTTGCTAGACATCTTATTAATTGTGCAATTTTAAAGATTTTTTTTTTAATTTCTGTTCCTGCTGCTTCATTATTAGTGTATAGAAATGCAACAGACTTCTCTTCATTGATTTTGTATCCTGCAACCTTTCAGTGAATTTGTTTATCAGTTCTAGTAGTTTTTTAGTGGAGTCTTTAGGGGTTTCTACATGTAGTATCATATCATGGATTTTTGTTCTTTGGGAATTTTTTATTACTGATTCAATCTCCTTGCTTGTGATTGGTCTATTCAAATTTTCTACCTCTTCCTGCTTCAGTTTTTGGTAAATTATGTGTTCTAAGAATTTATCCATTTCATCTAGGTTGTCCAATTTTTTGGCATATAGATTTTCATATTTTCTTATAATCGTTTGTATTTCTGTGGTGTTTATTGTTATTTCTGCTTTTTCATTTGTAATTTCACTTATTTGAGTCCTTTCTCTTTTTTTCCTAATGAGTCTGGCTAGAGGTTTATTAATTTTGTTTATCTTTTCAAAGAACCACCTCCTGTTTTCATTTATGTTTTACTATTTTTTTTAGTTTCTATATTATTTATTTCTGCTATAACCTTTATTATTTCCTTCTCTCTGCTGGTTTTGGGTTTTGATTGTTGTTCTTTTTCTAACTCCCTTAGATGTAAGGTTAGGTTGTTTATTTGAGATTTTTCTTGCTTCTTGAGGTAGGTCTGTATTGCTATAATCTTCCCTCTTAGAACCACTTTTGCTGCATCCCAAAGATTTTGAACCATTTTGTTTTCATTCATTTCCATGTAATTTTTTATTTCTTGTTTGATTTCTTGGTTGATCCATTCATTGTTTAGTATCATTTTATTTAACCTCCGTGTGTTTGTGTTCTTTCCAGATTTTGTGTGTGTGTGTGTGTGTGTGTGGTTAATTTCTAGTTTTCATAGTGTTGTGTTTAGAAAAGATGCATAGTATGACTTTGGTCTTTTTGAATTTGTTGAGACTTGTTTTGTGGCCTAATGTGTGATCTATTTTGGAAAGTGTTCCATGTGCACTGGAAAACAATGTTTATTTTGCTGATTAGGATGATATGATATGAATATATCTATTAAATCCATGTGTTCCAATGTGTCATTCAAAGTCACTGTTTCCTGGGGCACCTGGGTGGCTCAGTTGGTTAAGCGACTGCCTTTGGCTCAGGTCATGATCCTGCAGTCCCGGGATCGAGTCCCGCATCGGGCTCCCTGCTCAGCGGGGGGTCTGCTTCTCCCTCTGACCCTCCCCCCTCTCATGCTCTCTGTCTCCCATTCTCTCGCTCAGATAAATAAAATCTTAAAAAAAAAAATCACTGTTTCCTTGTTGATTTTTCTGTTTGAAATATCTGTCCATTCATGCAAGTGGTGTGTTAAAATCCCCTACTTTTGTTGTATTACTGTTGATTATTTTACTTATGTTTGTTTTTAGCTTATGTGTATTTGGTTGCTCCCATGTTGTGTGCACAAATATACAATTGTTAAATTTTCTTGTTAGAATGTCTCTTTTTTATTATATAGTATCCTTCTGTCTCTTGTTACAGTCTTTGTTGTAAAGTCTATTTTGTCTGTAATAAGTATTGCTACCCCAGCTTTCTTTTCACATCCATTTGCATGATAAATGTTTCTCCATGTCCTTACTTTCAGTCTGCAGGTGTCTTAGGTCTGAAATGAGTCTCTTTTAGCAGCATATAGATTGAGCTTGTTTTTTATTCTGTCACTCTATGTCTTTTGATTGGAGTGTTTAATCTGTTACACTCAAAATAATTACTCATAGGTATATATTTATTGCCATTATCTTGTTTTGTGGTTGTTTTTGTCATTTTCTCTGATCCTTTCTTCTCTTGCTCTCTTTCATGGTTTGTTGGCTTTCTTTAGTTGATATACTTAGATTCTTTTCCTTTGATCTTTGCATATCTATTATTGGTTTTTGATTTGTGGTTACCATTTGGCTTGTGTATAACATCTTCTGCATATAGCAGTATATATTAAGTTGACTGTCATTTAAGTTTGAACCTATTCTTTACTCCTCTCCTCCCTATGTTTTAGGTGTAAGGTGTCATAATTTACATCCTTTTATTTGGTGAATCTCTTGACTGACTTTTAGAGATATATGTATATTTTACTGCTTTCATGGTTCCTACTTCTTGTACACTCGCTCATGTTCTTTCTATTCCAAGAGTTCCCTTTAGTATTTCTGATTGGGCTAGTTTAGTGGTCATGAATTCCTTCAGTTTTTGCTTGTTCAAGAAACTCTTTGTCTCTCCTGTTCTGAATGATAACCGAGCTAGATAGAATACTCTTGGCTGCAGATTTTTCCCATTCAGCTCTTTGACTATATCATGCCACTCCTTTCTGGCCTGCAAAGTTTCTGCTGAAAAATCTGATAGTCTTACGGGATTTCCCTTGTATGTAACTCTCTTCTTTTGCTGCTTTTATTATTTTTTTCTTGCTGCTTTTAAAGTTTTTTTCCTTATCACTACTTCTTGCCATTTTAATTATGATATGTCTTAGTGTGGACCTCCTTGGGTTGATTTTGTTGGCAGGTCTCTGTGCCTCCTGGATCTGGGTACGTTTGTCCTTCCCCAGATTAGGAAAGTTTTCAGCTATTATTTCTCCAAAAAATGTTCTGTCCTTTTTTCTCTCCTCATTCTGTGATCCCTATAATGCAAATATAATTGTGCCTGATGGGCTCACTGCATTTCCTAAGTCTAACCTTGTTTTGTATAATTCTTTTCTTTCACTTGCTCATCTTGATTGCTTTCTTACTGTTTTCCAGATCATTACTTCATTCCTCTGATTCCTCTAGCATGCTGTTTATTCCAGCAAGTGCATTTTCAAATTCATTTGTCTTTTTTATTCATCTCTTGTTCTTTTTTATTTCGTTGTTTAGGGTCTTACTGATACCCTCCCCTATTTTATCAAGGCCAGTGATTAACCTTAATGTTCATTACTTTAAATTATCTCTCATGCTTATTGCTTGTATCTCTTTCACCTAGGTCTCTTGCTGTGGTTTTGTCCTATTCTTTCATTTGGGACTTATTCCTCTCTCTCTTTATTTTGTTTGTGTCTTTTTCTTTGTGTTAGGAAAGTCAACTATGCGGAAGCTAAGCAGGGTTGGGCCTGGTTAGTACTTGGATGGGAGGAAAGTCAGCTATGCCTCCTCTTGAATATAATGGCCTTATTAAAAAGAGGTCCTGTACTGTCCTGTAGTGCAGAGTCCCCTGTTCCCCAGAACCATGTGCTTTAGGGGTATCGTCTATGTGTGTTGCCTATGCCCTGCTGTTCTGTCCTGGCTGCTATTTCCTTTAGTCCAGTCATCTGCAGAGGCTGTCTTTGCCTGTTATGGGCAGTGTTTGGTCCCCAAATATGGTGGGGCACAATTTAACAAGGTGTGCACTAGCCTGCTTGTGAAGTGTGTCCTATTGCCGCCACCCCTAGAACCAAGGTCCCATAATATGTGTGTTAGAGATATGATATTTCAGGGTTTGAACTGCAGCCCTGGGTCTGATTGGGAAGTGCCAATCCTCTGAATCATGGTGGCATGGGGCTTAGTGTAAGCAAGTTAGGTGGTTTGTGTCTGCATGGAGCTGGTTTCCACAGGTGACATTGTGTTTATGCTGAGGGGCAGGAGAGGCAGATGGAGCCTGCCAGCTCCTTTGTTCCTGGAAATGTCTTCATGCTGTCCCTGCCCCTCTGGAATTCCTCTGAGTTGAGTAAATAATTCTTTCTCCTGTATGCCCCAGGTGTTTTGCAAACTACTTCTTCTAGGCTTTATCTGCACCTGCTCTTTGTTGTTCTATCACTTTAAGTGTGGGGACTCAGTTTCATATCACCCTCCAGGTTCTCCCAGAGTTTTGCCCACTATTTTTAAAATTCCAGGCTTTAATTCCTGCTCATTTAAGAATTCACAAAATTCTGCCCCTCTCACATTCAAAGCCAAATGTTATGGGGATTCATATTCATGGGGACTCCCTGGTGTGATAGTCTGTCTCTCACTCTTCACTGAACCACCTGCTCCTTCCTGACCACAGACAGCTAAAGTTTGTTTCACTCCCAAACCACAACTTAGCCCTTCCTGTGTTCTTAGATGTAGCCTCTTTTCTAACTTTAGTTGTGGAGAGGGTTCTACCATTCTTTGGTTTGTTTTCTCGATTATTAACAGTGATGTGACTGTTATCTAGTTATCACCATGGGAGGAGGTGAACCTAGACTCCTCCTACTCCATTATCTTCCCAGCCTATTGGAATATCTGATCTTTTGCTTCCTCTGTTCTATTATTTCTTCCCTTTAGTGTATTTTTACATTTAGTTATTGAGTTTTTCACCTCTGATTGTTTTTTTTTTTCTTTGCATTTTCTCTTTGTTGAAGGTTTCACTGAGATCTTCCAGTCTTTTCTCAAGTCTAGTATGTATTTTTATAACTATTACTTTGAATTTCCTATGCGGCACATTGCCTATCTCCATTTCATTATCTCTTTTGCTGTGATTTTGTACTGGTCTTTCATTTCGGGCATTGTGTCTCCTCATTTTGTCTAATTACCTGTTTCTATGTATTAGAGAAATCAGCTACATCATCTGATCTTCAGAGTAGTGGCCTATGAAGAAGAGGTCTTATATGGCCTTGTAGTGCAATGTACCCTGTTTACCAGATCCAGGTGCTTCAGGGTGTCTCCTATGTACATTCTTGTGCCCTACTGTTGGGGTTAAGACACATTTGCCTTCAGTCCACTCAGCTGCAATGGCCCCCTTTTGCCTGTTGTGGTTAAGGTTTAGTCCTTGTACTGTTAAGGGGCCAGTCTGGGGGCTCCATGGGCTTGTAGATGGGTCAGACCAGGTGTCTGCCCTCACCTTCTTTTTCTGGGATTGGGTTTGCACCAATCTGCTGGGTGCTCTTCCTATGTTGTCCTGAGAGGTGGACAGGACCTGCATTTAGACCAGATGTCTGTACCTGGTCTGTTTGTTGGGGTTGAATTTAACTTGAACTATGTATGGGGCTGTCTCCTTGTGTTGCCCCTCTGTGATTTGTGTGTGTGTGTGTGTGTGTGTGTGTGTGTGAGAGAGAGAGAGAGAGAGAGTGGGGCCAGCAGTCAGATCACATATCTGCTACTAACCCTCTGCTAGGACTATAGTGGAAGTGGTGTATATGGTTATCTTCCCAATTTCCTGTGGCAAGAGTCATTTTGTAGTGGTGCTGGTCAATGCAAAGGCCACTTGCACAATGAGAAACATCAAGTGTTTCTTCAGAGGAACTCTTTCCTCGAGGTGTGGGTTGGACAAGGCTGTAGGCAGGAGAACATTGGCAGGGGGCAGGGTACTTGGCATTAGCTTGCTATATTGAGTTTTAGTGCTGGTTCCCACATTTCAAGGTATCTAGGCAGGGGCAAGGGTTGGTGAGAAATGGTTCCTGCCACCTCTTTTGTTCTTGGAGAAGTCTCCTAAAGATCCCTCCTCCTCCAGGACACTTCTAAGATTAGTAAATAAATCTCCTTCCTGCATACCCCAGGCACTTTTTAAACTGCTGCTTCTGTGCTGTATCTGGGTGGGGTTATTTGTTATGTTGACTCTTTAAGGGTGGAAACTCAAGTTTCTTATGTCCTCTGGATGTCCCAAAGCTGAGCCTGCTGATTTTCAAAGTTCTTAGTGTTCAGCCACACTGATTGTAAAAACTCCATGAGATAAACCCTGGTTTTCAAAGTCAAATTGTATGGGGATTCATATTCCTATACAGTTCCCACTTCTCTGTGGTACCTGGTGTGGAATTGTTTACTTCCCTTGTCTGTGCTTGTGGTGTCCCTCCTGTTTGTGGTTAGTTTGTTTCCAGACTGGGACTCTGCCTTTCATACTGTTTTATTTAAGTTTTTATTTAAATTCAGTTACTTAACATACAGTGTGCTACTAGTTTCAGGTGTACAAAATAGTGATTCAACACTTCTGTAAAATACCTGGTGCTCATCTCAACAAGAGCACTCCTTAATCCCCATCACTTATTTGACCCACTCCCCCACCCATCTCCCCTCTGGTAACAGTTTCTTCTATATTGTTAAGACTCTGTTTTTTCTTTGCCTCTCTCTCTCTTTTTTCCCCTTTTGCACATTTGTTTTGGTTCTGAGGTTCCACATATGAGTGAAATCATATGGTATTTGTCTTTCTTTGACTTATTTCACTTAGTATAATAATCCATAGTTCCATCCATGTCAATGCAAATGGCAAGATTGTAATCCTTTTTATGGAGGAGTAATATTACACTGTGTGTGTGTGTACATGTGTATGTATGTATATACATATACATCTATATATGTACACACATGTACTTTGTATTATATATATATATACTTTGTATTGTATATTATATATATATATATACATATATATATATATACACATTGTGTATATATATCTATACACACACACCCTGCATCTTCTTTATCCTTTCATCAATCCATGTACATTTGGGCCGTTTCTATAATTTGGCTACTGTAGATAATGCTGCAATAAACATTCATATGCATGTATCCTCTTGAATTAGTATTTTTGTATTTGGGTAAATACCCAGTAGTGCAATTGCTGGACTGAAAGGTAGTTCTATTTTTAACTTTTTGAGGCATCTCCATACTTTTCCACAGTGGCTGCACCAGTTTGCATTCCCACCAACAGTATAAGAGGGTTCCCCTTTCTCCACATCCTTGCCAACACCTATGGTTTCTTGTGTTTTTGATTTTAGACATTCTGACAGGTGTGAAGTGATATTTCATTGTAGTTTTGATTTGTATTTCCCTGATGATTGATGTTGAGCATCTTTTCATGTGTCTGTTGGGCATCTGTATGTCTTCTTTTTTTTTCAGTATTTTTTATTATTATTATTATTATTATTATTATTATTATTATTATTTTCAGTTAGCCAGCATATAGTATGTCATAAGTTTTTGCTGTAGTGTTTAAAGATTCATTAGTTGTGTGTAACACCCGGTGCTCATCCCAACATGTGCCCTCCTTATTACCCATCACCCATCTGTATGTCTTCTTTGGAAAAATGTCTATTCATGTCTTCTGCCCGTTTTCTAATTGGATTATTCATTTTTGGGGTGTTGTGTTTTATAAGTTCTTTATATGTTTTAGATACTAAACCTTTATCAGACATGTCATTTGCAAATGTCTTCTCCTCTTCCATAGGTTCCCTTTTAGTTTTGTTGATTGTTTCTTTTGCTGTGCAGAAGCTTTTTATTTTGATAAAGTCCCCATAGTCTATTTTTGCTTTTGTTTCCTTTGCCTAAGGAGACACATCCAGAAAGAAGTTGCTGCAGCCGAGGTCAAAGAGGTTACTGTCTGTCTTCTTCTCTAGGATTTTTATGATTACAGGTCTCACATTTAGCTCTTTCATACATTTTTAATTAATTTTTGTGTATGGTGTAAAAAAGTGGTCGAGTTTCATTCTTTTGCATGTTGCTGTCCTGTTTTCCTAACACCATTTGTTAAAGAGGCTGTTTTTTTCCCCACTGGATATTCTTTCCTGCTTGGTTGAAGAGTAATTGACCATATAGTTGTGGGTTCATTTCTGGGGTTTCTATTCTGTTCTCTTGATCTGTGTGCCATATTGTTTACATCACTACACCTTTGTAATATAACTTGAAGTCTGGAATTGTAATGCCTTCAGCTTTTTTTTTTCCATGGTTGCCTTGGCTATTCGGGGTCTTTTTTGCTTCTGTACATATTTTATGATTGATTGTTCCAGCTCTTTGAAAAATGCTGGTGGTATTTTGATAGGATTGCATTACATGTTTAGTTTGCTTTGGGTAGTATAGACATTTTAACAGTATTTGTTCTTCCAATCTATGAGCATGGAATGTCTTTCCATTTCTCTGTGTCATCTTCAGTTTCTTTCATCAGTGTTTTATAATTTTCTGAGTATAGGTTTTTTACCTCTCTGGTTAGTTTATTCCTAAGTATTTTATTGTTTTAGGTGCAATTGTAAATTGGATTGATTCCTTAATTTCCCCTTCTCCTGCTTCATTATTGGTATATAGAAATGCAAAAGATTTCTGTATGTTGATTTTGTATCCTCCAACTTTACTGAATTTGTTTATCAGTTCTAGAAATTTATTGGAATCTTTGCTGTTTTTTATATATATTATCCTATGGTCTGAAAATAATGAAAGTTTTATTCTTTTTTGTTGATTTTGATGCCTTTTATTTCTTTGTGGTTTCTATTTGCTGTGGCTATGACTTCCAATATGTACTATTTTAAATAATGGTAAAACTGGACATCCCTGTCTTGTTCCTCACTATAGAGGAAAAGCTCTCAGTTTTTCCCCTTTGAGGATAATATTAGTTGTGGGTTTTTCATAGATGGACTTTGTTATTTTGAGTTATGGTCCCTCTAAACCTACATGGTTGAGCGTTTTTATCATGAATGTATCATGTTGTTTGCCAAATACTTTTCTGCATGTATTGAGAGGATCATATGGTTCTCCCCCCCCCAATTTTTTTCTTATTCAAATTTTACTTAGTTAACATGCAGTGCAGTATTGGATTCTGGAGTAGAATTCAGTGATTCATCATTTATGTACAACACCCAGTGCTCATCACAAAAAGTGCCCTCTTTAATACCCTTTACCCATCTATCCCATCCCCCCACCCACCTTCCTCTATCAACCCTCAGTTTGTGCTCTATCATTAAAGGTCTCTTATGTTTTATTTCCCTCTCTCCCCTGCCTTCCCATATTTTCATTTGTTTCCTTTCTTAAATGCCACAGATGATTGAGATCATATGGTATGCGTCTTTCTCTGACTAACTTTATTCACTTAGCATAATATACTGTAGCTCCATCCACATCATTGAAAATGACAAGATTTCATTCTTTTTGATGGCTGAGTAATAATCCATTGTGTATATATACTACATATTCTTTTTTTTTATTAAAGGTTTTTTTTTTTTTTTTAATTTATTTGACAGAGAGAAAGACAGCCAGAGAGGGAACACAAGCAGGGGGAGTGGGAGAGGGAGAAGCAGTCTTCCCGCCGAGAAGGGAGCCTGATGTGGGGCTCGATCCCAGGACCCTGGGACCACGACCTGAGCCGAAGGAAGACGCCTAATGACTGAGCCACCCAGGCGCCCCTATACTACATATTCTTTATCCATTTGTCAGTTGATGGACATTTGGGCTCTCTCCATAGTTTAGCTATTGTTGATAATGCTGCTATAAACATTGGGGTGTATGTACCCCTTTGAATCTGTATTTTTATATCCTTTGGGTAACTCTCTAGTAGTGCAATTGCTGGGTGGTAGGGTAGTTATATTTTTAACTTTCTGAAGAACCTCCATACTTTTTTCCAGAGTGGCTGCACCAGTTTACATTCCCACCCACTGTGCAAGAAGTTTCTCTTTTCCCCACATTATGGTTCTTATATATTTTTTTATTATTAATGTGGTGTACCACTTTGATTGATTTGCAAATATTGAATTACACTTGCATCTCAGGAATAAATCCCACTTGATTGTGGTGGATGATTTTTTTAATGTATTGTTGGATTCAGTTTGGTAGAATTTTATTGAGAATTTTTGCACCCATGTTCATCAGGGGTATTAGCCTGTGTTTTTTTTCCCAGTGGATCTTGTTTTGGTATCAGGATAATGCTGATGTCCTGGAATGAATTTGGAAATTTTCCCTCATTTTCTGGTACTTTTTTTTAATACTTTGAGAAGAATAGTACTAATTCTACTTTAAATATTTGGTAGAATTCACCTGTGAAGCCATCTGGTCCTGGACTTTTTGTTTTTTGGGAGTGCTTTGATTACTATGCAATTTCTTTGCTGGTTATTGATCTGTTCAAGTTTTCTATTTCTTCCTTTTTCAGTTTTGGTAGTTTATATGTCTCTAGGAATTTGTCCATTTCTGCCAGTTTATCCAGTTTGTCAGCATATAGTTATTCATAATATTGTCTTATAATTGTTTGTATTTCTGTGGTTTTGCTTGTTATTTCTCCTCTCTCATTTGTGATTTTATTTGGTTCTCTTTTCATTTGATAAGTCTAGCTAGAAATTTATCAATTTTGTTAATTTTTTCAGAGAACCAGCTCCTGCTTTCATTGATCTGCTGTATTGTCTTCTTAGTTTCTATATCATTTATTTCTGGCCTAATCTTTATTATTCTCTTCCTTTTGTTGGCTTTAGACTTCATTTGTTGTTCTTTATCTAGCACCTTTAGGTGTAAGGTTATGTTGTTTGAGATTTTTCTTTATTCTTGAGGTAGGTCTGTACTGCTATATACTACTCTCTTAAGACTGCTTTTGCTGAATCCCAAAGGTTTTGTTCTGGTGTGTTTTTTTTTTTTTTTCTTTATTTTCGCTTGTTGCCATGTATTTTCTTTATTTCTTCTTTGATTTCTTGTTTGACCCATTCATTATTTGGTATCATGTTGTTTAACCTTCACATATTCTTGGTCTTCCCAAATTTTGTCTTCAGTGACTTCTGGTTTCATAGCATTGAAGTCAGAAAAGGTGCCTGGTATAATTTCAGTATTTTTGTATTTGTTGAAACCTGATTTTTCACATAGTATGTGATCTATTTTGGAGAATGTCCCATGTGTACTTGAAAAGAATGTGTATTCTCCTGTTTTATGATGTAATGATCTGAATATAGCTGTTAAATTCATCTGGTCCAATGTGTCATTCAAAACATTGTTTCCTCATTTATTTTCTGTTTAGATGCTCTATCAATTGATTTCATTGGGGTGTTAAAGTCCCCTACTATTATTGTATTTTTATCAATTAGTTTCTTTATGTTTGTTGTTAATTATTTTATATATTTGGATGCTCCATGTTGGATGCATAAATATTTGCAGTTGTTAGACCTTTTTATTGGATAGTCCCCTCTGTGAGTGATATATTGCCCTTCTTTGTCTCTTGTCACAGTCTTTGTTTTAAAGCCGAGTTTGTCCGATGTAAGTATTGCTACTCTGGCTTTCTTTTGACAACATTTTGCATGATAAATGATTTTTCATCTCTGCACTTTCAATCTGCAGGTATCTTAAGTCTAAAATGAGTGTCCTGTAGGTAGCATACTGATGAGACTTGATTTTTTAAAAATCTTTTCTTTCAAATTTTTATTTAAATTCTAGTTAGTTAAAATATAGCATAATATTGGTTTTAGGAGTAGAATTTAGTGATTCATTTCATAATTCTTTTTTATTCAGCTTCATTATTTATCATATTTTGTCTTCTGTCTCATTGATTTCCTACTCTGTCTGCTTCTTCCAGTCTGCTGCTCATTGTATCAAGACTGTTTTCAATGTAAGTTATTGCATTCTTTATTTCTGATTCATTCATACTGTTCACTTCTCTTTTGCTACTTTCTTTTGGATTTATTAAGTGGTTCACCCCATTTACCCTTTACTATTTTGGAAGTCATATGCCATTTTGTTAGCAGGATCCTTTACATTTTAGCATGCATAGTTAATTTAATGCCTAAATAATCATATATTCTTTCTTTCTTTTTTTCCCCTTACTATTTTGGAAGTCACACACCATTTTCTTAGCATTATCCTTCACATTTTAACATGCATAGTTAATTTAATGTCTAAAGATTCCGATATTCTTTCTTTCTCCTTAATAATGCAAAAATTTTTAAATATTTAACTTAAGTTACTTCATCCTCTGTCATATGTTTTTATTGTCTGGCTATGTTTGTTCTGCTTTTTTTATTTCAGAAATTAGACATTACAATCACTTTGTTAGTATATCTTTGTATTTACCCATGCATTTGCCAATCTCTATGCTTTCTAAACGTTTCATCATATCAGACCAAATTATTGTTTCTTATGAAGTACAGTCAGTCATCATTCACAGCTTCTATAGTTGCAAATTCACCTCACTAAAATCTATTTGTAACCTGAAAATCATTGCACACTAGGCTTTCAGGGTCATTTACACAAATGCTCAGGCACTGAAAAATTTGAATGTCCAGAGAGGTACATGTTCCCAGCCTTAGGTTAAACAATGTGATGTTTTACCTTGTAATTTCAGTTCTCATACTCTACACAAATATTTTTTCTACTTTCTATCTAGTGCTATATATTTTTTTGCATTTTTGTGCTTATAGTTGGTGATTTCACTAATCCTCAAGTATATTGTTGAAGTACTGTGTAGTGTTCCTAAGTGCAAGGCTGTGGTGTGCCTTATGTATAATACATGTATACTAGAAAACTTTCTTTCAAGTATTAATTAATGCTGTTGACCATGGATTAAATGCTGAGTCAGTAATATATATTAAATGAGGTGTGTTAAAACAGAAACAGACAAAATCTATACTCTGAAAGCTACAAAACACTGATGAAAGAAATTGAAGATGACACAAAGAAATGGAAAGACATTCTATGCACATAGATTGGAAGAACAAATACTGGGTGTTATACACAACTAATGAATCATTGAACACTACATCAAAAACTAATGATATACTCTATGGTGGCTAACTTAACATAATAAAAAAATCAAAACCACAATGAGATATCAACTCACACCTGTTAGAATGGCTATTATAAAAAAGACAAGAAGAAAACAAGTTTAGGAGAGGAAGTGGGGAAACGGAAAACTTTGTGCATTTTTTGGTGGAAATGTAAATTGGTGTAGCCATAATGGAAAAAAGAATGGAGTTTCCTTAAAAAATTAAAAAAAAAAACTACCACATGACCCAACAATTCTATTTCTGTGTATTTATCCAAAAGAAACAAGAACACTAACTCAAAAAGATACCTTTACCCTATTGTTCATTGCAGCATTATTTACAATACCCAAGACATGGAAACAACCTGTGTCCATTGATGGATGAATGGATAAATAAAATGTGGAATATATGTAAAAAGGAATATTATTCAGCCACAAAGAAGGAAGTCCTGCCATTTTAAACAACAAGAATGTACTCTGAGGGCATTATGCTAAGTGAAATAAGTCAGAGAAAAGCAAATACTATATAATTTCACTTATGTTTATTTGGAATCTAAAAAAAAAAAAAAAACAAACTCAGATACAGAGAATAGGTTGGTGGTTGCCAGTGGTGGGATGTGAGGTGGTGGGCAAGATGGGGAAGGAGGTGAAAAGGTACAAAATTCTGGTTATAAAGTAAGTCCTGGGGATGTAATATACACAATGGTGTCTATAGTATGATATTTTATTGTATATTTGAAACTTGCTAAGAGATTTGCAAGAAAGAGAAAGTGTAACTATGCATAGTTATGGATTTTAACTAGTAAAAAACAAAACTTGGAAAGTGTGTGAGGTTGCATGTACTAGTATGTTTATCACATTTATATTACTGAAGAATTGGAAACAAACTAAATACCCAGCAATCAGGGATCTTAACTGATCCATGTTCTCAAATTTCAGTCACTTCTGTACTGTCTCTCTTTTGCTCTATTGGAGGACCATGTGACCTATTTAATATTTTTCTTTATTTTTTAAAAGATTTTATTTACTTAGAGAGAGAGAGAAAACACATGACCGGGGGAAAGGCAGAGGAAGAGGGTCAAGCAGACTCCCTGCTGAGTGTGGAGCTCTATGCTGGGCTTCATCCCAGGACTCAGAGAACATGACCTGAGCTAAAGTCAGATGCTTAATTGACAGAGCCACCCAAGCACCCCTTTATTTAAATTGACACTTAACTTTAGCCCTGGCCAAAACTATTTATAGCAAGAAAAGCATGGATTTATGCTTGTTACATACATTTTAAATAAATACATAATTAAAATGAAGATACTTATGTGTGTGCAATATCTAAAATCATTTTATGTACTATCAGTAGTGTAGGAAAACTATGATTAATGGTACATTTATACAACACAGCCGTTAGAAATGATGATGTAGTTATATATTTAGTAATTTAAGCTTTTTAAAACAAATCCTGGTAAATAAACAGTATACCCTATGCATGTACTTTTGTGATAAATAAGTTTATATTGTAATAAATACGTTATATACCCAGAATACTATACATTAAAATATGTTGTGTTAATGGCTCAATGATGGGATTATGTGACGTTTTTTAAACTATATTCTAATTTCATAACCATATAAATGATCATATATTTTCTAATTATAATTTAAAAAGTGAAGAAGTAGGGGGAGGAAAAGATGGTGGAGGAGTAACGGACCCTATTCCAACCGGTCCCCAGAATTGAGCTGGATATCTACCAGAGCACTCTGAACACCCACAAAATCAGGCTGAGATGTAAGAAGATATATCTGGATCTCTACAAACAGAGTATTGCTGGCAGTTGGTTTCGAGGTATGAAGCAGGGAGCCATGATTTCATGGGCAAATATCAGAAGATAAACAGAAGGGGGAGGGAGCCATGGGGATTCTGCAACAAAGGGGAGCAATAGCCTCCCATGCTGGGGACAGGGCACAGACTTGCAGACCGGTAGCAGCGGAGAAAGGACTTTAAGGCAGCTTCTCGGACTGAAACCTGGAGTGGTGGGGCCATGTGTGTGAACTGGGGGCGGCTGGCAGTTTTAGAAGCACAAAGGGCAGAGACATGCCCCTGTGCCCTGACCTGGAGGCAAGGACTGGGAGCCCTGCTGAGGGGCACACAACCCAGGATGCTGCAGTTTATAGCAGTACAGACAGAAACAGAGATGGTGTGGCCTGGAGAGCTCACTGAAAAACAGATTGCCATCTCTCTGCTCTGAGGAGGAGGAATGGAAACAATCTCCTAAGCTCTGACTCTCAGAAGAGATGCGGGAAGCCACCAGGGAAAGCCACCAGAGAACAAAAACCCAAAAAAACCGGTTTTCACTAAGCCCACCCCCCCACAGGGGACAGGGCAACTCTGCCCAAACAGGGTTGCCTGAGTAACAGCATGGCAGGCCCCTCCCCCAGAAGACAGGGTGGGAAAAAAAGGCCAGCAACCCTAAGGTTCCTAGAAAACAGGTGCATGTTACTTGGGTTGTGGTCAATAATTTGGACTCTGTACATTCTCTCAAGCACCCCTCAACAGAATGACAAGGACGAGGAACCCCCAAAATAGGAAAGACTCAGAGACTATGACTTATGCCACAGATTTACAAATGGATACAGATATAACCAAGATGTCAGAGATGGAATTCAGAGTAGCAATTGTGAAGACAATAGCTAGAATGGAGAAATCAATTAATGGCAACATAGAGTCTCTAAGGGCAGTAATGAAAGCTGAATTGGCAGAACTTAAACATGATATCAATGAGATCCAACCTAATCTAGATAATCTAACAGCAAGGGTAAGTGAAGCAGAAGAACGAGTTAGTGACCTGGAAGACCAATTGATAGACAAGAAGGGAAAAGAGGAGGCCACGGAAAAGCAACTGAAAATCCATGAAAATAGGTTCAGAAGAATAACTGACACCATGAAACATTCCAATGTCAGAATTATTGGGATCCCTGAGGGGGTGGAGAGTGAGAGAAGACTAGAAGATGTATTTGAGCAAATCATAGCTGAGAACTTCCTTAATCTGGGGAATGAAACAAAAGATTCTTGTCCTAGGGGCAGAGATTACCCCTCCCAAATCAAGGAAACCAGGTCAACACCAAGGCATGTAATAGTAAAACTTGCAAACCTTAGAACCAAGGAAACCATTTTAAGGGCAGTTGGGGAAAGAGATTCCTTATGTATAGAGGGAGAAACATCAGAATAACATCAGACCTATCCACAGACTGGCACCCAGAAAGACCTGGCAAGACATATTTAGGGTACTAAATGGGAAGAACATGCAGCTAAGAATACTTTATCTGGCAAGGCTGTCATTTAGAATGGATGGAGAGATGCAGAGCTTCCACAACTGGCAGAAACTGAAAGAATATGTGACCATTAAGCCAGCCCGGCAAGAAATATGAAGGGGGGTTCTATAAAAGTAGAAAGACCCCAAGAGTGATATACAATAGAAATTTACAGGGACAATCTATAGAAACAAGGACTTCACAGGCAACATGATGACAATAAATTCGTATCTCTCAATAATCACTCTCAATCTGAATGGCCGAAATGCTCCCATAAAATGGCACAGGGTTGCAGATTGGACAAAAAGACAGGACCCATCCATATGCTGTCTACAAGAGACTCATTTTGAACCTAAAGACACATCCAGATTGAAAGTGAGGGGATGGCAATCCATCTTCCATGCCAGCAGAACTCAAAAGAAACCTGGGGTAGCAATTCTTATATGAGACAAATTAGATTTTAAGCAAAAGACTGTAGTTAAAGACACAGAAGGACACTGTATCATTCTTAAAGGGTCTATCCAACAGGAAGTTCTAACAATTGTAAATATCTATGACCCCAACATGGGAGCAGCCATCTACATAAACAAAATGTTAAGCAAAATAAAGAGTCATATTGATAACAATACGTTACTTGCAGGAAACCTCAATACTCCACTCTCAGCAATAGACAGATCATCTAAGCAGAAAATCAATAAAGAAACAAGAGCTTTGAATGACACACTGGACCAGATGGATCTCATAAGTATATACAGAACATTCCACCCTAAAACAACAGAATACTCATTCTTCTGGAGTGGACACAGAACTTTCTCCAGAATAGACTACATACTGGGTCACAAATCAGGTCTCAACCAATACGAAAAGATAGAGATTATTCCCTGAATATTCTCAGACCATAATACTTTAAAACTGGAACTCAATCACAAGAAAAAAATTGGCAGAAATTCAAACACTTGGAAGCTAAAGACCACTCTGCTCAAGAATGTTTGGGTCAACCAGGAAATCAAAGAAGAACTTAAAGAATTCATGGAAATCAATGAGAATGAAAACACATGGGTCCAAAACCTATGGGCTACTGCAAAGGTGGTCCTAAGGGGGAAATACCTAGCCATCCAAGCCTCACTCAAAAAAATAGAAAAATCCCGAATTCACCAACTAACTTTACACCTTAAAGAACTAGAGAAAACGCAACAAACGATGCCTAAGCCATGCATTAGAAGATAAATAATTAAGATTAGAGCAGAGAACAATGAATTAGAAACCAGAAACACAGTAGATCAGATCAACGAAACTAGAAGTTGGTTTGTTGAAAGAATTAATAAGATCAGGGCACCTGGGTGGCTCAGTTGGTTAAGCAACTGCCTTCGGCTCAGGTCATGATCCTGGAGTCCCGGGATCAAGTCCCGCATCAGGCTCCCTGCTCAGCGGGGAGTCTGCTTCTCCCTCTCACCCTCCCCCCTCTCATGCTCTCTCTCTCTCATTCTCTCTCTCAAATA
>NC_138385.1:52044262-52075901 GCF_054177405.1 Leptonychotes weddellii
AAACTAATGATGTAATGTATGGGGATTAACATAAGAATAAAAAAATAAATAAAAAAAATCAAGAGAAAAACAACTGTAAAAAAAAAAAAAAAAAGAAGATTGGGCTTGAAAATACAGCAAGAGAGGTCTTGTAAAAGGGGCATTGCCACATTACAGCCTTGCTGACTTTCAGCAGAAAACCAAGTTCTGTAGACAACTTCATGACAAGATTTAGAGCAAATATTCCATGGATGAGTGGGTCAAAATTGAGAGAGATGTGTTATATCAATAATGGGTGGTGCCTGGAGCAGTGGTTCCACTGATGTCAAAATACTAATTGCCCATCCTTAAAGATGTTTAAGTATTCAGATTCTGCTTGAGGTTGTGATTCCCTCAACACATTTTAGTATAGCATATCATTAACTTTTAAATAACAATCTGTTGATTCTGGAGGCAGCATGGTGGAGGAGTAGGGGGCCCTATTTCAAATGGTCCCCTGAATTTAGCTGAATATCTACCAAACCATTCTGAACACCCACGAAATCAGCCTAAGATGTAAGAATATATATCTGGATCTCTATAAGCAGAAAAACACTGCTTTCTGCAAGGTAGGAAGTGTGGAATCGTGAATCTGTGGGGAGATACTGGAAGATAAACAGAATGGGGAGGGAGCCTTCATAAGCTGGCTCCTGGAATGTAATAGAACACCAGAGCCCAAAATCAGAACCCTTAGAAATCTGCTCTAGGGAGTGACATCCCTCTCTGAAAGGGGCTCTGGAAATGAAAAGGCAGAATTCTAGGTAGAGCATTGTGGTCATGGGATAGGAGAAGCCTCAGAACCAAAGGGGCTTCCTGGACCAGCAAAGTACCCAGGCAGTGGAGCTAGGAAGGAGGTTATGGTCAGTGAGCCCAGGAAGGGTCTCTCAGCTTGGATCACCATAAACTGCAAGCTGGGCCATTTGAGAATCACTCTTCTCATGAGCAGGTTGAAAAAATCCAGAGCATGGGATCATGACCCGGCAAAAACTCTCAGAGTGGTAGCAGCTGGGAAAGGGTTTTAGAGCAGTGCCCAGATAAGATCCAGGAGCTGCAGGTGTGCAAGCAAGTCCGCGACCACTCATGGTTTTAGAAGCATAAAGGGCAGGGACATTCCTGGGCCCTTGGGATGACCTCTGAGAGAGTCAATGTGGGTGCTCACCACGGAAGGCTGTGATTTTCAGTGCCATATAGAGAAATGGAGACTGTCCTGGAGGGCTTAGTGAAGAGAGCAGACTGCGATTTCTCTGCTCTGGGCCAGAGGTTTGAGTGAAATAATTTTTGCTCTGACCCTCAGAAGAGACACGGAAAGCCTCCAGGGAACAAAAGCACAGAAGACCAATTTCCACTGAGCCCATCCCGCTGAAAGGGGGCAGGGCAACTCCGCCCAAGCAGGGTTACCTGAAAAACAGCAGGGCAGACACCTCCTCCAGAAGACAGCCTGGAAGAACAAGGGGGCAATAACCCTATGGATCCCATAATACTGTAAAATCCCAATGCCAGGGGAAAATAGTATATTGAGCTTCAGGCATTGCCTCATGGTTTATTTTTCAGATAATTTTTTTCTTTTTCTTATGCTTTTACTGTGTTTTTCTTTTTACATTTTTCTCATTTCAACTAAATGTGTATTATATCAACATATATTTCATAGTAGCTTTTTAACTTGTATTTTTTCACACCTATATTTTTATAGATATATGCTTTATTGTAGTCCTTTATATATATACAAGTTTTATTTTCCTTGTAATTTTGGGAAGTATGTCCTCTAACACACAGACCAAAATACACCAGGAATAATAGAAATACCCTGCTTTGTCCACACTGAGAGATTATAGGCCCTTTCCCCTCACCCCTCCTTTATTTATTATTTAATTTCATAAATTTTAGTCTTCTGTTTCATTTTAGCTTTGTTTTCTCGGTGGTGGCTTCTGTCTGCTCCGGATTTTGCTACAGTGCATCTTGGCTTGGGTTGTGGTTGATATTTTGGACTCTGCTCACTCACTCAAACATCCCTCAACCGAATGAGTAGGAGGAGGAACTCTCAACAAAGAAAAGAACCAGAGACAATGTCCTCTGCCACAGAACCAACAGATATGGATATAAGCAAAATGTCACAGATAGAATTCAGGATAGCAATCATCTAGTCAATAGCCAGGCTTGAAAAGAGCATTAATGACAATATACAATCTCTAAGAGCAGAAACGAGATCAATCAGGCCAAGCTAGAAAATGCTATGAATGAGATGCAGTCTAAACAGGATACTCTAGCAGCCAGGGTAAATGAGGCAGAATAACTAATCAGTGATCTAGAAGATAAGCTGATGGAAAAGAAGGAAGTAGAGGAAAACAGAGATAGGCTGCTAGTAGCACATGAGAAAAGCATTGCAGAGATTAATGATGCCATATAACATTCCAGTGTCAGAATTATTGGGATCCCCAAAAAGGTGAAGAGAGAGAGAGAGGGCTAGAAGGTATATTTGAGCAAATCATAGCTGAGAACTTGCCTAATCTGGGGAAGGAAACAAGCATTTGAGTCCAAGAGGCAGAGAGGACCCCTGCCAAAATCAATAAAAATAAATCAACATCCCAACATATAATAGTGACTTGCAAATTTTACAGCCAAGGAAGCAATACTGAGAATAGCCAAGGAAAGGAGTTTCCTTAAATATGGAGAAATGAACATTAGAATAACATCAGACCTGTCCACAGAAACCTGGCAAGCAAGAAGGGGCTGGCAAGACATATTCAGGGTACTAAATGAAAAGAGCATGCAGCCAAGAATACTTTGTCCAGCGAGGCTGTCATTCAGAATGGATGGAGAGATAAAGAGCATTCAGGACAGGCAGAAACTAAAAGAATATGTGGCCACCAAGCCAACCATGCAAGAAATATTAAGGGGAAAATCTGTAAATGAAGAGAGACCCCAAAAGTCACACAGACAAGAAAGAAACAAAATCTAGAAAAACAGGGACTTTACAAGTAATAAAATGGCACTAAATTCATATCTTTCAAAAGTTATCTAAATGCAAATGGGCTGAATGCTTCCATCAAAAGAAACAGGGCTGCAGATTGGATAAAAAAGCAGGACCCATCCATATACTGTCCACAAGAGACACATTTTGAACCTAAAGACACATCCAGATTGAAAGTGAGGGGATGGGGAACAATTTAACATACTAATGGACCTCAAAAGAAATCTGGGGTGGCAATGCTCATACCAGACAAATTAGATTTTAATCCAAAGACCATAATAAGAGATGTAGAGGGACAGTATATTATACTTAAAGGGTCTATCCAACAAGAAGATCTAACAATTGAATATATCTATGCCCCCAACATGGGAACAGCTAATTATATAAACCAATTAATAACCAAAATAAAGAAACATATTGATAATAATACATTAATAGTTGGAGACCTCAACACTCTACTCACAGTAATGGACAGATAATCTGAGCAAAAGATCAACAAAGAAACAAGGGCTTTGAAAATCACAATGGGCCAGATGAACATCATACATAATGTACAAAACATTCCATCCTAAAACAACAGAATACTCATTCTTCTCGAGTGCACACAGAACTCTCTCCAGAATTGACCACATACTGGGTCACAAATCAGGTCTCAACTGATACCTAAACATTGAGATTATTCCCTGAATATTTTCAGACCACAGTGCTTTGAAACTGGAACTCAATCACAAGAAAACATTTAGAAGGAATTCAAACACTTGGAAGTTAAAGAGCATCATGATAAAGAATGAATGGATCAACCAGGAAAGTAAAGAAAAACTTAAACAATTCATGCAAACTAATGTGAATGAAAACATGTTGGTCCAAAACCTATAGGATACTGCAAAATCAGTCCTAAGGGGGAAACACATAGCCATCCAAGCCTCTCTCAAAAGATTAGAAAAATCTCAAATGCACAAGCTAACCTTATACCTAAAGGAGCTGGAGAAAGAACAGCAAATAAAGCCTAAACAAAGCAGAAGAAGAGGAATAATAAAGATTAGAGCAGAGATCAATGAAATATAAACCAGAAAAACAGTAGAACAAATCAATGAAATTAGAAGCTGGCACTTTGAAAGAATTAATAAGATCAAGAAACCGCTGGCCAGACTTATCCAAAAGAAAAGGGAAATGACCCAAATCAATAAAATCATGAATGAAAGGGACAAGATCACAACGAACACCAAGAAAATAGAAACAATTATTAGAAAATATTACCAGCAACTATATGCCAACAAATTAAGCAATTTGGAAGAAATTGATGCCTTCTGCAAAATTATAAACTACCAAGACTAAAACAGGAAGAAAGAGACAATCTGAATAGAATAATAACCAGTAATGAAATTGAAGCAATAATCAAAAACCTCCAAAAAACAAGAGTCCAGGGCCTGATGGATTCCCAGGGGAATTCTACCAAACATTTAAAGAAGAAATACCTATTCTACTGAAGCTGTTTCAAAAAATAGAAATGAAAGGAAAACTTCCAAACTTGTTCTATGAGGCCAGCATTACCCCTATTACCAACCAGGCAAAGACCCCATCAAAAAGGAGAATTACAGACCAATATCCCTGATGAACATGGATGCCAAAATACTCAACAAGATCCTAGGCAAAAGGATCCAACAGTACGTTAAAAGGATTATCCATCAAAACCAGGTGAGATTTATTCCTGGGATGCAAGTGTGGTTCAACATTCACAAATCAATCAACGTGAGAGAGGACATTAATAAAAGAAAAGAAAAGAAAAGGATCCATATGATCCTCTCAATTGATGCAGAAAAGGCATTTGACAAAATACAGCATCCTTTTCTGATTAAAACTCTTCAAAGTTTAAGGATAGAGGGAATATACCTCAGTATCATAAAAACCATCTATGAAAAGCCCAGAGCAAATATCATTCTAAATGGGGAAAAACTGAGAGCTTTTCCCTTAAGGTCAGGAACACAACAGGGATGCCCACTCTTGCCATTATTGTTCAACATATTATAGAATTCCTATCCTCAACAATCAGACAACAAAACGACAAGCCATTCAAATTGGCAAAGAAGAAGTCAAATTCTCTCTCTTCACAGATGACATGATACTTTATATGGAAAACCCAAAAACTCCACCCGCAATTTTCTAGAACTCATACAGCAATTCAGCAACGTGGCAGGACAAAATCAATGCACACAAATCAGTTGCATTTCTATACACTAACAGCATAACTGAAGAAATAGAACTTAAGGGATCAATTACATTTACAATAGCACCAAAAACCATAAAATACCTAGGAATAAACCTAACCAAAGAAGTAAAGTATCTATACTTTAGAAACTACAGAACAGTTATGAAAAAATTGAGGAAGAAACAAAGAAATGGAAATACAGTCCATGCTCATGGGTTGAAAGAATAAACATTGTGGAAAACTCTATGCTGCCCAGAGCAGTCAATACATTCAATGCAATCCCTATCAAAATACCATTAACATTTTTCACAGAGCTGGAATAAACAACTCTAAAATTTGTATGGAACAAGAAAAGACCCCAAATCGCCAGGGGAATGTTGAAAAAGAAAACCAAAGCTGGGGGCATCACACTGCCTGACTTTAAGCTATATTACAAATCTGTGATCATCAGGACAGCATGTTATTCTCAGAAAAACAGACACATAGATCAGTGGAACAGAATAGAGAGCCCAGAAATGAACCTTCGACTCTATGGTCAACTAATCTTTGACAAAGCAGGAAAAAATATCCAATGGATAAAAGACAGTCTCTTTAGTAAACAGTCCTGGGAAAATTGGACAGCCACATGCAGAATATGAAATTTGACCATTTTCTTACACTATACACAAAGATAAACTCAAAATGGATGAAAGACCTCAGTGTGAGGCAGGAGTCCATCAAAATCCTAGAGGAGAACATAGGCAGTAACCTCTTAGACATCAACCCCAGCAATTTCTTTCAAGATACGTCTCCAAAGGCAAGGGAAACAAAAGCAAAAATGAACTTTTGGGACTTCACCAAGATAAAAAGCTTCTGCACAGCAAAGGAAACAGTCAACAAAACAAAGAGGCAAACCACAGAATGGGAGAAGATATTTGCAAGTGACATTACAGATAAAGGGCTGGTATCCAAGATCTATAAAGAACTTCTCAAACTCTACACCCAAAAAAGAAATAATCCAGTCAAGAAATGGGCAGAAGACATGAACAGACACTTCTCCAAAGAAGACTTACAAATGAATAACAGACACATGAAAAATGTTCAACATCACTAGTCATCAGGGAAATACAAACCAAAACCACAATGATATACCACATTACACCAGTTAGAATGGCTAAAATTATGAAGGGAGGAAAAGGGGAACCCTCTTACACTGTTGTGGGAATGCAAGCTGGTACAGCCACTCTGGAAAACACTATGGAGGTTCTTCAAGACATTAAAATAGAGCTACCCTACAACCAAGCAATTGCACTACTGGGTATTTACCTCAAAGATACAGATATAGTGAAAAGAAGGGGAACATGCACCCCAATGTTCATAGCAGTAATGTCCACAATAGCCAAACTGGAAGAAGCCAAGATATCGTTCAACATATGAATGGATAAAGAAGATGTGGTTCATATACAGTGGAATATTACTCAGTCATCAGAAAAGTTGAATACCGACCATTTGCATCTACATGGATAGAACTGGAGGGGATTATGCTAAGTGAAATAAATCAAGCAGAGAAAGACAATTATCATATAGTTTCACTCATTTGTGGAATATAAGGAATAGCACAGAGGACCATAGGGGAAGAGAGGGTTAACTGAAGGGGAAGAAATCAGTGAAGGAGACAAACCATGAGAGACTCTGCACTCTGGGAAATAAACTGAGGGTTACAGAAGGGAGGGGGTTGGGTGGTGGTGCAGCTGGGTGGTGGGTATTAAGGAGGGCATGTGATGTCATGAACACTGGGTATTATACACAACTAATGAATCATTGAACACTACATCAAAAACTAATGATGTACTATATGTTGGCTAACTGAACATAATAAAAAAAATAATGAAAGGGCTGTAAACCACTTAATAAATTAAAAAAAAAATCTGTCTATAGAATCTCCTAATGACTGTTAAAGTTGCTTTATCCCCAGTGTTGTTTTCAAACTGGTTTGCATACACTGGTCTAGAGACAGAAGGAAAGACTAGTTTATATCCTAGAAGTGTAGTTATAATGGAGATTAAAATCATGGGCCTTGGAGGCAGACAAACCTTGATCCAGATCCTATCATTAGGGTGATCTTGGACAAGTGTACCTAACTTTTCTAAATGTCACTTGTATAGATGGATGGAAGTAATGGTTCCTATTATGGGTAGCTCGGGAGCTAGACACTGAACTTGAAGTTAGCTCAGTTATTAAGTATGGATCCTGAAGCCATATTTGTGTAGCTTGTTTTTTCTTTTTTAGGTATACTAATTTTCCTTTACAGTGGAAGACATAGTAATCTCCAGTAACTTGAATATATTGGATAACCATTGTTTTGGTCTTTTATTCAGATGACTGGATCATTGTCCTTTTATAAGCTTTTTTATCATAAGATTATCATCCAGATGAGATACCATTAGGGCTTAACAAAAACACTTTATAATTTGTAAATTCTTTTATCCTAAAGTGGACATTCAGAAGATGTTTGAGTTCTATTACATATAAAATTGAATTCGTTTGTTATTTAAATTAAGGTATAAAGCTAGGTGGAATATTCAAATTTGCGATAAGCCTATTTTATTGCTTATCATAATTAGATTAAGAGGAAAATGCCTATATTAATATTCATTTATGCTAATTATTTTTAAATTGTAGCCTTGATCTCAGTATTGAACTACCACAGCGTCAGACACGTTCTGTTGGTACAAGTGTTGCTTCCATGGAACAGGTAGAGAAGTTGAATTTTATCATGATTGGTATGAATGTAATGTATCATAAATTAGCAAAATGTGGTTAATTTTAACTCCTTTATGATGGACATTTTCTACTTTCATGCATATTTCATTTAGAGATTGAATTTGCTCTCCTTTGAACCATAAGAAGCTCTTAATAGGGAACAAACTGAGGGTTGCTAGAAGGGGGATGGGATAAATGGGTGATGGGCATTAAGGAGGGCACTTCTTGTAATGGGCACTGGGTGTTGTATGCAAGTGATGAATCACTAAATTCTACCACTGAATCTAATACTACACTATATGTTAACTAACTAGAATTTAAATAAAATCTTGAAAGAAAGAAAAAAAAAGAATTTGCTTCCCTTTGTAGCTTCTGCTCTATTAAGTTCTCCATTTGTTCCAGAATGTTTAAAAAAGTAAAGTCTTAATGTTGGGTTTTGTGTGAATTTTTGAGACAATATTTAAATCTTATTTAAAATGTGAGCTATTTAAAATATTAGTGATTTATATTTGTTACAATCTTGTGACTTTTTTTTAAGATTTTATTTATTTATTTGAGAGAGAGAGAATGAGAGACAGAGAGCAGGAGAGGGAGGAGGGTCAGAGGGAGAAGCAGACTCCCTGCTGAGCAGGGAGCCCGATGTGGGACTCGATCCTGGGACTCCAGGATCATGACCTGAGCCGAAGGCAGTCACTTAACCAACTGAGCCACCCAGGCGCCCCATATCTTGTGACTTTTAAAAGTTGTTTTCTTGGTCGCCTGGGTGGCTCAGTTGGTTAAACATCTGCCTTCAGTTCAGGTCATGATCCTGGAGTCCTGGGATAGAGCCCGGCGTTGGGCTCCCTGCTCAGTGGGAGTCTTTTTCCCTCTCCCCTTCACCCTGTTTGTATTCTCTCTTGCTCTCTCTCTCTCTCAAATAAATAAATAAAATCTTTAAAAAATTAAAAAAAATAAAACTTGCTTTCTCCAGAGACTTGTTTGTCTATGTGATCCAGTGTAATTTAGAGAACGGGTGTTGCTTCTAAAATATTTTGTGTGTATATATATAGATAAGTTTCACTCTAATTAAACTAAGAACACATACATATTCCAGAATGCTTAAACACTATTTGTACATAATGCTTTCTTTTGCCTTGCTGTACTTTCCAATATTTTAAGAAGTTCCAGAAAGTGGGGCACCTGGGTGGCTCAGATGGTTAAGCGTCTGCCTTCAGCTCAGGTCATGATCTCGGGGTCCTGGGATCGAGTCCCGCATCGGGCTCCCTGCTCCTTGGGAGCCTGCTTCTCCCTCTGCCTTTCTCTCTCGCTCTGTCTCTCATGAATTAAAAAAAAAAAAAAAAAGAAGTCCCAGAAAGTTTCCACCTCGACAGATTTTATACTTTTGTTTATTGTGTTGAAAGTGTAGGGGACATATTTTTTTTGTAGATGTCTTTGACAAAGCTAGCATTAGTTTGTTGTATATGAAACTCCTTCTTTAAAAACTACATCAAAAATCTGACACCAAAGTACTCCAGAATAAAATACTTTGTACAGAATAAAGTGTAGAATAGAGGTTTTCATTTCTTTTTAATTCAAAGTAATTTGAAACTTCAGTCTGCACTCACATGTAATGCATACAAATAAAAGCAGGGAAAACATATTTACTTAATATATACATAACCAAAAACACCTTATTTTGTGTCCTACAATGAACAGTGCTATTTGTGTGTTTGTCTTTGCTTATTCAAGCAGGAATGTAGTTAATTTGAATCTGTATACTGGCTTTTAAATGTAGAGTATTATTGGAATTTTTGCCCAGTAATCTAATGACTATTTTTGAAAATTAAAAAAAAAATCCATTGACAGTTTTCCTATATAACTAGAAAATGTCTCTAACATTAAATCAAAGAAATTAAGGTGTGCTCATTTTTAAAATTTTCTTTTTGCCTAAATATCACTGTTAAGACTTTCAGAGAAACTTAACCTTTCATACTTTCAAGTGAGATTGAAACACATATTTAATGATTCTTTATTTCTACTCAGCCCTTGTTAGTCTATACTTTAAAAAGAGATTAATTTGCATGGCCTTAATATTGTTTACATTTTCCATAGTATTGCTGATAGGTCAGGATTCTAAAAAAAACATTGTTTATAAACCAACCAACAAAAAATAACAATAAAGAAAACAATATTGAGCCAACTCAAATTACAACTACTATAAGTCTTGGTTAAATGTATTCATCTTTTATCTAAACAGCTCTTCAATAACTGGAAGAAATGAAGTAGAAATAAATAAGTTAGATTAAAATGTTTTGCCCAGCCCTGAAATTAACTTCTAGTCCAAAGGAAGTTGGGAGTACTATATAGGGGATTGAGGGGACAGAAAAGTCATAAAATTGTAAAGACTAGCATGTGGAAGGCAGGGATCCTTGGGTCCTTGGGGAGAAGCATTTAATGACCAGCTATACTATTAGCCATCTCCTCAGGAATGTCTGTATTTTACCCAACTAAAATAAATTAATATGTGCATGCAATTTTCTGATATAATATTCTCCAATTTGGAGATGTAACTAAGTTATATTTTAACAAGTATTCTAGGCTAAGTAAATAAGGTATTCTTTCTTACTGCATGATTTATCCATGAAAGAATTCCAGTATTTTATGAAGTTCTATTGAAGAGCAGATATAATCAGAAGATATTCCCATTGTAAGTCATGAAAACATTCAGAACAATTATGGAGGCTATTTTTTGCTGAGTATTCACCATTCATGTGTGATGTATCCTATCATAAATGAGAATGGGTATAAATGAAGATTATTTTCATTGGTTAATGAAATGAGAAATTAACCTTTGGCTAAGTTTGGGTGTTTGAAGGTGAAGGAGGTATAGTAAAGTATCCTCCAAACTGAGAAGGCACTTTGAAACTAAAAAAAAAAAAAAAATGAGGCAAGCCATTTCATACCACTTACACAGAGTTTTATTCAGGGTAACTTACTGACAGAGGATTGGGTGAATGATGATCCAGGCACTGCAGAGCTATTCTCCACAAAGTTTAGACCTTAATCCACAGATTTTATAGAATGAGGGGATGTGCAGAGGGCATTGTGTTGAGGTCAAAGGGTTTAACACTAACAGATGTCCTAGTGCCATCTGTGCCTCAGAGTTGAGGGAGAGGAAGAAGCTATGTTATCTCTAATTTATCTAAACAACTTTAGGGAACATCAGTACAAACCTTCCTGCATTCTGGTCAGGGCATACATTAACCTCCAAGGAGCCTAGAACACAGCCCCAAGGGAGGTCGTTGCAGGAATATGAACAAGATGGAGGAGGCCAAAGATGGAGTCAATATTGCCAGCACTCTTACATTGGGTTAAACTTATTTAACTTTTTTGGTACTTGACTGTATGGTGTGACCTCAATGTGGTAATGTTCCATTTTGGTTATAATTGATGCTTTGTTCTTTCTACTTAAAGGATAAGATATATCCTGGGATGCCATAGAAGAGATTATTACAGACAAAAGTATCTATGAAATAGAGTTTTCTTATTTTTCATTGGTGGGAATTGTAGATTTTGTTTTATTGACTTGAATAAAAGTTGTTAATTGTGAATATAGCTTATTTAAATCCAGAAATGAAAGCAATTCTGATCTAAATATGACTGTTCATACTTTTATTTAGCAGCCATAACAGATTTGTCTTTTAAAAATAATTGCTCTCTCATAGACACCAAATTTCACTTTTGCATTCATCTATTATAATAAAAAATTCATTCTTATAATTTATTCTTAGACTTATAGCTCCACAACCTGTGAACTCTTACCTTGTTAATATAAATTTTTTTTTAAAGATTTTATTTATTTATTTGAGAGAGAGAGAATGAGAGGCAGAGAGCATGAGAGGGAAGAGGGCAGAGGGAGAAGCAGACCCCTTGCTGAGCAGGGAGCCCGATGTGGGACTTGATCCCGGGACTCCAGGATCATGACCTGAGCCGAAGGCAGTCGCTTAACCAACTGAGCCACCCAGGCGCCCCAATATAAATTATTTTTAATTTGATAAGTGATTCAATAATTGGAAAGTGACACAAATAGGATTTTAGGGAAAGATGTCAAAGTAGGAGGATCCTAAGATCTCCTTGTCCCACAGACACACCTAGATGATAACCACATCCCTGCAACCAACTCAAAATGACCTGAAGACTGGTAGAACACACTTTCTGTAGTTAATTGTAGAGGGAGAGGGAGGGAAGATGGTGGAAGAGCAGGGGACCCATGTTTCATCTGGCCCCTTGAATTCAGCTAGATATCTATCAAATCATTCCGAACACCTGTGAATTCAACCTGAGATCTAAGAAAAGCTGTAATTCTACAAATAGAAAAGTGACCGGGTGCCTCGGTGGCTCAGTTGGTTAAGCGACTGCCTTCGGTTCAGGTCATGATCCTGGAGTCCTGGGATCGAGTCCCGCATCGGGCTCCCTGCTGGGCAGGGAGCCTGCTTCTCCTTCTGACCCTCCCCCCTCTCATGTGCTCTCTGTCTCAAATAAATAAATAAAATCTTTAAAAAAAAAAAAAAAGAAAAGTGACCACTTTTTTTGCAAGGTAGGAAGTGTGGAGATGTGAATCTGAGGGGATATATTGGAAGATAAAGCATGAGGAGAGGGAGCCTCTATAAGCTGGCTAAGGGAAATTGATATAGCAGCAAAGTGCAAAATCTGAACTTTTAGAAGTCTGCTCCTAATGAGGGACATCCCTGCCTGAAAGGTGCTCAGGTGGCAAAGCAGGGCAGAATCCGGGGGGGGGGGGAGGCAGTGTGGTTTCAGAATCCCCAGGGTCACAGAAAGAACAGTGCCTGAGTGTGGCAGAGTTTCAAAGCATTGGTGCAGGGAAGTCAGCTACAATTAGCAAGCCCCAGAGTGGCCTCTGAGCTAGATGTTGCCATAAACAGTGAACTGTGGCACCATTAGGCAACTGGTCTCCAAGCAGGGGCCCAGAAAGCAAAAACCTCTACAAAATCTGGCTCCTTCTCCTGGAAGGAGTGGTGCGGGTGCACGTGTGACTATGCAAATGCTCCCCAAGCAGGGACCCAGCGAGCCATGGTGGGGCCATGGTGAGACACTCCTCCTTCCCCTGGGAAGATTGGTGTGGGTGTGCACTGCAGAAGTCTGGGAGTTTTATGCACATGAAAGCGACGGACTGCTTTTCCCTGAGGGTGCACTGAAGAGTTGGAGTGGTCATTGTTCAACACGGGGGCTGGAGATCAGGGTACTGCCACTTTTTATTTTTTATTTTTGATCCACTAAAGTGGCAGGAAAAGCCTTCAGGGAACAAAAGCCACATAGAACAACCAGAAGCAGTTTACACTGAGACCAGCCCCATGGCAGAGAGTGGTACAACTCTGACCAGGGAAAGACACCTAAGACTCAGTGCAATAAGCCCCTCCCCAGAAGACCAGCAGGATCCTCAGATGAACACAATGTTATAGATTACTCAGAACTGAAAAACTCTTACACTAGGGAAAGACAGTATATAGAATTAGAGGTTTTTATCACATGAGTCTTTAGTGTTTCAGTTTAAATTTTCTTTTTCTTTTTGAACTAGTTTCTTATTTGATCAACTCTTTCTTTTTAAACCTTTTTTTATTTTCATTTTTAATTTCATTTTACATTTACATTTTTTAAAATTTTATTTTATTATGTTATGTTAGTCACTATACAATACATCACCAGTTTTCAATGCAGTGATCCACGATTCATTTTTTTGGTACAACACCCAGTGCTCCATGCAGTATGTGCCCTCCTTAATACCCATCACCAGGCTAACCCATCCCCCCACCCCTCTAAAACCCTCAGTTTTTTTCTCAGAGTCCATAGTCTCTCATTGTTTGTCTCCCCCTCTGAATTCCCCCCCTTCCTTTTATAGATATACTCTTCATTTTTTACTTCTTTTCACTGTATTCGACTTTGTTTTTGTGTATATACACATATATTTTGCTTTCTTTACAATTTTGGGATTTAGTGTTTTCTAACAAACCAAAATACACCCAGAACCATGAAGATCACCCTGTTTTGTATACATACGAGATTATATATTTTTTTCCCTTTCTTTTTCTTTTTCTTTTTCTTTTGGTTTCTGACCTCTTTAGATTTGTCTAGGGTGTATTTTGCTTGGGTTGTGGTTGGTATTTTTGATTTTGTTCTCTTGTTCATCCATTCTTCTCCGGCCAAAATGACTAGAAGGAGGGATTCACAACAAAAGAAAGAACCAAAGGTAATACTCTCTGCCACAGATCTAATCAATATGGATATAAATAAAATGTCAGAGCTGGAATTCAGGATAATGATTATAAAGTTACTAGCAGGGCTTACAAAAAGCATAAAAGACACTAGAAAATCTCTTAGTGCAGAAATAAAATCGAATCAGGCCAAAATTAAAAATGTTTTAACTGAGATGCAGTCTAAAATGGATGCTCTAACAGCAAGGGTAAATGATGGAGAAGAGTCAGTGACATATAAGACAAGATGATGGAAAGGAAGGAATCTGAGGAAAAGAGAGAAAAACAACTAATGGACAATGAGGGGAGGCTTTGAGAAATCAGTGATACCATAAAGCAAAACAATATTAGAATTATTGGGTCCCAGGAAAAGAAGTAAGAGAGACACAGAGGGACAGAAGGTATATTTGAACAAATCATAGCTGAGAACTTCCCTAATCTGGAGAAGGGAACATGCATTCAATTCCAGGAGGTAGAGAGAACCACCCTCAAAATCAATAAAAATAGATCAACACCCCAGCATATAATAGTGAAGCTTCCAAATTTCAGAGATAAAGAGAAAATCTTGGAAGCGGCTTAAGACATGAACTCCCTAACATACAGGGGTAGGAACATTACACTGGAAACAGACCTATTCCCAGAGACCTGGAAGGCCTTTGGTCTGGCATGATATATTCAGGGTAATAAATGAGAAAAACATGAAGCCAAGAATACTTTATCCAGCAAGGCTGTCATTCAGAATGGAAGGAGAAATAAAGAGCTTCCAGGACAAAGAGAAACTAAAAGAATTTGTGATCACTAAACCAGCCCAGCAAGAAATATTAAAGGGGATCCTGTAAGCAAAGAGAGAGCCAAAAGTAACACAGACCAGAAAGAAACAGAGACAATCTACAGAAATAAGGACTTTACAGGCAATACAATGGCACTAAATTCATATCTGTCAGTAGTTACAATGAATGTGAATAGGCTAAATGCTTCAATCAAAAGACACAGGGTATCAGATCAGATAAAAAAGCAAGACCCATCTATATGATGTCTATAAGAGACTCATTTTAGACCTAAAGGCAACACCAGATTGAAAGTGAGGGGATGGAGTACCACTTATCATGCTAATGGACCTCAAAAGAAAGCTGGAGTAGCAATCCTAATATCAGACAAATTAGATTTTAAACAAAAGACTGTAGTAAGTGATGAAGAGGTACACTATATCATACTTAAAGGGTCTATCCAACAAGAAGATCTAACAATTATAAATATTTATGCTCCTGACTTGAGAGCAGCCAATTATATAAACCAATTAATAACAAACATAAATAAACACATTGATAATGATACAATAATAGTAAGGAACTTCAACACCTCACTCACAGCAATGGAGAGGTCATCTAAGCAGAAAATAACAAGGAAACAAGGGCTTTAAATGACACACTGGACCAGATAGATATCAGATATATACAGAGCATTCCATCCTAAAGCAAGAGAATACACATTCTTCTTGAGTGGACATGGAACATTCTCCAGAATAGATCACATAATGGGTAACAAATCAAGATTCAACTATTACCAAACTTGAGATTATTCCCTGCATATTTTCAGATCATAATGCTTCAAAACTTGAACTCAGTCGTAAGATGAAATTTGGAAGGAACTCAAACACTTGTAGGTAAAACAGCATCCTACTAAAGAATGAATGGGTCAACCAGGAAATTAAAGAAAAATTAGAAGAAAAAAAAACTCATGGAAACAAATTAAAACAAAAACACAACTGTTCAGAACATTTGGGGTGCAGCAAAGGTGGTCCTAAGAGGGAAATGCATAGCAATAGAAGCCTTTCTCAAAAAATTAGAAAAGTCTCAAATACACAAGCTAACCTTATACCCAAAGGAACTGGAGAAAGAACAGCAAATAAAGCCTAAACCAAGCAGAAGAACATAAATTATAAAGATTAGAACAGAAATCAATGAAATAGAAACCAAAGGAAGAGTAGAACAGATCAATGAACCTAGAAGCTGGTTCTTAGAAAGAATTAATATGATTGATAAACCGCTAGGAAGACTTATCAAATAAAAAAAATGAAAGGACCCAAATTAATAAAATCATGAATGAAAGAGGAGAGAACACGACCAACAAGAAGGAAATACAATTTTAAGAACATATTATGAGAAACTATATGCCAACCAATTAGGCAATCTGGAAGAAATTGATTCATTCTTGGAAACTTATAAACTACCAAAACTGAAAAAGGAAGGACTAGAAAACCTGAACAGACCTATAACCAGCAAGGAAATTGAAGCACTAAGCATAAACCTGCCAAAAAATAAGTCCAGGGCCAGGTGGCTTCCCAGGGGAATTCTACCAAACATTTAAAGAAGAAATAATACCTGTTCTACTGAAGCTGATCCAAAAAAAAAAAAAAAAAGAAAGAAATAGAAGGAAAACTTCCAAACTCATTCTATGAGGCCAGCATTACCTTGATCACAAAACAAGACAAAGACTCCACCAAAAAGAATTAGAGACCAATATCCCTGACGAACATGGATGCCAAAATTCTCACCAAGATACTAGCCAAAAGGATCCAACAGTACTTTGAAAGTACATTAAAATTTACCATGACCAAGTGGATTTATTCCTGGGTTTCAAGGGTGTTTCAACAATTGCAAATCAATCAACGTGATACATCACATTAATAAAAGAAAAGACAAGAACCATATGATCCTCTCAATTGATGCAGAATTAGAATTTGACCAAATACAGCAACCTTTCTTGATAAAAACTCCCCACAGTGTAGGGATAGAGGGAACATACCTCAATATCATAAAAGTCATATACAAAAAATCCAAAGCAAATATAATTCTCAATGGTGAAAAATTGAGAGCTTTTGCCTTAAGGTCAGGAACATGATAGGGATGGCCACTCTCACCACTTTTGTTCAACATAGTACTAGAAATCCTAGCTTTAACAATCAGAAAACAAAAAGAAATAAACAGCTTTCAAATTGGCAAAGAAGTCAAATTCTCACTCTTCACAGATGACATGATACTTTATGTGGGAAACCCAAAAGACTCCACCCCAAAATTGCTAGAACTCATACAGCAATTCAGCAACGTGGCAGGATATAAAATCAATACACAAAAATCATTTGCATTTCTATACAGTAGCACTGATACAGAAGAAAGAGAAATTAAGGATTCAATCCCATTTATAATTACACCAAAACCCATAAAATACCTAGGAATAAACCTAACCAAATAAGTAAAGGATCTGTACTCTAAAAACTACAGAATACTTTGAAAGAAATTGAGGAAGACACAAAGAAATAGAAATACATTCCATGCTCATGGTTTGGAAGAGTAAATATTGTTAAAATATCTATGCTACCCAGAACAATCTATACATTCAATGCAATCTCTGTCAAAATACCATCGACATTTTTCAGAGAGCTGGAACAAATAATTCTAAAATTTGTATGGAACCAGAAAAGACCCCAAATTGCCAGGGGAATGTTGAAAAAGAAAACCAAAGCTGGTGGCATCACAATGCTGGACTTCAAGCTGTATTACAAAATTGTAATCATTAAGAGAGTATGTTAGTGGCACAAAAACAGACACATGGATCAATGGAATGGAAAAGAGAACCCAGAAATGGACTTTCAACTCTGTGGTCAACTAATCTTTGACAAATCAGGAAGGGATATCCAATGGAAAAAAAGCCTCCTCAACAAATGGTTTTGGGAAAATTATACAGCCACTTGTAGAGGAATGGAACTGGACCATTTTCTTACATCATACACAAAGATAAACTCAAAATGAATGAAAGACCTAAATGTGAGACAGGAATCCATCAAAGTCCTAGGGTAAAACACAGGCAATAACTTCTTCAACCTTGGCTGCAGCAACTTCTTGCTAGACACATCTCCAAAGGCAAGGGAAACAAAAGCAAAAATGACTTATTGTGACTTCATCAAGATAAAAAGCTTCTGCACAGGAAAGGAAACAGTCAACAAAACTAAAGGGCAAACTACAGAATGGGAGATGATATTTGCAAATGACATATCAGATAAAGGTCTAGTACCCCAGATCTATAAAGAACTTATCAAACTTAACACCCAAAAAACAAATAACCATGTCAAGCAATGGGCAGAAGACATGAACAGACATTTATCCAAAGAATAGATAGAAATGGCCAGCACACATATGACAAAATGCTCAATATCACTTGGCATCAGAGAAATATAAATAAAAACCACAATGAAATACCACCTCACACCAGTCGGAATGGCTAAAATTAACAAGACAGGAAACAACAAATGTTGGTGAGGATGCAGAGAAAGGGGAACCCTCTTACACTGTTGGTGGGAATGCAAGCTGCTATGGCTACTCTGGAAAACAGTATGGAGGTTCCCCAAGAAGCTAAAAATAGAGCTACCATTTGACCCAGCAATTGCTCTACTAGGTATTTACCACCTAGATACAAATATATTGATCTCAAGGGGCTCTTGCACCCCAATGTTTATAGGAGCAATGTCCCCAATAGTCAAACTGTGAAAAGAGCCAAGATGTCCATTGACAGATGAATGGATAAAGAAGATGTGGTATATATATATACAATGGAATATTACTTAGCCATCAGAAAGATGAATACTTACCATTTACATTGACATGAATGCAACTGGAGGGTATTATGCTGTGCAAAATAAGTCAATCAGAGAAAGACAATTATCGTATGGTTTCACTCATATGTGAAACAAAAGAAATAGTGCAGAGGATCATAGGAGAAGGGAGGGAAAACTGAATGGGAAGTCATCAGAGAGGGAGAGAAACCATGAGAGACTCTTAACTATAGGAAACAAAGTGGGGATTGCTGGAGGGGAGATGGGTAGTGGGATTGGGTAGGTGTGTGATGGGCATTATGGAAGGCATGTGATGTGGTGAGCACTGGGTGTTACGCACAACTGATGAATAATGGTACTCTACATCTGAAACTAACGGTTAATATGTTGGCTAATTAAATTTAAATTAAAAAAAGAAAATACAGAAAAGAGACTTTTTGCCAGAGGATAGGTGGTTAGGTGATGGGTGAAATAGATAAAAGGGATTAAGAGTACACTTATCTTGATGAGCACTGAGAATTGTATTCTATTTTTGAATCATATTCCTGAAACTAATATAACACTATGCTAATTTCACTTGAATCAAAAAAACTAAAAAACAAAAAGAGGGAAGATGAGAGAGTAGGAATATCCTAAGCTCACCTTGCCCCATGGATACAACTAGATAACACTCACATCAGAGTAAATAACCCAGAAAATGAAGTGAAGACTGGCAGAACAGACCTCCACAGCTAAATGTAGAAAAGAGGCCCCAATGGAGAGCATAGGAAGGGTGGAGACATTGTCAGGAGCTAAATGGACCCATGGGACTGTCCACATGAGGGAGGGATGGGCAGGAGTGGAGAGGGGGAGAGAAACAGGCCATTACACCCCACACCCCAGGCATGGGGAACCCATATGGGAAAGATGGATCTCTGCAACATTTGGCTTTGAAAACCAGAGGGGTCTAATTTTCCAAGTTCTTACAATCAAGCAAGGCTTAAATCCTGGAAATTGCCAGATCAGCAGACTGAGATCTGGGGGAGCTGGGAATGTCATAGGAAACTGTGTCCCTCACCTTAAAGACAGAGCACAACCAATAGCAAGGCAGACATACATCATAGAAGCAGCAGTTTGAAAAATGCCTGGGGTATACGGGAAGGAGATTTACTAATACAGTGGGTACTGGAGGATCAGGGATCTTTGGGAGACCTCTCCAGAAACAAGAGTTAGCAGGAGCCATTTCCCTCCTCAAACCCCCAGCCTAGACACAGGGACACCTAGGCGAACCAGCATAGCACCAATACTTTCCACCTAACTTGCTAACAGCACACCCCACACCCATGTTCTACTTTGGACACACCCCCTCCAGCCAGGCCTCACCTCCAGGCCTGCTCCCATAGCAGACCTGTGTAAAATGGATAACGCTGTGTGTCCTACCCCTGTACTCTTCTGGGTATCGCCCCCTCCACTACTGCAGCTGTCACAGACCATGATGGCACCACTCGCTCTGTCTAAGCACTCTCCCACAGGCTCGCCCTCTTTAGTAGTTTTGCAGTTTTCTAATTTGGCTCTAGATCCCCTCCCACACAAGACCTATGCAAACCTTGGTAACACCATGTACCCCACCCTCATGTTCTCCTGCAGACCTGCCCCCTCCAGTACACCCTTGGCAGGACCCCATCTAAAGGGCCATAAGCCTGGGAATGGGCAAGCAGCCCTGACAGGTTCCAGCACAATTCCAAAGTGACTCCTGCTCTGGAGAGGAGACAATAACCACACACACCAGTCCAAGTACAGTCCCAGAAGTAGGCCGAAAGGAGACATCTGGTGTGACTACAGGCCCTGACCACTAGTGAAAGCTTCCTAGGGGACAATATAGGGAAAGCACTCTGCAGTTTTGTGCTACTGTATCTCTGGCAAATGACTGATTTGATTCAACTAAAACCCAAAGTGGCCCCAGACTAGCTCAATAACAACACAGGAACCAAACCCTGTCCACAACAGGCAAAGAGAGCTATTACAGACAACTGAACTGAAGACAGAAAACAGCTCATCCACATCAGTAGGGCACACACACACCACACACACACACACACACACACACACACACGAGACACAGCTGAAATGGCAGATTTTAGTGAACAGAGAACATTGCACTGTAGTGCACCACAGGACCTATTCTTCATAAGATCACTACTTTTTTTTTTATTTGCGAGAGAGAGAATGAGAGACAGAGAGCATGAGAGGGAGGAGGGTCAGAGGGAGAAGCAGACTCCCTGCTGAGCAGGGAGCCTGATGTGGGACTCGATCCCGGGACTCCAGAATCATGACCTGAGCCGAAGGCAGTCGCTTAACCAACTGAGCCACCCAGGTGCCCAGGTCACTACTTTAAGGGCAGATGTACCTATCTTTCCTAACACAGAAATAGACACAGAGAGACAGAATTAGGAGGGAGAGGAACATGTCCCAAATGAAAGGCAAACCAAAATCACAGCAAGACTACTAAACAAAACAGAAATAAGTAATATGCATGATGAAGAATTCAAAGTTATGGTCATAAAGATACTCACTGGACTTGAGAAGAGTGGAGGACCACAGTAAGACCTTAAACAAAGAGATAGAAAACATAAAAAAGAACCAAACAGAGATAAGAACTCAAACACTGAAAAGAAATATACACCAGAGAGAATAAATAGTAGACTAAGGCAACCAGAAAAACAAATCAGTGACCTAGAGGACACAGAATGGAAAGAAGCTGAACAGGAGAGAGGAAAAAAATAATGAAAAATGGAAATAGACTTAGGGAGCTCAGTGACATCATACAAGTGTAATGACATTTACATTACAAGGATCCCAGAAGGAAAAAAAAGGGGGGGAAGAAAACTTATTTGAAGTAATAATATCTGAAAAGTTCCTGCATCTGTGGAAGGAAACAGATACCTAGATCCATGAGGCACAGAGGGCCCTGAACGAAACCAACCCAAAGAGGTCCACAGCAAGACACATAGTAATGAAAATGGCAAAAAGTAGTGATGAAGAGAGAATTATAAAAGCATCAAAAGCAAGGGAAACAGTTATAAACAAGGGAAGCCCCATAAGGCTATAAGATGATTTTTTAGCAGAAACTTTGCAGACCAGAAAGAATTGGCATGATATATACAGTGTGATTGGGGGATAAAACCTACAACAAGAAAACCCTATCCAGCAAGGCTATCATTTAGAATAGAAAGAAGTATAGAGTTTCCCAGAAAACAAATTTAAAGGAATTTGTGATTAGAAAACCAGCCCGGCAGGAAATGTTAAAGGAAACATTTGTTTTAAGTTTTTATTTTAGTTCCAGTTAGTTAGCATACAGTATTACATTAGTTTCAGGTATACAATATAGTGCTTCAACATTTCCATACATCACTCAGTGATCTTCAAGACAAGTACACTCCCTAATTCCCATCACCTATTTAAACCAACCCCCCACTGACCTTCCTTCTAGTAACCATCAGTTTCTTTTCTATAGTTAAAACTCTGTTTCTTAGTTTGTCTGTCTCTCTCTCTCCTTTTCTCTTTGCTTGTTAATTTTCTTTCTTATATTCCACATATGAGTGAAATTATATGGTATCTGTCTTTCTCTGACTTATTATCAGTTAGCCTGATACTCTCCAGCTCCATCCGCATCATTGCAAATGGCAAGATTTTATTCTTTTTAGTGGTTCAATAATATTCCATTGTATATATAGACCATCCTTTCTGTATCTATTCATCAACTGATGGACACATGGGCTGTTTCCATAATTTGGCTGTTGTAAATAATGCTGCCATAAACAAAAGGGTACAAGTATCCCTTTGAATTAGTGTTTTTGCATTCTTTGGGTAAATACCCAGTAGTGCAATTGCTAGATTGAAAGGTAGTTCTACTTTTTAACATTTTGAGGGACTTCCATAATGTTTTCCAGGGTGGCTGAACAAGTTTGCATTCCCACCAAGAGTGCACAAGTGTTCTTTTTTCTCCACATCCTAACACCTATTTTTTCTTGTGTTGTTTATTTGAGCTATTCTGATAGGTGTGAGGTGATATCTCGTAGTTTTGATTTGCATTTCTCTGTAAGATCATAAACATCTTTTCATATTTCTGTTGGCCATCTATATTTCTTCTTTGGAGAAATGTCTGATCATGTCTTCTGCCCATTTTTAATTGGATTATTTGTTTTATGGGTGTTGAGTTTTATAAGTTCTTTATATATTTTAAATACTAACACTTTAACAGACATGCCATTTGCAAATATCTTCTCCCATTCTGTAGGTTGCCTTTTAGTTTTATTGATTGTTTCCTTGGCTGTGCAGAAGCTTTTTATTTTGATGTAGTCCCAATAGTTTACTTTTGCTTTTCTTTCCCTTGCGTTGGGAGACATGTCTAGAAAGCAGTTGCTATAGTGAATGTCAAAGAGGTTACTGTTTGTGTTTTCTTCTAAGATTTTTTATGGTTCCAGGCCTCATGTTTAGGTCTTAAATCAATTTTGAGTTTATTTTTGTGAATGGTGTAACAAAGTGGTCCAGTTTTGTTTTTTTGCACATTGCTGTCCAGTTTTCTCAACACCATTTATTGAAGATACTGTCCTTTTCCCATGGGATATTCTCCCCTGCTTCATCAAAGATTAACTAACCATATATTTGTGGCTTTATTTCTGGATTTTCTATTCAGTTCCATTGATCTATGTGTCTGTTTTTGGGCCAGTACCATACTGTCTTGATTACTACAGCTTTATAATATAACCTGAAAACCAGAGTGTGATGCCTCCAGATTTGGATTTCTTTTTCATGATTGCTTTGACTATTCAGGGTCTTTATAGTTCCATTCAAATTTTAGGATTGTTTGTTCTAGCTCTGTGAAAAATGCTGTTCGTATTTTGATAAAGATTTCATTAAATGTGTAGATTGCTTTGGATAGTATAGATAGTTGGACAATAGTTTTTCTTCCAATCCATGAGCATGGAATGTCTTTCCACTGCTTTGTAATCTTCAATTTCTTTCATCAGTGCTGTATAGTTGTCAGAGTACAGGTCTTTCATCTCTTTCATTAGGTTCATTCCTATGTATCTTACTGATTTTGGTACAATTGTACATGGGATTGTTTTTCTTAATTTCTCTTTCTATTGCTTCATTATTGTTGTATAGAGTTGCAACAGATTTCTGAACATTGACTTTGCATTCTGTGACTTAACTGAATTTGTGTATCTGCTCTAGTAATTTTTTGGTAGAGTCTTTCAGGTTTTCCATATAGAGTATCCAGTTTTATCTACAAAAAGTGAACATTTTACTTCTTACTTGCCGATTTGGATTCCTTTTATTTCTTTTTTTAAATTTTATTTATTTATTTGAGAGAGAGTGAGAACTAGAGAGAGAGAGAGAGAGAGCACACACACAGAGGGAGAAGGGGAGAGAGAAGCAGACTCCCCACTGAACAGGGAGCCCAATGCGGGGCCAGATCCCAGGACTCTGGGATCCTGACCTGAGCCAAAGGCAGATGCCCAACCGACTGAGCCACACAGGGGCCCCTGGATTCCTTTTATTTCTTTTTGTTGTCTGATTGCTGTGGTTAGGGCTTCCAATACTATGTTGAATTAAAGTGGTGAGATGGACATCCTTGTCTTGTTCCTGACCTTAGGGGAAAATCTCTCAGTTTTACTCATTGAGGATGATGTTCCCTTTGGGTTTTTCATATATGGCCTTTATTATGTTGAGGTATGTTCCCTCTAAAACTACTTTGTTTAGGGCTTTTATCATGAATGACTATTGTACTTTGTCAAATGTTTTTTCTGCATCCATTAAAATGATCAGATGGTTCTTACCCTTTCTCTTATTGATGTGATGTATCCCGTTGATTGATTTGCAAATATTGAATCACCCATGCAATGCAGGAACAAATCCCACTTGGTCGTCATGAATGATTTTACTTAATGTATTGTTTAATTCATTTTGGTAGTATTTTTTCAGGATTTTTGCATCTATGTTCATCAGGGATATTGACCTATAAGTCTCTTCTTTAGTTCTGTCTTTATCCAGTTTTGGTATCATGATAATGCTGACCTCATCAAATGTGTTTGGACATTGTCCTTCCTTTTCTATTTTTTTAATGGTTTGAGAAGCATAGGTATTAACACTTCTTTAAATGTCTGGTAGAATTCCCCTGGAGGGGCGCCTGGGTGGCTCAGTTTGTTAAGCGACTGCTTTCGGCTCAGGTCATGATCCTGGAGTCCCTGGATCGAGTCCCGCATCGGGCTCCCTGCTTGGCAGGGAGCCTGCTTCTCCCTCTGACCCTCCCCCCTCTCATGTGCTCTCTCTCTGTCATTCTCTCTGTCTCAAATAAATAAATACAATCTTTAAAAAAAAAAAAAAAGAATTCCCCTGGAAAGCCATCTGGCCCTGGACTTTTGTTTGTTGGTAGATTTTTGATTACTAATTTAATTTCTTTGTTGGTTATCATTATGTTCAAATTTTCTATTTCTTTCTGTTCAGTTTTGTTTATGTTTCTATGAATTTATTTATACTAGGTTTTCCAATTCTTTGGCGTATAGTTTTTATAATATTATCATAATTGTTTCTATTTCTGTGGTTTTCCTTGTTATATCTCCTCTCTCATTTGTGATTTTATTTATTTGAGTCCTTTCTCTCTTTTTTTTTCTTGATAAGTTTGGTTAGAGGTTCATCAATTTCATTGTTATTTTTTCAAAGAAACTGCTCCTGGTTGCATTGATCTAATCTATTGTGTTTTATTTTCTATATCATTTATTCTACACTAACCTTTATTTTTTCCTTCTTTCTTGTAGTTTTTTTTAAATCTCACACAATTTATTCTAAAAATTGATCAGCTGTTACAATATTTTTTTATTATTATGTTATGTTAATCACCATACATTACATCATTAGTTTTTGATGTAGTGTTCCATGATTCATTGTTTGCATATAACACCCAGTGCTCCATGCAGAACGTGCCCTCCTTAATACCCATCACCAGGCTAACCCATCCCCCACCCCCTCCCCTCTAGAACCCTCAGTTTGTTTTTCAGAGTCCATAGTCTCTCATGGTTCGTCTCCCCTTCCAATTTCCCCCCTTCAGTCTTCCCCTCCTGCTATCTTCTTCTTCTTCTTCTTCTTTTTTTTTTTTTTTTAACATATAATGTATTATTTGTTTCAAAGGTACAGGTCTGTGATTCAACAGTCTTGCGCAATTCTGGGTGATAGACATTGGGGAGGGTATGTGCTATGGTGAGTGCTGTGAATTGTGTAAGACTTGTAGTTTGGGTTTTGTTTGTTGTTGTTTTTGTAGCTCCTTTAGGTATAAGTTTAGGTTGTCTATTTGAGATTTTTCTTGCTACTTGAGGTAGTCCTGTATTACTGTAAACTGTCTTCTTAGAACTGCTTTTTCTGCATCCTAAAGGTTTTAGACCATTGTGTTTTCATTTTCACTTATTTCCATGTAGTTTTTACTTATTCCTTTATTTCCTGATTGACCCATTCATTGTTCAGTAGTATGTTATTTAACCTCCATGTATTTTTGGTCTTTCCCGATTTTTTTCTTGTGGTTGACTTCTAGTTTCATAGCATTGTGGTTGGAAAATATGCATGGTATGACTTTAATCTTGAATTTGTTGACACTGGTTTTGTGGGGTAATATGTGATCTATTCTGGAGAATATTCCATGTGCACTTGAAAGAATGTGTATACTTCTGTTTTAGATGGAATGTTCTCAATATATCTGTTAAATCCATCTTTCCAAGTGTGTCATTCAAAGTCATTGTTTCCTTACTGATTTTCTGTTTAGGTGATTTGTTCATTGATGTGAGTAGGGTTTTAATGCCCCCTACTGTCATTGTGTTATATTGATTAGTTCCTTTGTGTTATGAACTGTTTTATGTATATTGGTACTATGTGGGCTGCATATATATTTACAATTGTTATATATTCTTGTTGGATTGTCCCCTTTATTATTATATGGTTTCCTTCTTTGTCTCTTTTTACAGTCTGTGTTTTAAAGTCTGTTTATCTGATATAAGTATTGCTACTCTGGCTTTCTGTAACATGTGTTTGCATGATAAATGTTCCTCCATCCCCTCACTTTCAGTCAGTAGGTGTCTTCATTCTAAAATGAGTCTCTTGTAGGCAGCATATATTTGGGTCTTACTTATTCATCCATTCTGTCATCCTATGTCTTTTGTTTGGAGTGTTAACTCAATTTACATTCAATGTAATTATTGCTATGTGTGTATTTATTGCCATTGTATTTCTTGATTTGTGGTTGTGAGGATTTTCTCTCATTCTTTCTTGTCTTTCTCTCTTTTATGGTTTGCTAATTTTCTTTAGTGATATATTTGGATTTCTTTCTCTTTACTCTTTATTTATTAGTGGTTTCCAATATATGATTATCATTAGGTTTGTATGCAACCTCTACATATATCAGTCTATATTAAGTTGATGGTTGTTTATGGTTGAACCCATTCTTTACTTTCTCTTCCCCATGTTTTGGGTATATGTTGTTATATTTTATATTGTATTCTTTGTGAGTTTCCTAATTTTTTACAGAAATATTCATTTTTGCTGATTTTGTGCTTCTTACCTTTATACTGTCACTTTGGGTTTCTCCTTTCCACCCAACATGCCCCCTTTAATATTTCTTGTTGGGCTGGTTTAGTGGTCATGAACTCCTTTAGTTTTTGTTTGTCTGAGAGACTCTTTATCTCTCCTACTCTGGATGATAGCCTTGTTGGGGTTAAAGTATTCTTCATTGCAGATTTTTCCTATGCAGTGCTTTGTGTATATATCATGCCACTCTCTTCTGACTCGCAATGTTTTTGTTGAAAAATCTCCTGCTAAACTCATAGGTTTTACCTCATAAGTTACTGACTTCTTTTTTTTTTTTTTTTGCTACTTTTAATATTTTTTCTTTATCACTATATTTTGCCAATTTAATCACAATATGTCAGTGTGGGTTTGCTTTTGTTCATTTTGATGGGAGTTTTCTGTGCTTCCTTCATTAGGATATTTGTTTCTACCCCCCCGCCTTAGGGAAGATTTCAGCTATTTTATCTTCAAATAAATTTTCTTCTTCCTTTTTACTTTCTTCTTCTTCTAGGATTCCTATAATACAAATGTTATTACATTTTATGAAGTCACTGAGTTCCCAAGTCTCTTCTTATTTTGCATAATTCCTTTCTTTCTCATTTGTTCAGCTTGATTACTTTCCATTACTTTGCCTTCTAGGTCATTTAGTCATTCCTCTGCACCTTCCAGCCTGTTGTTCATTCTATCAAGCATGTTTCTCATTTTGTTTATTGAGCCCTTTATCTCTGCTATGTTATTCCTTATCTCTGTGTTATGTTTCTCACTTATGTCTTCCACTATTTTCTCAAGTCCAGTGAGTATCCTTATGATCAGTGCTTTGGATTCTCTCTCAGACATGTTACTTTTATCTGTGTTGCTTAGATCTCTTAATGTGATCTTTTCCTGTTCTTTCAATTGGAATACATTTATCTCTCATTTTGTCTGCCTTTCTGTTTCTATTTCTTTGTGTTAAGAAAATCAGCTATGTCTTCTGCTCTTGAAAGTAGTGACTCTGGGGCGCCTGAGTGGCTCAGTCATTAAGCATCTGCCTTCGGCTTAGGTCATGATCTCAGGGTCCTGGGATCAAGCCCCGCATCGGGCTCTCTGCTCTGCAGGAAGCCTGCTTCTCCCTCTCCCACTCCCCCTGCTGTGTTCCCTCTTTCGCTGTGTCTCTCTCTGTCAAATAAATAAATAAATAAATCTTTAAAAAAAAAAAAGAGAATAGTGACTTTATGAAGAAGATATCCTGGAAGGCCCTGCAGTCAGTGTCCCCTATTCACCAGAACCTGTCACTTCAGAGTAGCCTATGTGTGTTTATACCTTGCTCTTGTGTCTGAGTCACTTTTCCTTTCAGTGCAGTATTCTGTACTTACTCTGTCTGTTTTGGGTTGACTTGTTTTCTGTGGTGCTGGTGGGACCCAGGCAGGCCAGTTCTGAAGGGCATGCCTATGTGGGAACTTGGGAGTGGGGCAGCAGTGTTACAAAAATGTGCACTGGGCCACTAGTTCAGTGCTAGATCTCCAGAAATACTGTGGCAGCTGGGGACTGTGTGCTGGGATGGCCATGAGTGTGAGACTGAGCATGGTGCATGTGATACTTGGGCATGGCTGGGCCTAGGGCAAGATGGTGGCTGGCAATATGTGGTTCTGCTTAGTAGAGTAGGCATGGCAAGTGCATGAAATTTGCCCTCAACTCAGGGTTGAGGCTAGCAGGTATGGAGTGGCTGAGTTATCAGCAGAATTTGAAGGCATGGTACAATGCTAGGAGGTTAGATAGCAAGTGTCTGTGCAGCGCCAGCTCCCACAGGTGGCTCTGTTTATGCTGGGCATGAGGGAGGAAAATGGCACCTGCTAGCTCCCTTGGTTTCAGAGAAGTCTGCCAACAAACTCTGCAATCAGTATGAACAGATCTGTCTCCCATTTGCTGCTTGGGTTGTATAAACTGCCATTTTTATGTTGCCTCTCCTTGCAGGCTGCTGTCTGTTTAAGGGTGGGGACCAAGCTACCATTTGTCCTCCTAGTTCGTCTGGTGCTGAGTCAGCTACCTTTTAAAGCTCTAGGCTCCAAGTCCCACTGGTTTTAAAAACTCAAAGAATTCAGCACCACTGGTTTTCAAATTCAAACATTAGGGGAATTAGTCTTCCCCATGTGAGCTCTCTGGTGCGAGGGCCTGTTTCTCTGCCGTCTCCTCTCGCAGCACCCGCCCTCCACTTTTCTGACATTCCTAACCTTTCAGATGAAGTTTTTTCACAATATTTACTTGTGAAATTTGTTCTACCAGTCTTTGGATTGCTCTTCAGTTTATTGACTTGGATGTGGATGATATCTACTTGAGAACTACCATTTTCCGAAGCTCCCTAAATACCTCCTTAAAGGAAACTTTCTGTTGCAAAGGAAAGACCATAAGTGGAATTTTAAAAAGTAGGAAGCAAAGGAAACAGTCAACAAAACTAAACGGCAACCTAAAGAATGGAAGAAGATATTTGCAAATGACATAACAGATAAAGGGCTGATATGCAAGATCTATAAAGAACTTCTCAAACTCAACACCCAAAAAAGATATAATCCAGTCAAGAAATGGACAGAAGACATGAACAGACTCTTCTCCGAAGAAGACATACAAATGGCTAACAGACACATGAAAAAAATGTTCCACATTACTTGCCATCAGGGAACTGCAAATCAAAACCACAATGAGGTACCACCTTTCACCAGTTAGAGTGGCCAAAATTAACAAGACAGGGAACAACAAATGGTGACGATGCAGAAAAAGGGGAACTCTCTTTCACTGTTGGCGTGAATGCAAGCTGGAACAGCCACTCTGAAAAACAGTATGGAGTTTCCTCAAAACATCAAAAATAAAGCTACCCTATAATCTAGCAATTGCACTACTGGGTATTTACCCCAAAGATACAAATGTAGTGAAAAGAAGGGGCACATGCACCCCAATATTCATAGCAGCAATGTCCACAAGAGCCAAACTGTGGAAGGAGTGGAGATGTCCTTCAACAGATGAATAGATAAAGAAGATATGGTTCATATATACAATGGAATATTATTCAGCCATCAAAAAGGATGGATACCTACCATTTGCATAGACATGGATGGAACTGGAGGGTATTATGCTAAGTGAAATAAGTCAAGTAGAGAAAGACAATTATCATATGGTTTCACTAATATGTGCAATATAAGGAATAGCACAGAGGAACATAGGGGAAGAGAGGGAAAACTGAATGGGAAGAAATCAGAGAGGGAGACAAACCATGAGAGACTCTGGACTCCGGGAAACAAATTAAGGGTTGCAGAAGGGAGGGGATGGGGAGGATAGGGTAACTGGGTGATGGGCATTAAGGAGGGCATGTGATGTGATGAGCACTGGGTGTTACACGCAACTAATGAATCATTGAACAATACATCAAAAACTGATGACGTACTATATGTTGGCTAGTTGAACTTAATAAAAAAGTAGGAAACACAAAACCAGTAAAATTAAATATACCTACAAAAATCAGTCAAAGGATTCACAAAGTTAAATGATGTACAATAGGACACCATATGCCTAAAACATTGTGTGTGTGGGGGGGCGCTAAATGAGGGGTTCACACTTAAGCGACCATGAACTTAATATAGACTGCTATACACAGAGGATGTTCTATATAAACCGAATGGTTAATATACTAGTAATAGATATGTAAAAAGCAAAGAGAAAGAAATACAAGTATCTCACTAAAGAAATTCAGCAAACCATGACAGAAAGTAGCAAGAAAAGAAAGGAACAAGAAGCACTACAAAAGCAACCAGAAAATAAACAATAAAAGGGCAAAAAGTACATACCTATTAATAATTACTATCACTTTTTGTTGTCTGATTGCTGTGGCTAGGACTTCTAATACTATGTTGAGTAGCAGTGGTGATAGTGGACATCCCTGCCATGTTCCTGACCTTAGGGGGAAAGCTCTCAGTTTTTCCCCATTGAGAATGATATTCACTGTGGGTTTTTCATACATGGCTTTTCTGATATTGAGGTATGTACCCTCTATGCCTATACTCTGAAGAGTTTTGATCAAGAAAGGATGCTCTACTTTGTCGAATGCTTTTTCTGCATCTATTGAGAGGATCATATGGTTCTTGTTCTTTCTTTTATTAATGTATTGTATCACATTGATTGATTTGCAGATGTTGAACCAACCTTGCAGCCCAGGGATAAATCCCACTTGGTCATGGTGAATAATCCTTTTAATGTATTGTTGGATCCTATTGGCTAGTATTTTGGTGAGA
>NC_138385.1:52076001-52099725 GCF_054177405.1 Leptonychotes weddellii
AGCCATCTGGCCCTGGGTTTTTGTTTGTTGGGAAATTTTTGATTACTGCTTCAATTTCCTTAGTGTTATAGGTCTGTTCAGGTTTTCTATTTCTTCCTGGTTCAGTTTTGGTAGTTGATACATCTCTAGGAATGTATCCATTTCCTCCAGATTATCTAATTTGCTGACATATAGTTGCTCATAATATGTTCTTATAATTGAAAACCCAAAAGACTCCACCCCAAGACTGCTAGAACTCATGGATGAATTCAGTAAAGTGGCAGGATATAAAATCAATGCACAGAAGTCAGTGGCATTCCTATACACCAACAACAAGACAAGGAGAAATTAAGGAGTCAATCCCATTTACAATTGCACCCAAAACCATAAGATACCTAGGAATAAATCTAACCAAAGAGGCAAAGAATCTGTACTCAGAAAACTATAAAATACTCATGAAAGAAATTGAGGAAGACCCAAAGAAATGGAAAAACGTTCCATGCTCATGGATTGGAAGAACAAATATTGTGAAGATGTCAATGTTACCTAGAGCAATCTACACATTCAATGCAATCCCTATCAAAATACCATCCACTTTTTTCAAAGAAATGGAACAAATAATCCTAAAATTTGTATGGAACCAGAAAAGACCCCGAATAGCCAGAGGAAAGTTGAAAAAGAAAAGCAAAGATGGTGGCATCACAATTCCGGTCTTCAAGCACTATTACAAAGCTGTCATCATCAAGACAGTATGGTACTGGCACAAAAACAGACACATAGATCAATAGGACAGAATAGAGAGCCCAGAAATGGACTCTCAACTCTATGGTCAACTCATCTTTGACAAAGCAGGAAAGAATGTCCAGTGGAAAAAAGACAGTCTCTTCAACAAATGGTGTTGGGAAAATTGGACGGCCACATGCAGAAGAATGAAACTGGACCATTTCCTTACACCACACACAAAAATAGACTCCAAATGGTTGAAAGACCTCAATGTGAGACAGGAGTCCATCAACATCCTAAAGGAGAACACAGGCAGCAACCTCTTTGATCTCAGCCGCAGCAACTTCTTCCTAGTAACATTGCTAAAGGCAAGGGAAGCAAGGGCAAAAATGAACTATTGGGACCTCACCAAGATAAAGTTTTTGCACAACAAAAGAACCAGTCAACAAAACCAAAAGACAACCGACAGAATGGGAGAAGATATTTGCAAATGACATATCAGATAAAGGGCTAGTATCCAAAATCTATAAAGAACTTATCAAACTCAACACCCAAGAACAAATGATCTAATCAAGAAATGGGCAGAAGACATGAACAGACATTTTTCCCAAGACATCCAAATGGCCAACAGACACATGAAGAAGTGCTCAACATTGCTCAGCATCAAGGAAATTCAAATTAAAACCTCAATGAGATACCACCTCACACCAGTCAGTATGGCTAAAATTAACAAGTCAGGAAATGTCAGATGTTGGCAAGGATGCGGAGAAAGGGGAACCCTCCTACACTGTTGGTGGGAATGCAAGCTGGTGCAGCCACTCTGGAAAACAGTATAGAAGTTCCTCAAAAAGTTGAAAATAGAGCTACTATATGACCCAGCAATTGCACTACTAGGTATTTACCCCAAAGATACAAACGTAAGGATCTGAAGGGGTACGTGCACCCCAATTTTTATAGCAGCAATGGCCACAATAGCCAAACTGTGGAAAGAGCCAAGATGTCCAACAACAGATGAATGGATAAAGAAGAAGTGGTATATATATATACAATGGAATATTATGCAGCCATCAAAAGGAAAGAAATCTTGCCATTTGCAACAACGTGGATAGAACTGGAGGGTATTATGCTGAGCGAAATAAGTCAATCAGAGAAAGACATGTATCATATGATCTCACTGGTATGAGGAATTCTTAATCTCAGGAAACAAACTGAGGGTTGCTGGAGTGGGAGCAGTGGGAGGGATCGGGTATCTGGGTGATAGATATTGGGGAGAGTGTGTGCTATGGTGAGCACTGTGAATTGTGTAAGACTTGAATCACAGACCTGTACCTCTGAAACAAATAATACAGTATGTTTAAAAAAAGAAAGAAGAAGAAGAAGACAAAGATGAAGAAGAAGATAGCAGGAAGGGAAGACTGAAGGGGGGATAATCGGAGGGGGAGATGAACCATGAGAGACTATGGAATCTGAGAAACAAACTGGGGGTTCTGGAGGGGAGGCGGTTGGGGGGATGGGTTAGCCTGGTGATGGGTATTAAAGAGGGCACATTCTGCTTGGAGCACTGGGTGTTATATGCAAACAATGAATCATGGAACACTACATCAAAAACTAATGATGTAATGTATGGTGATTAACATAACATAATAATAATAATAAATATAATTACTATCACTGTAAATTGATTAAATGCTCCAATGAAAATGCATGGAGTGAGAGAGTGGTTAATAAAGATCCAACTATACGTTCTCTACAAGAGACTCATTTCAGACTGAAAGACACATGGAAATTGGAAGTGAAGAGATGGAAAAGCATTTATCATACAAATGGATATGAAAGGAAAACCAGGGTAGCAATACTTATATTACAAAAAAATCTACTTTAAAACAAAGACTGTAACAAGAGACAAAGAAGGACACTATATAATCATAGAGGAAACAATCTAACAAGAAGATATAACAATTGTAAATACTAATGCACCCAACATGGGAGCACCCAAATACATAAGGTACTTAATAGCAGACATAAAGAAAATCATCAGTAGTAACATAATAGTAGGAGACATTAACACTCCACTTACATCAATGGTTAGATCAACCAAACAGAAAATCAAAGCACCAATGGCTTTGAATGGCATATTGGATCAGATGGATTTAATAGATATATTCACTACATTTCATCATAGAAAGGCAAAACACACATTCTTTTCCAGTATACATGGAATATTCTATAGAATAGATCACGTATTAGGCCACCAAACAAGGCTCAAAAAATTCAAAAACATTGAAGTCATACAGTACACTGTTTCTGACCACAACACTATGAAAATAGAAATCAAACAGGAGAAAAAATCTGGAAAGACCACAAACACATGAAGGCTAAATAACATGCTACTAAACAGTGAATATCTCAACTAAGAAATCAAAGAAGAAATCAAAACTTACATAGAGAGGAATAAAAATAGAAACAAAATATTTCAAATCTTTAGGAGACAGCAAAACCTTTTCTAAGAGGAACATTTATTGCAATATGGGCCTACCTCAAGAAGCAAGAAAATTCTCAAATAAACAACCTCACCTTTACACCTAAAGCAGCCAGAATAAAGAGAACAGACAAAACCCAAAACAAGTAGAAGGAAGGAAATAATGAAGATTAGAGCAGAAATAAATTATATAGAAACTAAAACAAAACAAAACAAAAAACCCAGTAGAACAGATCAGTGAAACCAGGATCTGGTTCTTTGAAAAAAATCAATAAAATTGATAAACTTCTAGCCAGACTTATCAAAAGAGAGAGAGAGAGAGGAATCAAATAAATAAAATTACAAATGAAGAAGGAGAAATTATAACCCAAATCACAGTAATACAATTATAAGACAATATTATGAAAACAATATGCCAAAAATTGGACAATCTAGAAAAATACATAAATTCCTAGAAACATATAACTTACCAAAACTGAAACAGGAAGAGATAAAAAATTTGAACAGAACAATTATTAGCAAAGAAATTGAATCAGTAATCAAAACACTCCACAATCTGAGGATTTCAGAGGTGAGGGGTGAAGGGATGGGGTACCCCAGTGGTGGGTATTAAGGAGGGCATGTGTTGTAATGAACACTGGGTGTTATACATAAATAATGAATCATGGAACACTACATCAAAAATTAATTATGTACTGTCTGGTGACTAACATAACATAAAAAAAAAAAAAACTCCCAACAAACAGAAGTCTAGGACCAGATATCTTCACAGGGAAAACCTACCAAATATTTAAAGAAGAGTTAATACCTATTCTTCTCAAACTATCACAAAAACTAGAAATGGAAGGAAACCTTCCAAAGTCATCTTCTGAGGCCAGCATTACCCTGATACCAAAACACTTCACTAAAAGATAAAACTTCATGGGCCCCAGGTGGCTCAGTCAGTTAAGCATCAGACTCTTAGTTTTGGCTAAGGTCATGATTTCAGGGTCGTGGGGTCGAGCCCTGAGTTAGGCTCTGGGCTCAGCGTGGAGTCTGCCTGTTCCTCTCCCTCCTCTCCTCTCCCTGCTCATATTCTCTCTCTCTCTCTCTCCCCCTTTCCACCTCCTCTCTCTCTCAAATAAATAAAATCCTTTTCATAAAAGATAAGAACTTCACTAAAAAAGAAAACTATAGGCCAATACCCCTGTTAAACATGGATGTAAAAATTCTCGATAAATTACTAGAAAACTGAATTGAACAATACATTAAAAGAATCATTCACCACAATCAAATGGGATTTATTCCTGGGTTGCAAGCGTGGTTCAATATTTGCAAATCAATCAAAGTGATATGCCACATTAATAAAAGAAAGGATAAGTACCTTATGATCATTTTAACAGATGCAGGGAAAGTATTTGACAAAGTATAACATCCATTCTTGATAAAAACCCTTAACAAAGTAGGGATAGAGGGAACATACCTCAACATCACAAAGACCATCTTTGAAAAACCCACAGCTAGTATCATCCTTAATGGGGAAAAGATGACAACTTTTCATTTACGGTAAGGAATAAGACAGGGATGTCCATTCTCCCCACTGTTATTTGACATAGTACTAGAAGTCAGCCACAGCAATCAGAAACAAAAAGAAATAAAAGGCACCAAAATTGTCAAGGAAGGCATAAAACTTGCACTATTTTCAGATGATATGATACTCTATATAGAAAATCTGAAAGACTCCACTGAAAAAATTCTAGAAATGATAAACAAATTCAGTTAAGTCACAGGATACAAAATCAGTCTTCAGAAATCTGTTGCATTTCTACACACCAATAATGAAGTAGCATAAAGAGCAATTAAGGAATCTTACAATTGCACCAAACACAATAAGATACCTAGGAATAAACCTAACCAAAGAGGGGAAAAATGTGTACTCTGAAAAACCAAATCATTGAAGATGACACAAAGAAATGAAGACATTCCATGCTCATGGATTGGAAGAACAAATATTGTTAAAATGTCTATACTATCCAAAGCAGTCTACACATTTAATTCAAAATGTATCAAAATGCCAATAGCATTTTTCACAGAGCTAGAACAAAGAATCGTGAAATTTGTATGGAACCACAAAAGACCGCAGATAGCCAAAACCATCTTGAAAATGAAAAGGAAAGCTGGAGGATCGCAATTCTGGTCTTCAAGTTTTCTTACAGATCTGTAGTGATCAAAACAATATGGTTCTGGCACAAAAATGACAGATCAACAGAACAGAATTAGCAGTCTTACTTTATTCCTCCCAACAACCTCATGTGATGAGTATAATCCTAGTTTACAGATAAGAAAACTAAAACTGAGACTGTTACTTGCCCAAAGTAATAATAAGAATAGTTAACACTTTTTGAACACTTGCTATATGCCAAGGACTATTCTAAATGTTCTGAATGTATTAACTATTTTAATCCTCACAAATTCCAATTTACAGATGAAAAAATAAGTAAGTGGCAGGGCTTAAATTCACAACAAAATATTTCTTCTAAGTTCTTTCCATTTGCAAGGAACCCAAATCATGTCTATTAAAGAGGATTTATTATAAAGATATGTAGAGAAATACAGAGGTCAGGACATCATTTTGATAACTACACAGCCAGGCCTCATAGGTAACTGAGATCATTACATATTCAGGATACAACAATAGCTCTAGCAGTCTGACAAGAGATATAGATTATCAACACCTCTAATAAAACTTTCCCTCAGGAGACAAACCATGAGAGACTATGGACTCTGAGAAACAAACTGAGGGTTCTAGAGGGGAGAGGGGTGGGGGGATGGGTTAGCCTGGTGATGGGTATTAAAGAGGGCACGTTCTGCATGGAGCACTGGGTGTTATATGCAAACAATGAATCATGGAACATTACATCAAAAACTAATGATGTAATGTATGGTTATTAACATAACATAATCAAAACAAAACAAAACAAAAAAAACCTTCCCCTCAGAAATTGGTATCTGTTGCTTCTGCCTAGTCTAATGTTATAGCATTGTGGTGATGTCATGATCACCATTATCAACTTTACCTTATTTTACTGTTCCAGTCAGCACCTATAACCAATCTTTTTTCTCTGTTTTTCATGGCCTTCATCTCCCTCCCTCAATACCAAATTCAAGAGAGTATCTGATGGGCTTAGCCATTCATCACCCACTAGGCACACTGCTGAGGAAAATTCACATGCTAGACTGTCTTATGGCCAATTGAAAAGCACATTATATGCTGCCAGGGTGGGATGGTCACCTAAAGATAAGGAAGTCCTCAGAAGGGTATAGTCAGTATGGAAAACAAATGCTCTGTCCTGTGCATTGATCCCTAAGCTTATATATGGTTTCACCATGCTGTCTCTTTTATTATGGTGTACTAACATTTTTGTGTTAGTGAACATAGGTTACTGAGTCCTTACACCTTTTCCATTATCTTGATAGTAGAGTACTCAAACCCCAAATCAAGTCCAGAGGCATAAGTTTGTCTCCAGTGTTCCAGCTTTCTTTTTGACACCCATCACCCTATTTTCAGCACCCTCCCTCTCATCATGTGTCAGAGCCCATTGTCTTTCTGAGAAGGAATTAATACATTGAGTGATTACTATGTACCAGGCATGTCAAAAATATCTTTCATAATTCTCACAATGGCCCCATAATGTAAAATATTATCCCCATTTTGCAATAAGATGGACCTAAGGCTCAGAGATATGAAGTAGCTTAGTCATAGTTTCAGAGGTAGGTTGAGAGAGTCCTGATTTAATCCCATCTGTTTGAATCCAAAGCCCATGGTATTTACACTGCCAAAGTGTCTCTGAAGAAGAGGCATCTGCCCAAACTCATGGAGATTTGGGGAAATATCCTGAAAGGAAATTTGGATTTCAGGTAATAATCACAAATACCATGGGGGGGAGGGGCAGAGGGAGGGGGAGAGAGAGAATCTTAAGCAGGCTCCATGCTCAGCACGAGCCTGACATGGGGCTCAATCTCACAACCCTGAGATCATGACCTGAGTCAAAATCAAGAGTTGGATGCTTAACTGACTGAGCCACCAAGGTGCCCCCACAGCTACAATTTTTTAAAAACATTTCCTACATGCCAAACATTGTGCTAAGCACTCAATAAATGGTGTCTTTTTAATCATCACAACAGTCCTTCAAGGAAGGTACTATTCTTTACTGTAGTTTACAGGTGAGGAAACTGAACCTAGAGAAATTAAGCAACTTGCCTAGGAAGAAGTGTTAGTAAATGCCTGAGTCCCAACTGGAACCTTGGCTCTTAATCATTGGATACACTGCTTCCCATTTTAAGGTCTTAAGAAGTGGGTAATACTTAACATAACCACTGCCAAGTAGAATTTGACACATGATTGCAAGGCTTACAAGAAATTTACTTTTTAGTGGAAGATTATAATGTATCTATTTATAAGGCTATCCCTCTCTGAAGCATCCTTCTTGATTATGTGGAGATAAACATTTTAGAAACAGGCTGTTGCCTGCTTACCCAACCCCATTCCCTAAATTAAGCACCAGTGCAACAATAGAACAACTCTTGATGCTTACCTTACATAGAGATGATCCCCTCCTCTTTGCAGCCTTTTTTTTTTCCCCCCACTTGGAGCAAGTTGTGCTGGATTACCATGGAAGCTGAGTCTGACTAGCTAAGAGTCACTGCTTTTCTGAGGATAGCAGGCTGTTAGGGCCTTTGGGGTTCAACACAGAGTTTCATCATCTTAAGCCTTCTCTGCATGAACAGTCCCTGCTCATTTAATTCAGTATTGGGAGATGAAGGCTGAGAACTGCAGATATCAGGGCAAATACAGTAAAACTCTCCAGTAAGTTAGCTGCTTCTTTTCCCTAGGGGAATACTTTAAAAATAAGTTATCCTGGAAAATTTCAAGTGAGCAATTATTTTATACTTATTGCCTGGAGCTATGAGCCAGTGTGGACAAGAATTTCACTATCCTGGAGCGTCTTTAGAACTTGTAAATCCTCCACTGAAAACAGCTCACTGAGAGCGAGCAGCAGGGGGCCATTGGGGGTTCTTAAAGTGGCCTCCAGAGTACAGACCCCTACAGAGTGTTGCTGTGTCTTCTTTGGTCCTCGGGCTACTCCTTCTGGACAGGAGAAGAGGCTGTGGTGGCAGCCAGCTTCTCCTTTTCTTTCTTCCCTATGAATACCCAGAAAACCATGCTATTTATGAATGTCGAGGTCTCCTATCCCTTCATAAAACAGATAGGGACATTGAGACACAGAGAAGGACATGCCTGGTAAATATGCTATAAGCACATCAAATCAGTGGACTTTCTTGGCTCTAAGATATGAAGAATAGTAACATTAAAGTTAATTTGCATCAAAAGAGCACTTTTTAATAATTCAGTACAAGTTTTCTGAAGTGAAAAAAATTACTAATATTGAACTTATTTTTCTGCCCCCCCAATATGTCGATATGCTATTTGTTGAAACCCATATGGCAAGGCTTTATTTTTTTTTATTGCCTCCTTCATAATTATTGTTCAATTATTCAAAATAATCGAATTTCTCTAACACCCACTAATTTACAGGATACTTTCACATGTGGCATGAAGAGTCATTTTCACAACTCTACAGAGCCAGATGGGGCAGAATATTATTAACCTCATTTTATAGATGAATATCTGGAGATGAAGATATTGAGTGACCTCTCTAAGGTCAAACCCAACCACCTGGGGTGCTAAGCTTCTAGGAGTCTCCCCACTTTCCCTACTTTAGAGAATATTGGAACTTATTGCCCAAATACCATCTAGTATACAAACTATCTGCTCCCAAAGATGGAGAGGGTACAATGTGAGAAATGGTTCAAAGTACCCCCACCTCCACCATGTCACACACATATTAAAAACAACAAAAAAATTATCGGCCAAAATATTTGGCATTCCTCTATTTGACTCACTTGTTTGAGCTGCTTTTTATGTAAATTCTTTGAAATAAATATCCCATTAAACAGTTCACACATCCAGTGTGAATTCCTTTATCTAAATTCAACAAGCTGACTACATATCCTTAGCCAGATATCAGAGAAATAGAAATCAAGTCAAAATAGACTTTGACTAGGGTGAGGTTTAATATGATAATGCCCACTGTCCAGAAATAGTGTTGGTAAATTGGGAAGCCAGGGCTGGGCAATGTGAGGGGAGTACCTGGCAGAGTCGCTACAAGGAAAGGTAAGAAGAGTATGCTTCAGACAAGCTTTGCCAACATCCTCATTGAGTTCAGAGTATTATTCCTTCCAGAAATGATGATGTCAGCAGCTGTATGGAGTGGGGCACAAATTTTCCAGCCTCAATCTATTTGTCATAACCTCCCCAGTTGCACTGGAAATATCTTTATTTCCCTAACATGTTTCAGTGGGAAATAATCATATCACAACCATCCTGATATGTTTTATAAGACTTAATGTATGTTTATACATAAATTAAATCCTTGTATAAATGCATGCCATTTTAATTGTATCTTTTCCAAATTAGAGGGGAATGTGAAAGAGTGGAAAGGGCAGCTCTCATAAAATAGTGCCAGAAAGAAAAAAAAGTTCTCCCAAAGCTGCCTCTATTCTGTTACAAAAAGTCCATTCAAAGCAGCCTCTGATCTGTCCGCTGCTTAGGAAAACAGCACAGGGCAGCTGACAAAAACTCACTTTAAAATTAAATGGAATAGTCATCTTCCTATAAAGATATTTCTTCCCCAGAATATATCCCCACCATCTATCAACTGAAGTATCCTGAGTTCCACCATAATAACATCCCTGGGTGTATTAAAACACCAATTCTTGTTCAGAGGGGAACATTAAATGGCTAAAGCTCAGTGGTTCTCAAAGTGTAATGCTAAAACCACCAGCTGCAGCATCTACTGGAAACTTGTTACAAATGCAAATTATTGATCCCATTCCAGACTTAAAGAATGGGTGAAGAAAGATAATCTGTGTTTTCACAAGCCTATAGGTGATTCTGATGCATGCTAAAGTTTGAGAACCATTGCCTTAGTAGGATTTAATTTATCAGATAGTTTTTATCCTGCATAGTGTCTTCTCATTATAGCTATTTTTAGCACTTACATGCCAGATACTGGCCCACTAGGCTTATCTCATTTAATTCTCAGAATAAACACACAAAGTAGGAGTTAAGGTGGCAGAGAAGTAGGGGGACCCTCGTCCCTGGAATACAACTGTATTGAGGTCAGATCACATGGAACATCCAGGAAGTCAATGTGAGGATTGGAAGAAGGATCTCCATGGCTGGAGGGAGACAGTGTGACAGGTACAGGGTGTGTGGAAGTGAATTGGGGGAGAGAAAAACTGCCCTGCTGCAGAGGGGAGGGAGCCTTTCCCACAGGGAGAGAAAAGAAAGAGAAAGAGGGGTTGAGAGAGTATGGGGTTGGGTCTACACAAGAAGAAAACCTCTCCAGACCATGGGGTGGGGAGCAAGAGGAGCTGATGGTTGCAGGTTTTATGCAAACAGTATGTGGAGCTCAAACTCTGAAGGTTTGGAAGTATGTGACTTTTGCCAGATTGGAGCTGTGGTGCATGCTCCTGGGAAAGAGGGCTCCAGCTAGAGAGTGCACAAGTGGTGTAGGGATCTCCTAGGTCACACTGGGAGAGAATGTTCCCCTTCTTGGAGTACATTTGGAAGAGGGTATATTGCTTCTCCAAGGACAAAAGACCCTGCAGGCACCAACAAACGGTTTTTCATCTGCAGGGGACAGAGGCACACACAGAGGGTGAATAACCTGGTTGCTGAATTTCCCAGTGCTACAAATAGATTCTGCTCACCTTGCAGGTGTGGGAATTTTTCTGGGACAAAGGACACTAGACACAATGCAGCAGGGAGGCTCTTCACCAGAGGATGGAGTGGATCTGCACAGTACCAGGTCCTCTAATATTTAGAGTTTTGAATCCCAGCCATGCACCAAAGATAAAATGCAGGAGAGCTATGGCGCCAAGCACACTGATGGCACCTTGCTTTTCTGTGAGGGTTTTCTGAGCAACAAATGGCGGGGGGGCAGTGTGAAATCACCTGCCCAGGAATGAGAGAGTAGGGTGGCACAATTTTCCCCTCACCACCAACATGGTCAGACTTCAGAAAACAACAAAGCAGCCCCCACTGGAGGCAAGAGCCACTTACACCAAACCCCATTCCCCTGTACCTAGCAAGTGCATATTTAGTGGGGCAAGACTGACTCTGAGCCAGCACAGCAGGCTTCTCCCCCAGAAGACCAGCACAGGCAGCACCCTGCAGGGACCAAGTCTGCTCATCATACAGTTTTTCAAAGTGTCACTTTCAATTCTGGTGGAAATAGGAACAGGCTGTATTTACTTCTTCTTCTTCTTCTCCCCCACCCACCTTTGGAAACAGACCTTATAGTTTTTTTGTTTGTTGGTTAGTTTATTTTTCATTTACTTTTTTTTTTTTGACCAGACTTCTTTTTTCTTTTCTTTTTCTTTCTTTCTTTTTTTTTCCTTTTTTTCCCATTTGGAATCAGGCTTATACATGTTAATTGTTTGTTTTCTTCATTCCTTTTCTCTCTCTCTTTTTTTTTTTTTTTGGAATCAGGTTTTTTTTTTTTTCTTTTCTTTTAAAGATTTTATTATTATTTATTTATTTGACAGAGACAGAGATAGCGAGAGCAGGAACACAAGCAGTGGGAGTGGAAGAGGGAGAAGCAGGCTTCCTCTCGAGGAGGGAGCCCGATGTGGGACTCGATCCCAGGACCCTGGGATCATGACCTGAGCCGAAGGCAGACGCTTAACGACTGAGCCACCCAGGCACCCTTTTTTTCTTTTTTTCCCCAGGCTTATTTCAACAAACAAATCAAAGCACACCTAGTTAAATGTCCAAACAGTCCCCACTACAAACAAGGAGGAACTCTACAGAGGTCTGACCAGTGGGAAAGAGCAGCTAAAACGCAATAGCAGAGTGAACACAGCACACACCAGAAACAGTTCCTGAAGTGCCAGGCCCTGGACAGTGTATGACCTCTTTTTAATATAACATTACTCTGAGGTGCAGGAAACATAACACGCTTTCATAATACACAAAAGACAGAAACCTAACCAAAATGATGAGATGGAGGAACTGGCACCAAAAGAAAGATCAAGAAGAAATCATAGCCAGGGATCTGCTGGAAATGGATATAAGCAATGTATCTGAACAAGAATTTAGATCAATAGTCATAAGACTACTAGATGGGATTGAAAAAAGCATAGAAGACACCAGAACCCCTTGCTGCAGGCATAATGGACTTAAAAACTGCTCAGGCTGAAATAAAAAGTGCTATAAATGAGATAAAAACCTGGTTATAATCATGAAGATTGAAGAAGCAGAGGAGAAACTAGGTGATATACAGGATAAAATTATGGAAAATAATGAAGCTGAAAAGAAGAGGAAAAGAAAACTATTAGATCATGAAGGCAGACTTAGGGAACTCAGTGATTCCATACAGCGAAATAACATCCATATCATAGGAATTCCAGAAGAAGAAGAGCAGTAAAAAGAAGCAGAAGGTTTAAATGAACAAATTATAACTGAGAACATCCTCCAATCTGGGGAAGGAAACAGGTATTCAAGTCCAAGAAGGACAGAGAACTCCCCTCAAAATCAACAAAAATAGGTCAATACCATGACATATTATAGTGAAACTTGCAAAATACAAAGATACAAAGAAAATTCTGAAATCAGCTAGGGACAAAATGTCCTTATACTACAAGGGTAGGCACAAAAGGTTAGCAGCAGACCTCTCCACTGAATCTTGGCAGGCCAGAAAGCAGTGAAAGAAAATATTCAATGTGCTAAATGGGAAAAATATGGATCCAAAAGCTTTATCCAGCAAGGCTGTCATTCAAAATAAAAGGAGAGGTAAAGAGTTTCCAAGACAGACAAAAATTAAAGGAATTTGAACACTAAACTAGTTCTGCAAGAAATGTTAAAGGGGACCCTTTGCACAGGAAAGAGAGACAAGAAAAAAATAAAGACTAGAAATGAACGGAGACAGTCTACATGTTTAGCGACTTTACAGGTAATACAACAGCACTAAATTCATATCTATCAATAATTACTCAAAATGTAAATGGATTCAAAAATCCAATCAAAAGACATAGGGTATCAGAATGGATTAAAAAAACAAGACTCATCGATATGCTGCCTACAAGAGACTCATTTTAGACCCAAAGACACCTCCAGATTGAAAATGAGGGGGTGGAAAACAAATTATCATGCTAATGGACATCAAACAAGAGCTGGAGTAACCATCCTTATACCAGACAAACTAAATTTTAAACCTAAAACTGTAATAAGAGATGAAGAAGGACATCATATCATAATAAAGGTGTCTATCCTACAAGAAGATATAACAATTGTAAATATTTATGTCCCTAATGTGGGAGCAGCCAAATATATAAATCAATTAATAAGAAACTTAAACTCATGATAATGATACAATAATAGTAGGGGACTTTTACACCAAACTCACAGCAATGGAAAGACATCTAAGCAGAAGATCAACAAGAAAACAGCGTTTTGAATGACACACTGGACCAGATTAACTTAACAGATATGTTTAGAGCATTTCATCCTAAAGCATCAGGATAGACATTCTTTTCTAGTGCACATGCGACATTCTCCAGAATAGATCACATGCTGGGTCACAAATCAGGCCAAAACCAATACAGAAAGATTGAGATCATACCATGCATATTTTCAGACCACAATGCTATGAAACTTGAAGTCAACCACAAGAAAAATTTTGGAAAGACCACAAATACATGGAGGTTAAACAACATCCTACTAAGGAATATAGTTTCACTGGGAAATTAAAGAAGACATTAAAAAAAAAAAAAAGAACATGGAAACAAATGGAAATGAAAACACAACAGTCCAAAATCTTTGGGATGCAGCAAAGGTGGTCATAAGAGGGAAGTATATACAGGCCTAGCTCAAAGAGCAAGAAAAGTCTCAAATACACAACCTTAGACCTTAAAGAGTTGGGAAAATAACAGCAAATAAAGCCTAAACTCAGCAGGAGAAGGAAAATAACAATGATTAGAGCAGAAATCAAGGGTACAGAAATCAATAAAACAGTAGAACAGATCAACAAAGCTAGGAGCTTGTTCTTTGAAAGATTAAATTAAACAAAATTGATAAACCTTAGCCAGAAAAGAAAAAGGAACCAAATTAAGAAAATCATGAATGATGGAGGAGAGATCACAGACAAAACCAAAGAAATGCAAACAATTATAAGCGAATATCATGAGGAATTATATGCCTACAAATTAAGCAATCTGGAAGAAATGGATAAATTCCTCAAAACATATAAACTACCAAAAGTGACACAGGAAGAAATAGAAAACCTGAACAGACCCATAAACAGCAAAGAAATTGACTCAGTAGTCAAAAATCTCCCAACAAACAGCAGTCTAAGGCCAGATGCTTCCCAGAGGAATTTTACCAAACAGTTAAAGAAGAATCAATATCTATTATTCTGAAACTGTTCCAAAAAATAGAAATGGAAGGAAAACTTCCAAAGTCATTCTATGAAGCCAGCATTACCTTGATCCCAAAACCAGACAAAGACCTCACTAAGCAGGATTACAGACCAATATCCCTGATGAACATGGATGCAAAAATTCTCACCAAGATATTAGCTAATAGGATCCAACAGTACATTAAAAGGATTATTCACCACAACCAAGTGGCACTTATTTCTTGGCTGCAGGGTTGGGTCATTATCCACAAATCAATCAACATGATACACCACAGTAATAAAAGAACAGATAAGAACCATATGATCCTCTCAATAGATGCAGAAAAAGCATTTGATAAAATACAGTACCGCTTCTTGATAACAGCTCTCCACAATGCAGGGATAGAGGGAACATAACTCAAAATCATAAAAGCCATATACAAAAGACCCACAGCTAATATCATCCTCAATGGGGAAAAAAAGAGAGGTTCTCCCCTAAGGTCAGGAACACTACAGGGTTGTCCACTCTCACCACTGTTGTTCAACATAGCCTCAGCAATCAGACTACAAAAAGAAATAAAAGGCATCCAAATTTCCCTCCTTGCAGATGACATGATACTCTATGTAGAAAACCCAGTGACTCCACCAAAAAACTGCTAACACTGATATGGGAATTTAGCAAAGTTGCAAGACAAAAATGCAACACACAGAAGTCTGTTGCATTTCTATACATTAACAATGAAGCAGCAGAAAGATAAAGCAAGGAATTCATCCCATTCACAATTGCACCCCAAACCAGAAGATACCTAAAAAAAAAGCTAACCAAAGAGGTACAGGATCTGTAGTTTTTACAGAACACTTATGAAAGAAATTGAGGAAAACACGAAGAAATGGAAAAACATTTCATGCTCATGAATTGGAAGAACAGATATTTTTTAAATGTCTATACTACCTAGGGGCACCTGGGTGGCTCAGTCGTTAAGCGCCTGCCTTCGGCTCAGATCATGACCCCAGGGTCCTAAGATTGAGCCCTGTGTCGGGCTCCCTGCTCAGCGGGAAGCCTGCTTCTCCCTCTCCCGCTCCCCCTGCTTGTGTTCCATCTCTCGCTGTATCTCTCTCTGTCAAACAAATAAATAAAATCTTTAAAAAAAATGTCTATACTACCCAAAGCAATCTATACATTCAAGGCAATCTGTATCACATTACCACTAGCATTTCTCACAGAGCTGGAACAAACAATTCTAAAATTTATATGGAACAAGAAGAGACCCCAAATACCCAATGCAATGTTGAAAAAGAAAATCAAAGCTAGAGGCATCACAATTCCCATCTTTAAGCTGTATTACAAAGCTGTAATCATCAAGACAGTATGGTACTGGCACAAAAACAGACACACATCAATAGAACAGAATAGAGAACCCAGAAGTAGACCCTCAACTCTAACATCAACTAGTCTTTGACAAAGAAGGAAAGAATATCCAAGGGGGGGAAAAGTTTCTTCAACCAATGGTGTTGGCAAAATTGGACAGCTGCATGCAGAAGAATTACACTGGACCACTTTCTTACACCATGCACAAAAATAAATTCAAAATGGATGAAAGACCTAAATGTGAGATAGGAATCCATCAAAATCCTAGAGAACACAGGCAGCATACTCTTTGATCTTGGCTGCAGCAACTTCTTCCTAGACACATCTCCAGAGGTAAGGGAGATGAAAACAAAAATGAACCATTGGGACTTCATCAGGATAAAAAGCTGTACAGCAAAGGAAACAGCCAACAAAGCTAAAAGTCTATGGAATGGGAGAAGATATTTACAAAGGACATATTGGATAAAGGGCTAGTATCCAACATCTATAAAGAACTCATCAAACTCAACACCCAAAAGAGAAAAAAAAATCCAGTCAAGAAATGGGCAAAAGACGTGAACAGACATTTCTCCAAAGAGAACATACAAGTGGCTAACAGACACATGAAAAAATGCTCAACATCACTCATCATCAGGGAAATACAAATCAAAACCACAATGAGATATCACCTCACACCAGTCAGAATGGCTAAAATTAACAACTCAGGAAACAACACATGTTGGCAAGGATGTGGAGAAAGGGGAACACTTTTACACTGTTGGTAGGAATACAAACTGGTGTAGCCACTGTGGAAAACAGTATGGAGGTTCCTCAAACAGTTAAAAATAGAACTACTCTACAGCCTTGCAATTGCACTACTAGGTATTTATCCAAAGGATACATATTTATTCAAAGAGGCATATGCACCCCAATGTTTATAGTAGCAATGTCCACAACAACCAACATATGGAAAGAGCTCAGATGTCCATTAACTCATGAATGGATAAACAAGATTTGGTGTATATGTATAAATCTTGGTATATATATGGAAATTTGGTATATATTTATATATACCAAAGGAGTATTACCAAGTAGTATTTCTCAGCCATCAAAAAGTAGGAAGGGAAAAATGAAGGGGGAGAAATCAGAGAGGGAGATGAACCATGAGAGACTATGGACTCTGAAAAACAAACTGAGGGTTCTAGAAGGGAGTGGGGTGGGGAGATGGGTTAGCCTGGTGATGGGTATTAAAGAGGGCATGTATTGAATGGAGCACTGGGTGTTATATGCAAACAATGAATCATGGAACACTACATCAAAAACTAATGGTGTAATGTATGGTGATTAACAACATAATAAAATTAAATTAAAAAAAAGAATGAAGTCTTACCATTTGCAATGACTTGCATGGAAGTAGAGGGTTTTATACTAAGCAAAATAAATCAATCAGAAAAAGACAAATACCTTATGATTTCATTCGTTTGTGGAATTTAAGAAACAAAACAGATGAACATAGGGGAAGGGGAAGAAAAAGAAAATAATATAAAAACAGAGGGAGGCCAATAATAAGAGACTCTTAACTATAGGAAACAAACTGAGAGTTGCTGGAGGGGAGATTGGTGGAGGGATGGGGTAATTGGGTGATGGCTGTTAAGGAGGGCACTTGATGTAATGACCACTGGGCATTATATGCAATGGATGAATCACCAAATTCTACCCCTGAAACTAACAGTACACTATATGTTAACTAATTTGAATTTAAATAAAATCTAAAAAAAAGAATAAACACACAACATATTGGTTTTTTTTTTTTATATTTTTGAGAATAAACTATGTCATTGAGATTAAGTTAGTAGCTGAAGCTATTAAGTGATGGAGTCTATAATAGTCCTCAGGCCTTCTGACTCTATATCTGTGACTTCTACCCTGGCTCTACATAAGCTCTTTTAGGAGCTTATAAAAATCCCAAAGTCAAGGTTACATTTCAGATCAATTACATCAGAATTTCTGGAGGTTGGGCACTTTGGTAACACTTTAAAGCTCTGTAGATGGTTTCAGTATGCAGCTAAGTTTGAGAACATTATTTGTTCTGAATATTGACTGTGCATTAGAATCAGTTGGAAAGTTTAAAAATTCAATCTAGGGACTCCTGGCTGGATCAGATGGTTAAGAGTCTGACTTTGGCTCAGGTCATGATTTCCAGGTCCTGGGATTGAGCCCCGTGTCAGGCTCCCAGCTCAGTGGGGAGTCTGCTTCTCCCTCTCCCTCTGCCTCTGCCTCTCTCCCTGCTGTACTCTCTCTCTCAAATAAATAAATCTTTTAAAAATATATAAAATAAAAATTCAATCTACATTTTGGCAATTAAATCTAAAGATCTGAGGTGAGGCTGTTTAAGGGTTCCCACCTAGCCAGTGAGGATTGAGAAACTATTGTACAAACTGCTTTACTACCTCCTTGAGCTTTAGACTGTTAGGGCTATGGAAATGAGTCTTGGCTGGTGCCGGGGAAGGGAGATGTCAGGAGTTTACACAGGCAAACTGTATTCACAATATTGCCAAGAGTCCACCTGTCTAAAGCAGGTTTATAACTGACTCACCCCTTCCCTAATTCTGGGTGTTTCTACTCCTTTCCTTATCTCATATTCCCAAAGGGAAGACTCCATTTGTGATCTTATGAGAGGCAATATATATGACATAATTGTTAAATGCAAGGCTCTTGAAACCAGACTGACACTTGCTACCCAAGCAACTATGGGCAAGTCATTGAAGGACTTTGTGCCTCAGTATCTTCATCTGTAAAATGTTAATAATTGCATTATCTATTATGAAAGTCTACAAAAGTTCATAGAGGACTAAAGGTAATGATCCATGTAGCATGCTTATTAACACATTGACAAACAGTAAGTGATCGATAAGTGCTAGCGAACCTCTTAGCCTCAGTTTTTTCATTTGTCAACTAAGGATAAACATACCCACTCTACCTATCTCATAAGGCTATTGCTAAGATCAAAACGTATATATGTGGAAAGCACTTTGTAAGCTGAACTAGACTATATAGCTATAAGAGGTTATATGAGATCTTAGCACTTTCTTTAAGATAAATACAGAGAATAAGGATTCTTGTTGGGGGGTTAAAGGAGTCCCTAAAATCTGAATCTTGGGGCTAGAAATGCCTTTATAATTCATCAGTCCAACACCTTCATTGTTTATATGATACAAATGGAAGTCAAAGGGGAAAAAAGACTTGTCCAAAGTCACCAGAAACTAGAGGCAGGGCTAAGAGGAAATCCCAGGATTACTGATTACTAATTATGAGTCCCAGGCTTTTGCCACAATTCACATCCTTTATCCCTTTCTGTATCTGTCTCCATGCTTCCCCCACCACCCCAGGCTCCAAAACTGTACTCTTCATATCCTGAACTGTAAACACAGAGGCTGAGCTGCCATGCACCATTAAACAACAGGACTGCATCTTTTTAGAGGCCATAGATTTAAAAAATGTGACCAACTAAGATTCTGCCTCACAGGCTATGTACAGTACAGTCTATGTGAGTCAGGAACTTATGGATCCTTCTGGACTGAGGACTGAAGTGGCATATTTCTGAGAGTCTGTACTTTTGGACCTCACTCAACTAGTACACTCTGGTCTGGACTCTCTAACAAACTAAGTAGAACACTTGCATACTCAGATTAGGACTTATCTCCCCTCCCTTATCAGTTTACAGGTGAGGCATGATAGTTTTTGTTTCTGGTCAGATTATATGATAGTATAAAAATTCACTGTTTGGAGGTTAGAGGTGAGTAGAGTGGAGGATGGTATGTTGAGTCCTGTAGTTAAAGCTGGGCTTATGCCAGATAAGGCAAGATAAATTGGCTGCAAATGCATGGTTATGTGTAGTCACTCAAAAGTCATACTTAGGAGAAATTAGCTCCCTGACTTTTAAGGTATGTTGCTTAAAATCCCACAATTATCTATTTATTGTCACTGACCCATTTTATACATAATATTGCATGTATGAAAGAACCTAGCACCTACCTATCTAATGGTAATTTGAAAATAGCAAAAATTAAATCCAGCAACATCTCTACTCTTTCTCTGCCAGACACACTAACAATAAAGATAAATAAATAATGAATTAAGAAGTCAGTATCTATCAATATGTGCTTTAAAAATCATATTGAGAAATCTTAATTTGTCCTTCAACAGTGTTACACATTAGTTCCAGCCTGTTAGAAAAGACAGATGAATTTATATGACCTGAAAGTTCATAAAAATCCATGACAGTTACATTAACTTTTCTTTCAAGAATTTAACAAATAGAATCACTTTGAACATCCCAAAAGGCCTGTCCTCTCATCTTCTTTAGGAGTATTCAATTTCCATGGTGAATGTTAACATCCTGGCAGATTTTTATTGATTTAGGCAGCAGGTGCCTTCATTTATTGAGGCCAAAAGAAAGGCTAAATTATTCAATAAGGAACAAGGGGCTCTAGAATGCTGCTAGAAATCCTATTTCAAAGTTAGAGCACATCCATTTATAGCTCCCAGATAATATGTATGCTCTTTAATTTTTCAGAGTTTAAATTCCAAACAACAGTTCTATATATGTTTGCTTCAAAAGAGAATCACTGGGCAGGAATAAGATAACTGTATGCCCACATTTTGATAGCATACATAGTATGGAATCGGTGGTATGATAAAGCTGGATGGGACTAGCTCATAAGAGCCTACAGTCAAGTTTTCAGGAAATTTGTGAGCTGGTTAACTTCAAGTGGCTTGAAATTGGCCATAATAGGAGCACATACACAAAGACAAATCAGGATTTTTTCATTTTATTTGTCTTCAGAAAAATGTTTGTTAAAATTGTATTAGCTTCGGGCACCTGGGTGGCTCAGTTGGTTAAGCTACTGCCTTCAGCTCAGGTCATGATACCAGGGTCCTGGGATCGAGTCCCACATTGGGCTCCTGGCTCAGCGGGGAGCCTGCTTCTCCCTCTGACCCTCTCCCCTCTCATGCTGTTTCTCTCTCGCTCACTCTCAAATAAATAAATAAATAAATAAATAAATAAATAAAATCTTAAAAAAAATTGTATTAGCTTCTACTACTGCATGGACTAAAAATGGCCCTTTTTCCTATTGACATGTACAGGCAAACACTGTAAAAATATAGATTTTTCTCTTTCCCCTTCCAACAAAGCTTGTATGACATTAATAGTTCAATTTTGTTTGATTACTGATAATGTGGTATTATACCTTGACAGGTTTTTTTTCTTTCTGTACTTTAAAAATATTGCTCTTCTGTCTTCCTCCTTGTGTTGTTCCTGATGAAAAAAGTTCTCCCATCCTTATCTTTGTTTGTCTCTATGTAATGTGTCTTTTTTTTCCTCTGGGTGATTTTAAAATTTTTCTCTTTATCACTGTTTTGTTTTGTTTTGTTTTGTTTAGCCATTTGATTAAGATTATGCAAAGTGAAATAAGTCAAGCAGAGAAAGACAATTATATGGTTTCACTCAGATGTGAAACATAAGGAATATCATGGAGGACATTAGGAGAAGGAAGGGAAAAATGAAGGGAGGGAATCAGAGGGGGAGATGAACCGTGAGAGACTATGGACTCCGGGAAACAAACTGAGGGTTTCAGAGGGTAGGGGGGATGGTTAACCCAGTGATGAGTATTAAAGAGGGCATGTATTGCAACAAGCACTGGGTGTTATATGTAAACAATGAATCATGGAACACTACATCAAAAACTAATGATGTAAGGTATGGTTAAGCGACTGCCTTCGGCTCAGGTCATGATCCTGGAGTCCCTGGATCGAGTCCCGCATCGGGCTCCCTGCTCGGCAGGGAGCCTGCTTCTGCCTCTGACCCTCCCCCCTCTCATGTGCTCTCTCTCTCTCATTCTCTCTGTCTCAAATAAATAAATAAAATCTTTAAAAAAAAAAAGATATGCTTTCTTATAGTTTGGTTTTCTTCATGTTTCTTGCACATAGGGATTATTAAACTTCTTAGATCTGTGGGTTTATAGTTTTCATGAAAAAGTTAAAAACTTTTATGTGGTGCCTGCCTGGGTGGCACAGTCAGTGAAGTGTCTGCCTTTGGTTTGGGTCATGATCCCAGGGTCCTGGGATTGAGTCACACATTGGGCTCCCTGCTCAGCAAGGAGCCTGCTTCTCCCTCTCCCTCTGTCCTTCCACCTCTCCCTCCTAGTGCTTTCTCTGGAAAATAAATAAATAAATAAATAAATAAATAAATAAATAAATAAATAAAATCTTTAAAAAAAATTTAGAAGATTTTCAGCCTTTATTTCTTCAAAATTTTTCTGCCTCCCCTCTTTTAGGTACTTTAATCACACGTATAATAGGTCTCTTGAAGTAGTTCCAGACCTTACTGATATTATTTTCACACTTTAAAATTTCAATTTCTGTCTCTATTTCATTTTGAATGATTTGTATTGTTATGTGTTCAAGTTCACTAACTTTTTCTTCAGAGATGTGTAATTTTGTAGTTTGCTATGATTACACCCAGTGAATTTTAAATTACAAGCATAGTAGTTTACTCTTTAGAAGTTTGACTTGGGGTTTTATCTTTCATTCCTCTACTTAGCTTTTTAAACATGAAATATAGTTACACTGTTTTAACATTTTCATCTGCTAATTCTAACGTCTGTGTACTTCTGAATCACTTTTGACTAATTGGTATTTCTCATGGCATGCATTTCCTTCCTTCCTCTCATGCTTAGCCGTTTTTGATTGGATGTCAAATGTGATATCTGAGATACTTATCTTTTTTGATGTTAGATATTTTTGTATTACTATAAATATTCTTGAGATTTATTCTGGATTATATTTCAGTTACTTGGAAAGAGTTTGATTATTTCAGCTCTTCACTGTAATATTGGTTAGGCAAAATGAGAACAGCATTTAGTCCAGAGTCTAGACTCAAGACTCATTATTCCTGGGGTGCCTGGGTGGCTCAACCATTTGGCATCTGCCTTCGGCTCCGGTCATGATCCCGGGGTCCTGGGATCGAGCCCCACATCGGGATCCTTGCTCAGCAGGGAGGCCTGCTTCTCTCTCTCCCACTCCCCCTGCTTGTGTTCCCTCTCTCACTGTCTCTCTCTCTCTGTCAAAAAATGAATAAAAATCTTAAAAAATAAAAGACTCATTATTCCCCACCACGGAGGTAAATGCTTTCTGAGTACCTGTTTCTCTATAAATTATGAGGTTTTCCAATCTCACTGGTAGTACTGGCACCAATTTTAACCCTGTGTAACTACTGTTTTTGTAATCCTATCAGATAATTGTTTCTCCAATAGTTTCCTTAAATGCATTCACTGATGAGTACTCTGCTAAATACCCTCTGCAACTTTCTAAGGTTCTTTGTCTATAGCTCTCTACTGTCTGGTATTTTGTTTGTGAACTTTAGTTTCCCTGTACTTTCAGCTATTTTTTAAAGATTTTATTTATTTCTTTATTTGAAAGAGAGAGTGAGGGGACAGAGGGAAGAGAGAGACTCTCAAGCAGACTCCACGCTGAGTGCAGAGCCTGATGTGGGGCTTCATCTCACAACACTGAGATCATGACCAGAGCTGAAACCAAGAGTCAGTCACCTAACCAACTGAGCCACCAAGGCACCCCAAACTTGTTTTTTGTTTGTTTGCTTCTTCGTTTTTATTTTTAAATTTATTTTATTT
>NC_138385.1:52100225-52125652 GCF_054177405.1 Leptonychotes weddellii
TCTGCTATAATTTGATCCAATAAACCTTCTGCCCCTCTTTCTCTTTCTTCTTCTGGGATCCCAATTATTCTAATATTGTTTTGTCTTATGGTATCACTTATCTTTTGAATTCTGCCCTCGTGATCCAGTAGTTGTATATCTCTCTTTTTCTCAGCTTCTTTATTTTCCATCATTTGGTCTTCTATATCACTAATTCCCTCTTCTGCCTCATTTATCCTAGCAGTTAGAGCTTCCATTTTTGATTGCACCTCATTAATAGCCTTTTTGATTTTGACTTGGTTAGATTTTAGTTCTTTTATTTCTCCAGAAAGGGTTTCTCTAATATCTTCCATGCTTTTTTCAAGCCCAGCTAGTATCTTTAAAATTGTCATTCTGAACTCTAGTTCTGACATCTTACTAATGTCTGTATTGATGAGGTCCCTGGCAGTCGGCTACCACTTGTTCTTTTTTTTGAGGTGATTTTTTCTGTCTTCTCATTTTGTTCAGAGGAGAATAGTTTAATGAGAGAACAAAATGTTAACAGGGTAACAATGACCCCAGAAAAATGTACACGAAACACATCAGAAGAGACCTGAAACTGGGTGAAAAGAAAGGGAAAGAAAAAAAAAGAAAAAGTTTAAAAAAAAAGAATATGATCAGATATGATCAGGCTGGTGCATAGATCAGTGCCACATACTAGATATTGGGCATATTTTCGTCTGTTAGAAGAAACTGCCTCCCAAAATTTTAAAGAAAGGAAAACTTGTATATGTACAAAAATAAGGGTAAATACAGTGAAGTGATGGAATATAACTGTAAAGATGAAAATTATAAAAGATTTTATAAAAGGAATTGATAAGAAGTTGGTTGAAAAAAGAAAGAAGAGAAATTAAGAAAAAAAAAAGGGAGAGAATGTGATCAGGCAGGAGACTAGAACAAAGCCATACACTAGAGATTTAGGGTATATTTTGGTATGTTAGAAGAAACTGTATCCCAAAATTTTAAAGAGAGAACAACTTGTATATATACCAAAAATAAGGTTAACTACAATAAAGGGATAGAATATGACTCTAAAAGTGAAAAATAAAAAAGATTTTTTAAAAAGGGATTGATAAGATGTTGTTTGAAAAAGGGAAAAAGGAAAATAAAAAAAAAAGAAAATAAAAAAATTAACTTTGAAAGACTAAAGAATCATGGGGAAAAAAGCCATGAATCTATGTGCCGTATTCCCCTAGCGCTGGAGTTCTACCGTTCTCATTGATCCGTAAACTTGGTCTTGGCTGGCTATTCTTGCTGATCTTCTGGGGGAGGGGCCTGTTGCCATGATTCTCAAATGTCTTTACCAGAGGCAGAATTGCTCCACCCTTGCCAGGGCCCAGGCTAATTAATCTGCTCGGGTTTCTCTCAGTACCTTTTGTTCCCTGAAAGCTTTCCATACAGTTTTGGAGGACGAGAGTGAAAATGGCTGCTTCCCAATCTCTGCCCCGGAGAAGCCGAGAACTCGGGGCCCCACTCCTCAGTGAGCCCCCAGAGAAAAGCAATCACTCCCTTTTCCCTTGTCTCTGGCTGCACTCCGTGCTCAGCTGGCCTGTAACCAAGCATTTCTATATCTAGCACTCGACCCCGTTTGGAGTCCCCAAACTGAGTAGATTCCTGCAGTGTGCTCCCGTGCCATTCCTCCCAGAGGAGGAAGGTGAGTCTCCCCGGATCTGCCGCTTGTTGGGTCCCTGCTGGAAGAGCAGTAGCCTGACTGTGCCGTGGATCACGGTTTATGGCAACCCCGAGCTGAGAGTCCACTCCTCAGCTCCGTCTCTGCAGCCGGCTTCCCTGCTTCGATACCTGAAAGCTCTGCCACACTCAGGCACCCCTGGTCTTTCTGTGACCCCAAGGGTCCTGAGACCACACTGTCCCAGCAAAGGTTCCACCCCCCGCTCAGCCACTGGAGCGATGTCCCTCAGTGAAGCAGACTTCTAAAAGTTCCGATTTTGTGCTCCCTTCCTCTATCACTTGCTGGTAGCTGGCTGATGGAGGCTCCCTCTCCCTGCTGTCTATCTTCTTGAGTATCATCACCTCGGACTCACTTCTCCACACATCCTACCTTCCAGAAAGTGGTCGTTTTCTGTTCAGAGAGTTGCTGCTATTCTTTTCTTCAATCTCCTTTTGAGTTCATAGGTGTTCAGAATGCTTTGATGTGCTTGTTTGTTTTTAAACACAGGGAATTTTCTCTCTGTATGTTCCCTCTCTTTGTTCTGTGGCCTGGAAACTCTCTCAAGATAGCAACCTGGGGTAATCAAAGGGCTGACCTCATTTGTTTCTCATCTCTCAGATATCACTGTCCTTTGTTGCCTGACATCCAGTATCTAAAAACTGTTATTTTATATACCTGTCTGCCTTTCTTGTTTGTTTCAGTCAAGAGGTTATATCTGGTCCCTGTTACTCCATTTTAGCCAGAAGTGGAAGCTGAGGAAACTGAATGTGATCTGATATTCAAGATAGTTTATTAAATTTTTTTTTAAAGATTTTATTTATTTATTTGAGAGAGAATGAGAGACAGAGAGCACGAGAGGGAAGAGGGCAGAGGGAGAAGCAGACCCCCTGCTGAGCAGGGAGCCCGATGTGGGACTCGATCCTGGGACTCCAGGATCATGACCTGAGCCGAAGGCAGTCGCCTAACCAACTGAGCCACCCAGGCGCCCTCAAGATAGTTTATTTAAGATATTTCCATCCATGGTTATGCAGTATGTTGTCTTGAGTGTGTATGTTGCCTTGAAGGCCACTTGGGATGAATTTGATTGTATAAGACTAAGGATATTGCCTAGGATGTCTTCCACATTTATAAGGGAGTGTGTGGCTTAAAAAATGGTATTCTTATTTCCCATCATCCATTCCTTCTTTTTATAGTCACATATACTGATTTTCCCCTGGGAAAATATCTCTTTCTTGCTCTCAAATCTTTGTGAGTCCAGTGGGGCAGACATCTCTCTGAAGCAAGTAGGGTTGTCACATGATCCAGATCTGGCCAATCAGAATCACTGTCCCCTAAACTATAGATACTTGGTTTAGCAATTGGTAAGCTGGCTCAGACTTAACTCCAGAATGTTTGCTGGGACTATTGGGAAGAGATCATTTTTTCCCCACTAAACTTACAGCTGATTAGATGTAGGAATAGACCTGCTAAAGGCTACCCCCTACCACCACTCAGACACCCATACAAAGAAAGAAAAATAGAGATCAACTCCTTGTGACATTTTTGAACTCCTTAATCTTCCTAGAGTCTTCAGTTATAAATAAACTCCCTTTATTAGTAAAACCAGTTTTAGTTGTATTCCTACCAATTGCAAAAATAAAGTTCTGACTCATCCATAAATGATCATTTTTACCAGGGGCTCATAGGTGGGGAGATAAGTGATTTCATAAATAATTAAAACATAAAGTGCAAAATGTTCATTCCCAAGAGTACAAATAGCATGATTTCAGAAAAGGGATAAATTGTAATAAAAATATAGAACTACCATTTATTGTGTATTTATACTAAGCATTGTGTATACATTGTCTCATTTATGCTGGTGTGACTTTAAGGAACCTGAGAATCTGAGAGAGGCTTGTGAAGAACATGAACCTTGGAGGATGGGTGCTGGAGGAAAGGGAGGGTATTTCAGGTAGCAAGAAGGGCAAAAATGAAGGGATGGAGCAGGTTTGGGAATGGCAGGCTGTTCAGGGGGAGAAGTAGGAAATGAGTGAGAAGTCTGCCTGGTGCTTTGGGAACAAGCTTCTTGAATTGCCTAATGACATCTACTCTAGATCCTCCTTGGCTGATGAATTTTCTGTTCATCTATTTTTTCTATGCTAGTCTCTCCCCAGTAGCTTTACTCTTTATCCTGGTTTTGTTTTGACTGTCATCCAGTTGGTGGCACAGGAAAGCCTAAGTGTGAGGTGAGGACCACAATACTGATTGGTGAAGAAGCTAACAAAGAAAAGAGATGACACCTTTTACTAACTTTTTACATGCTTCATACTCTTACTTGGCATCCTCTAAAGTATTTCCATCATATTTCTAACAACTGTCACATCAACATTTACTTTAAAGAATGTTAAATAACAGTTTTTAGATACTGGATGTCAGACAACAAAGGACAGTGATATCTGAGAGATGAGAAACAAATGAGGTGAGCCCCTTGATTATCCCAGGTTGCTATCTTGAGAGAGTTTCCAGGCCACTTGGAACTGTCCAAGACCATCTGTTATTTGGTTAAGAAGCACCCACATAGTTTTTCCTCTACCAGGCACTGATCATTTTACAAATATTATCTCATTTAATTATCATAATGAACTTATGAGACAAAGATATACTGTTATTCCAATTTTGTAGACAAGGAAACTGGGGCACAAAGATATTAACTAATTTGTTCAACATTAAAGTGTGCAGCTGGGATTTGTACACAGACAATCTTGGCTTTGCAATCCACATCCATAAAGACACATGCATCCAGGCTATGATTTTATTTCTCCTCTTTGGTTTACAGGTATTCCCAGAGATATTTCAGAGACTTTCCCAACATGAAAAATGCCTAAAAATGTATGTTTGCTTGGGATCCCCCTTGCCAGAATCCCATCAATACTAGTCTTTGGTGCAGAATCCAGACAATATTGACCCTTTGAGACTAGAGACTTTCAGGAGGCATGGCTAATGCCTAGATAATCATCCTACTCATTTTCCTTTCTAGTTAGTTACATTTATAGGATATCTGAGTCAGTAATTAACAGCCCCCACTGGTACATCAGTGCATTGTACAAACACATTGGACATCTGCTGGCATTGTTTGAGCTCCTATCCTAGCTAACATCAGCATTTAGATTGTGTATATCCTTCACATCAGATAAAAATGTGGAAGTGATTAAAGAAGCAAAAGTGTACCTTGGAGTTCAAGCGTTTAGTCTTTGTTGTTAATCCAAGAAGGAATCTGTATTCTTCATTTTTTCATATGCTCTTAAATTGTTCTGTTTCAGTGAATTCTTAATACCAATCTGGTTAAATTTAAAATTGATTTTCAAAGTTCAGAGCACTAACCTCAAATAGCAATTTCAATGTTATGTGATTGTTAACTGTAATTAAAAATAAAATAACTTTGTAAAGAAAACAAAAATAAATAATATTGAGTTCTCAACAATAATGGTTTTATATGATACCTTTGCTTTAATAGCAGTTGCCAATTTTGTTTGCTACAGAATCTCATTCTAGCTTATGGGGAAGGTGAATAAAAAAATAGGAAATGAGAAAGAGAAAGAACTGTCCAAGGCATTGTACTCTAGGAAGCATTTTATTTTACTTCATTCATTTAATATAAAATATAAAATATTTTAAACTTAATGTAAGTTTTTAAATTTTAATTCCAGTATCATTAACATACAGTGTTATGTTAATTTCAGGTGTACAACATAGTGATTCAACAACTGTATAACTTGTATACAATTTTTAAATGTATACAACAATTGTATACCTCAGTGCTCTTCATAATAAGTGTACTATTTAATAGCCATCAACTATTTCATATATTCTTCCCCTCCCACCTCTTCTCCCAGTAACCATCAGTTTGCTCTCTGTACTTAAGTGTTTCTTGGTATGTCTCTGTCTCTTTTTTATTCCTTTCTTCATTTGTATTCTTTCTCAAATTCTACATATGAGTGAAATCAAATGGTATTTGTATTTCTCTGACTGACTTATTTCACTTACTATTATACTCTAACTCCATCCATGTCATTGCAAATGGCAAGATTTCATTCTTATTTATGCCTGAATAATATTCCATTGTGCACACACCACACACACACACACACACCATATCTTCTTTACCCATTCATCTATTGATGAGTACTTGGACTGCTTCCATAATTTAGCTATTGTAAATAACATTGCAATAAATACAGGGGTGCATATATCCCTTTGAATTAGTGTTTTTGTATTTTGGGGGTAGATACTCAGGAGTGAAATTACTGGATTGTGGGATAATTCTATTTTTAACTTTTAGAGGAACTTCCCATACTCTTCTCCAAGTGGCTGCACTAGTTTGCATTCCCACCAACAGGGCAGGAGGGTTCCTTTTTCTTCACATCCTTGCCAACACTAGTTGTTTCCTCTGTTGTGATTTCAGCCATTCTGAGAAGTGTAAGGTGATATTTCATTGTAGTTTTAGTTTGTATTTCCCTGATGATGAGTGATATTGAGCATTTTTTCATGTCTGTTGGCCATCTGTATATCTTCTTTGGAGAAATGTCTATTCATTTCTTCTGCCCATTTTTAATTATATTATTTGTTTTGGGGGCATTGAGTTGTATCAGTTCTTTATATAGTTTGGATACTAACTCTTTATTGGATATATCATTTGCAAATGTCTTCTCCCATTCAGTATGCTTCTTTTTAGCTTTGTTGGTTGTTTCCTTTGCTGTGCAGAAGCTTCTTATTTTAATGTAGTCCCAATTGTTCATTTTTGCTTTTATTTTCTTTGCCTCAGAAGACATATCTAGAAAAATGTTGCTATGGCCAAGGTCAGAGAAATAACTGCCTATGCTCTCTTCTAGGATTTTTATGATATCAGGACTCACATTTAGGTGTTTAATCTATTTTCAGTTTGTTTTTCTGTTTGTTTGTTTGTTTGTTTTTTCAAAGAAGCAAGTCCTGGTTTCATCAACCAGTTATATTATTTCTTTTTTTAAAGACTTTATTTATTTATCTGATAGAGAGCACAAGCAGGGGGAATGGCAGAGGGAGAGGGAGAAGCAGGCTCCCTGCAGCTTATAGATGGGTCTTGTGTTTATATCCACTCTGTTACCCTATGTCTTTTCATTGCAGCATTTAGTCCATTTACATTCAAGGTAATTACTGGGATATGTATTTATTGCCATTTTGTTACTTGTTTCATGTTTGTTTTTGTAGCTTTTCTCTGATCATTTTTTCTCTTGCTCTCTCTCTTGCTGATTTTCCTTAGTGATATACTTGGATTCCTTTGCCTTTATTTTTTGCATATCTATTAATGGTTTTTGATTTGTGGTTACCACTGAGGTATTATGTAACATCTGCATTATATTAGGTTGGTGGTCGCTTGAGTTTGAACCCATTCTTTACTCCTCTCCCACCAACCCACGTTTTAAGCATATGGTGTCCTATTTTACATCCTTTTGTTTTGTGAATTTCTTGACTTATTTTTTACAGAAATGCTTGTTTTTACTTCTTTTGTGTTTTTTACTTTTCATCCCTTCAGTATTTCTTGTAGGGCCGATTTACTGGTCATGAACTCCTTTAGTTTTGTTTGTTGGAGAAACTCTTTAACTCTCCTTCTATTCTGAATGATAGCCTCTCTGGGTAGAGTATTCTTGGCTGCACAGTTTTCCCTTGTAGCACTTTGAATCTATCATACCACTCTCTCTGGTCTGCAAAGTTTCTGCTGAAATATGCACTGATAACCTTATGGGGTTTCTCTTGTACATAGCTGTCTTCCCTCTTGCTGATTTAATTTTTTTTTCATCACTACATTTTGCCATTTTAATTACTATGTGTCTTGGTGTGGACTGCCCTGGGTTGATTTTGTTGGGGGCTCTCCATGCCTCCTGGATCTGGATATCTGTTTCCTTGCTCAGCTGTGAGAAAATTTTGGCTATTGTTTCTTCAAATAAATTTTCTGCCCACTTTTCTCTCTTCTTCTAGGATCCCTATAATGCAAATGCTTGATGGAATCACTGGGTTCCTTAAGACTATTATCAGTTTGCATAATTTTTCTTTCTCTCATTTGCTCAGTTTGGTTATTTTCCATTACTCTGTCTTCCAGGTCATCAATTCTTTCCTCTGCTTCATCTATCCTGCTCTTTATTCCATCAAGTGTATTTTCAACTTAATTTATTGTGTTCTCTATCTCTGATTGGTTCTTTTTTTATCTCCTTGTTAAGGGTCTCACTGATGTCCTCCAGTCTTTTCTCAAGTCCATTGAGTATCTTTATAGTCATTATTTTAAATTCTCTATGAGGCATATTACTTATACCCAATTTTGCTTAAGTCTCTTGCTGTGATTGGGCCCTGTTCTTTCATTTGGGACATATTTCCTTGTCCTCATTTTGTCTAAATCTCTGTGCCTGTTTCTGTATGTTAAGAAAGTCAGCTACATCTCTTGTTTTTGACAATAATGGCCTTATGAAGAAGAGATCCTATAGTGCCCTACTGTGTAGTGTCCCCTGTTCCCTTGGGCCTGGTGCTCCAGGAAGTGTCTCCTATGTGTGTTGCATGTGCTCTGGTGTTGAGTCCTGGCCTCTTTTTACCTTAGTCCAGTTAACTGTAGAGGATCTCTTTGCCTGTTGTGGGCCATGTTTGGTCCCCAGCAGGGGTAAGGTGCGATTTAACAGTTGCGTGCTGTTCTGCTTATAAAATGAGACCTGCCACTGCCACTGGAACTCAGGTCTCACAAACTGTGTAGATGGGGTGATGAAGTTTTGGTGAGGTTTGCACTGGTCTTCTGGGGGATGGGGCCCTGCGGTGCTGAGACTGTGGTAAATGTCACTGGGAAGGGCAGATCCAGTGAAACACCATGGGCTGTGCTTGGTATGAGCAAGTGGGTAGCAAGTGTAACACTGTTCCATGCAGGTGGCTCTATGTTTATGCTGGGGGCAGGGGATTAAAATGGTGCATGTCAGCTCCTTTGTTCCTATGAGGTCTCCCCATAATCCCTGCCCCTCTGGGCCATGCTCTGAGATAAGTAAATCATTCTCTGTTCTGCCTGTTCCTGGCATTTTCCAAACCATTGCCTCTATGCTGTATCTCTGCAGGATTTTTGTCCTGCTGTCTCTTTAAGGGAGGGGACTCAGCTATAGGAAGCTTTTTAAATGACAGTAAATTGAGATAAATTGGATCCTTTCAGATTCACACAATCCTTATTACATTATTACCTCTTCCCCTGACTTAATCATGCTATTCCTTCATTCTATTTAGGTCCTTTTAATAGTTATCCTTCCTATAATTAGCAACATTTGAATATGGACTGTACATATGAGGCTAGAATTGCATCGATGTTAAATTCCTGAATATTATAACTCTACCTTCATTATATAATTTATTTGTTTTTTTTTTTGAAAATATAAACTGAAATATTTATGGGTGAAGAGTCCTTAATTTTGAAACTTACTTGCAAATGGTTCAGTAGAAAAACCAAAGAGAAAAAGAAATTAAAAAAAAAAAAAAACGCTTTTTCTGAAAGAAAAAAAAAAGTCTTCTTTCTTCAACTGAAGCAGTTGGCTGTAGGAACTGCTTAGATTTCAATATATTACTGGTATCTTCTTTCTTTAAATTCAAATTTTGTTGACAAAATATTCAGATCAAGTCTTTGCTAAATACCTTAAGCAAATGAAACAAATACAACTTTCTCCTTAAGCTAATTCACAGTCCATCTACTACTCTCTAGTATAAGTGTGATGCCAGATGTTGCCAGATACCAACTCTCAAAATATAGTGCATCTACTTCAGGGAACTCAGTGAGTCTCAAGTTATTTGTTTAATTCCCTTTTGAGAAACATTATTACATTCACCCTAACATAGGTTCAGACACAGACTGTTGTTGAACAATGTCCAATAAATGAGCATTGAGAATCTCAGATGTGGATAGACAGAGTATATATTTAATTTGGGAATGTTTTCCAATACATATTATTTGAAAATCCAGTTGGGCATATTACAAATGTATATCACTTTAATTCTTTATGGAGAACCTTGGGAATCAGTAAAAGCTACAGATTTATGAAATGCTTTTGGCAGCAAACAGAAAGCTTGAAAAATGTTGACCAATGCTCAGACACACACTATTTAGTCCATCATTTGGTAATTGTGTTCATTAAATTGTTTTCAAAGTTTGATTTTGCTTTAAATAGGAGCTCAGTCTTTTCTCCTTTTGATCATATTAATGTATGACTCTCAGATGCACAAATTAAACCATTCTCCATCTGACTGGTGAATAAAGGAATTTGAGAGAAAGAGACAGAAAGATAAAAAGAAACAACTTGGATGAGTTTTTCTTGGGCCTCCCTTAATAACCAAAGACTATATAGTCCAGAAACTTTGAGACAGCTGGTATCTATATAGAACATTGGATAGTTTGTCACACTTAAGATACGTTAATTGAATTCCCTTTTACAGTAAGCAGCAAACTGGTAGGTGACCTCCTAAACAGAACTGAAGAATGGGCTCCTGCAAATCAATTATCATCTCCATTTTGGTGAGCAGGAGCACATCTTGCAGGTCTGTGGAGACAGCCACCAGGGTGAACTGACAGCAACAAATGGGAGCTGGAGGGACTACTCAAGCTCCTAGGGTGACTGACCTCTGCTACCCCACATGAAAGTCAAATGAGGCAAACAGGAGCTGAATGAATTAGACAGGAAATCACAAAGCTGGATTATGCAGCACTGCTTATAGGATGCTTCTAAATTCTTGATTAATGTTGGGTGGTATATTAAAGTGAGACATAGTTAAATGGAAGGGTAATCATGGAGTTCATCTAGCATGGACTTGTAAAAATCCTTCCAAAGAATCTAAAGAGTGCTATGCTTAACCCTTAGAATGAATTAATAGCAGTGGTATTAAAGACCTTGTGGTACTGAAATAAGTGGAGGGATTTTATGCCAGGGCTTCCTTCAAATTATACCTTCTGGATGACTGTCTCCTTTGTATATATTTAGGAATGTTCTTAACTCTTTAGTACATTAATAGCAATGCTTACTTAGCTTTCTAGGGTACAGCACACAAACCTGAGTTTGAATCCTGCTCTGGATCTTACCAGCTGTGAGGCCTTTGAAGAATATTTAACTTTCTTGAATTTAGGCCTCTCCATCTGCAAAACAAACAAAAAAATAATTATTATCTCACAAAGTTGTTCTGAGGATTAAATGAAACAGTGTATGTCAAAGTGCCTATTTGATAGTATTGCTCCAAAATAATAATAGTAATAATAACTAAGAGTTATATAGTATTCACTATGTTACAAGCATTGTTACAAGCATTTATTCATCTTATATAATCATAATGACCCAATGAAGTGGGCACCATTATTATCTTCATTTTATAGATGAGAAAACTGAAGCATGGAGGAGTTGCCTGCCCAAGGTCATACAACTATGAAGTGGCAAAGCCAAGATTCAGACAAGCAGAGTGGCTCTCTGATTGCTGCCTACCTGTAAGCATTTTCACAAGAAGACAACTCCATAAAAGAAAAGAAACAAATGTTTTGAGTGATAAAAGCACAACTGGATTGTTTATGACTTCTGAAGTTGAATATTTCTGAAAGACCAGTCAGTAAATTTGGGGGTTATTTATTTAAAAATGACCAACAACAATAATAACATTAATGGTAGCTAGCATCTGTTCAGCCTTTAGTACTTACTGGGTCCTATATTACCTCTCAGTAATCCTCACCTATAAGCATTCAAGAAGCATCAATATTTTCTATCATGAATATGAAGTTCAGAGTTTATTAAGGGGCATATAACATGTACACAATAATTAAAATACAAAATGGAAAATGCAAAGTGACAAGAAACATTAAGATAAAGTGATCTGGGAGTTCAGAAGCGAGAGGTCATTTCTGGGGTGGGAACATATATGGCATTGATAATCAAAGAAGGCTTAAAAGAGACAGCCATTTACAAGAAGGGACTTGAAGAGAGGATAAGAGTTGCAAAATGTGGAGCAGGAAAGGAAATAAAATTCTAATAGGAAGGACAGAGACAGTGAAATGCACAGTATATTTTGCAAATAACAAGTAATTAATATTGGTTGTGAAAGGAACTGTAGAAGATGAACTCAGCTAATTAGGATGAGGTCATATTTGAGGAATGGGAGATTTGAGTGTCAGATTCATGACTTTGAATCTCATTCCATGGGGAATGGATAGTCACTTGACACATATAAAAATGTTTTTGGCATGAAGAGAGTGTTCAACTTCAGGAAAATCCACCTAATAACAAACATGTGATGGATTAGAAGTTAAGAAAATAAAGGCAAGGAATCTAGTTAAGTAGCCATTGCAATAGCCAGTTGATATTTACACATGCAGAGAAAGAGAGGTTTTGTTTCTATGTCGAGAGACCAAGTCAACAAATATCTGTTCAAAATATACTCACTAAATTCCTACCTTGGGCCAGGAACTTGAGTTGAGTGAAATTTCTCTCCTGAAGGGGCTTATTAAATTATAATTTAGCAAATGTAGCTTTAAAATCTCTTAAAAGCACATTCTATGAAAAAATAGACTTGATAAACAGCAGTTTACTTTTTTCAGGAAACAATCTGAGCCGTGCTACCAAAGAGGAAAATAATCACCTCATAGATATGGGTAATAATCAAGCATGCAAATGCTCATGAAGGCCACAACCTGTACTTGACTCCTCTACCAGTAGATGGCGATTATAAGCTTTCACTTAGACAAAAACAAGTGGCTTTCATTTCATAAGAGAAGAAAAGAAAGTGAAAAGAGATGAGAGAGAAGAAATAAGGGGAGAATGAAAGGATTGTGAAAGGAAGAGAAGAATTTAAGGGAAGGGAGTGGGAGATGGCAGGGTGGTATACACTATTCTTGCAGTTCAAGTCTCCCTATGATATGCTTAGTTCAGAACTATCTTTTCAGCAGTTAAATTTGAGGCTAGCCCTGCTAGTGAGGAAGAAATTTCTATTGGCTTCCAGAAAGATATTGAAGAAGATAATTTTCCTATTCCATAATCCTTCCAGCTGATTTTAGTATAAAGAGATAGTAGCTGTGTTTGAAAGGGACTACACAGACTTTTTGACCCTGTGTAGCAAGAAATGTGACTCAAAAAATTTTATAACTGCTCTACTATCTGTGTCTCTTTCTTTATATTTAAGCTGAAAATTCTACCAGAAGAAGAGCAAAGTTGGAACGGACAGGTTCCCAATATATTACTGAAGGCATTTGCTAAAATCAAAACAAAGTGGGATATTCTAGCCAAGCAGATCTTTTGAAATCCAGGTGGAGGTTGTCTCCAAAGGAAGAATTGTGCATGAAAATGTCTGAAGTCGGATGTTGGCTGTGGTCTAGTAATGGATTGGGAATTATAAGTCTAAAGATAAATAAGGGAAGGAAGAAGGTGGGATAATATCTTGCCCTTTCTTTGAGAATATAAATTCATTTACTTCCTTTTGGGTAATTAGATATCTTGAGGTAGACATTAGATCTATATTCCTGGATAGAGATGGGAAGATTAGAATTTCAGAGATGTTAAGGGCAATTTTTGCCCAAATAACCTTTCATCACAACTGCAAATTTCTGTAGGTTGGAAGTTGAACATGGCTATCACCAGGCCAAAATCAAGGGCTATGTTCCTTTCTGGAGGCTCTGGGAGAGATTCCATTTCTTTGCCTTCTCAGGTTTCTAGAGACCAACTACATGCCTTGGCTCAGGGCCCCATTATCCCATCTTCAAAGCCAGCAATATTGCATTGCTCTGACCATTCTTCAATCACATTCCCTCCTGATCACAGCCCATGAAGTTTCTCCCACTTTTAAGAATAGATGTGGTTAGACTGGACCCATTCAGACAATCCAAGATAATTTAATCACTTCAAGGATTGTGCCCTTAAGCATATTAATAACAAAGTCCCCCTTTTGTCATGTAAGGTAACATATTCACAGGTTCCAGGGAGTACTCCAAAGCATCACCTTTAATTCTGGTGGAAATAGGAACAGGATTTCTTTTTTTTTTTTTAACTTTTTAAATTTCTTATATATACATATTTTTTAATTTTTGTATCCCTTATTTTATATATATTCTTTCTTTATCCTTTTCTTTGGTATGAGGCTTATAATATTTTGTTCATTTGTTGGTTGGTTAGTTGGTTTCCTTCTCATATTTTTCAGATCAGGCTTCTTATTTATTTGTTCTTTTCATCTTTCCTTACTCTTTTTCTCTTCATTCTTTCATATTCTTTAGAATCAGGATTATAGTATTTTGCTTGTTTTTTTTTTTTGTTTCCTTTTTTGTACTTTTTCCTTTTCTCTTGTTTTAGATCAGGATTTTTTTTCCAAGCATACCTTAACAAACAAATCAAAGCACACCAAGTTAAAGGTCCAAACACTCTTCACTATAAGCAAGAAGGAACTCTGTAGAAGATGGACCAGTGGGAACAAGCAGCCAAAACACAACAGCAGAGTGTACATAGCATACACCAGAAACACTTCCTGAAGTTTTATTTTTGTTGTTGTTGTTTTTCTATTCCATTCTTTTTTTTCTTTTCTGGACAAAATGACCAGATGGAAAAATTCACCCCAAAAGAAAGAACAGGAGGTATTAATCACAGCCAGGAATTTTATCCATACAGATATGAATAAGATGTCCAAGCTACAATTTAAAACAATGAAAAATATGACAACATATACATAAGATGTGGAAGGGGGAGTAAAGAAAATGTTATTTTAGAATATGTTTGAATTTAAGTGACTATCAATATAATATAGATTGCTATATACTTAGGGTGTTATATATGAACCTCAAGGCAACCACAAATCCAAAAGCTATAATAGGTACACAAAAAGTAAGGGGAAAGAAAGTCAAGCATAACACTACAGAATGTCATTAATCATATGGAAAGTGTGCAAGCAAAGAAGCAAAGAACAGAGGAGCACCTGGGTGGCTCAGTCAGTTAAGCATCCAATACTTGGTTTTGGCTCAAGTCATGATCTCATGGTTCGTAAAATTGAGGCCCACATCAGGCACCATTCTCACTGGGGAGTCTGCTTAAGATTTTCTCCCTCTGCCCCTTCCCCCACTCACACACACACACTCTCTCTAAAATAAATAAATAAATCTTGGAGTGGGGGAAGCAAGATGGTAGGAGAGTAGGAGACCTCATTTCATTTGGTCCCTCGAATTTAGCTGGATATCTTCCAAACCATTCTGAACATCCACAAATTCAGGCTGAGATGTAAGAAAATATATCTGGAAATCTACAAACAGAAAAATGACTGCTTTTTGCAAGGTAGGAGGTACAGAGTCATGAATCTATGGGGAAATATCAGAAGATAAATGGAGAGGGGGAGGGAACTTCCATAGCTGGCTACTGGAAGGTGATATAACACCAGAGAGCAAAATTGGAACCCTTAGAAATCTGCTCCAGTGAAAGACATCCCTTTCTGAAAGAGGCTCAGGGGATTAAAAGGGCAGAATTCTTGATGGGTCATTGTGGTCTCAGGATTCCAGGAGACACAGGAAAAAGCGGGGGTGTCTGATCAGATAGAGTGAACAGTGCAGGGAAGCTGGTTATGGTCAGTGAGCCCAGGAAGGACTCAGCTCTGGTCACCACAAACCATGAGCAGGGCTGGTATGGAGACGGCTTTTTGCCTGAGCACCCAGAAAAGGACTGGAACATGTGGGCAGGTTACCATCCTCTGGAGAGATATAACGGCTATGCCCACAACTAAGCAACAGCTCTCAGGGTAGCAGTGGCCCCGGAAAAGACAGTAGGTTGACACCCAGGTGTGACGTGGGAGTAGCAGAGCAGGGTGCATGCGCGAGCCCACAAACGCTCACTATCGCAAAAGCACAAACTGCCCTGGTGCTTGAGGTTCCCTCATACTCCCACCAGGAGGATTGCAGTGGGTGAGAAACGTGAGAATCTGCAGAGTTTGGGGCACACAGAAATGAAATCTGTTTGACCAGAGGGTTGATTGAAGAGGGGGGACCACGATTTTCCAGCTCTGGGCCAGAGATCCAGGCACGGGCATTTTTACTCTGACCCTCCAAAGAGGCTCAGAAAGCCGCCAGGGAACAAGCCACGCAAAGAGCCAGCTTACGTTAAGCCCAACCCACTGAAAAGGGGTGGGGCAACTCTGCCCAGGCAAAGACATCTGAGTATCAGAACAGTAGGCCCCTCCCCCAGAAAACAGACTGTAAGAACAGGTGAATGACAAGCTTATAGATCCCAGGAGACTGTAAAACTCCAGCACCAGAGGAAAATAGTATATTGAGCTTCAGGTGTTACCTCACAACTCACTTATCTTTCAGTCTAAAATTTTCCATTTCTTCTTCTTTTTTTCTTCTTTACCTCTTTCCCCCAGTTCATCTAGATTCTTACTTTACCAACTTATGTTCTTAAGTTGCTTTTTAACTTAAATTTTTTCACATCTACATTTTAAAGGTATATGCTTCATTCTAGTCCTTTTTTTTCTCTCTATCCAATTTTATTTTTATATAAATATAGGTTTTGCATTCCTTGCAATTTTGAGATGTAGTGTCTTCTAACACACGGACCAAAATTCAATAAGGAACAAGTGGATCACCCTGCTTTGTCCACCCTGTGCAACTATAATCTCTCTTCCATTCCCCCTCTTTTTATTGCTTTGTTGCATTTTGGCTTTGTTTGCTTTTCTGTGATGGCTACCAACCACTTCAGATATTTTTCTAGGGTGAATTTTGCTTGGGTCGTGGTTGATATTTTGGACTCTGTTCATTTGCTCATCCATCCTTCACTGAAAAGAATGACTAGGAGGAGGAACTCACAACCAAGAAAAGAACCATAGGCAATGTCCTCTGCCACAGAGCTAATCAATATGGATATAAGCAAGATGTCAGAGATAGAATTCAGGAGAACAATTATAAAGTTAATAGCTAGACTTGAAAAGGGCATACATGACAATACAGATTCTCTAAGGGCAGAAATGAGATCTAATCAGGCCAAATTTAAAAATGCTATGAGTGAGATGCAGTCTAAAGTGGGTACCCTAACAGCTAGGGTCAATGAGGCAAAAGGGAAAATAAGTGATCTAGAGGACAGGCTGATGGAAAGGAAGTTGAGGAAAAGAGAGAAAAACAACAACTCATAGCCTATGAAGAAAGGCTTAGAGAATTTAATGATGCAATGAAAAGACCCAAAGTCAGAATCATTGGGATCCTAGAGGGGGTGGAAATTGAGAGAGGGCTAGAAAGTATATGGGAGCAAATCATGGTTGACAACTTCCCTAATCTGGGGAAGGAAACAAGCATTCATGTCAAAGAGGCAGAGAGGACACCTCCCAAAATCAGTAAAAACAGATCAACACCCTGACATATAATAGTGAAGCTTACAAATCTTAGAGCCAAATAAGCTATCCTGAGAGAACCTAGGGAGAAGAGATTCCTTATGCATGGAGGGAGGAACATCAGAATAACACCAGACCTATCCACAGACCTATCCTGGCAGACCAGAAAGGGCTAGCAAGATATATTCAGGGAACTAAATGATAAGAACATTCAGTGAAATATACTTTATCCATCAAGGCTGTCATTCTGAATGAAAGGAGAGAAAAAGAGCTTCAGGACACACAAAAACTGAAAGAATATATGACCACCAAGCCAGCCTGCAATATTAAGGGGGATACTGTAAACAAAGGGAGACCCCAAGAATAACATAGACCAGAGTGTAACAGAGACAATATACAGAAACAGGGACTATCCATGCAAAACAATGGCACTAAATTCATATCTTTCAATAGTTACTCTGAATGTAAATGGACTAAATGCACCAATCAAAAGACACAGGGTATCAGATTGGATAAAAAGCAAGACCCATTCATATGCTGTCTACAAGAGACTCATTTTAGAACTGAAGATGTCTCCAGACTAAAAGTGAGGGAGTGGACAAAAATTTACCATGCTAATCGACCTCAAAATAAAGGTTTGGTAGCAATCCTCATATCAGACAAATAAGATTTTAAACCAAATTTGTAGTAAGAGATGTAGAGGAACACTATATCATACTTAAAGGGTCTATCCAACAAGAAGATCTAACAATTGTAAATATCTCTGCCCCCAATGTGGGAGCAGCCAATTATATAAACCAATTAATAACCAAAGTAAAAACATATTGATAATAATACACTCATAGCAGGGGACTTTAACACCCCACTCACGGCAATGGACAGATCATCAAAGCAGAAGATCAACAAAGAAAGAAGGGCTTTGAATGACACACTGGACCAGAACAACTTTGCAGATATGTACAGAACATTCCATCCTAAATCAACAGAATACTCATTCTTCTCGAGTGCACATAGAACAGTCCCCAGAATAGATCACATGCTGGATCACAAATCAGGTCTCAACCAATACCAAAGAATGATATTATTCCATGAATATTTTCAGACCACAGTGCTTTGAAACTGGAAGTCAATCACAAGAAGAAATTCAGAATGGGGTCACCTGGGTGGCTGAGTTAGTTAAGCATCTGTCTTTGGCTCAGTTCATGATCCCAGGGTCCTGGGATTGAGCCTGAATTGGGCTCCCTGCTCAGCAGGGAGTCTGCTTCTCCCTCTCCTGCTCCCCCAGCTTGTGATCTCCCTCTCTCTCTCTCTTTCTCTCTGTCAAATAAATAAACAAAATCTTTTAAAAAAGAAGAAATTTGGAAGGAATTCAAACAATTGGAGGTTAAAGAGCATCCTGCTAAAGAATGAATGGGCCAACCAGGAAATTAAAGAAGAAATTAAACAATTCATGCAAACTAATGAGAATGAAAACTCACCAGTCCAAAACCTATGGAATACAGCAAAGGCAGTCCTAAGAGGGGAGTACATAGGCATCCAAGCCTCTCTCAAAAAATTAGAAAAATCACAAATACACAAACTAAACTTACACCTAAAGGACTTGGAAAAAGAACAGCAGATAAAGCCTAAACCAAGCAGGAGAACAGAAATAATGAAGATTAGAGCAGAAAACAATGAAATAGAAACCAGAAGAAAAGTAGAACAGATCAAAGAAACAGGAAGCTGGTTCTTTGAAAGAATTAATAAGATCGATAAAGTTCTGGCCAGACCTATCCAAAAGAAAAGAAAGGACCCAAATTAATAAAATCATGAATGAAAGGGGAGATCATGACAGATACCAAGGAGATAAAGACAATTGTTAGAACATATTATGAGCAACTATATGTCAAAAAATTAGGCAATCTGGAAGAAATGGATTCATTCCAGGACACTTATAAGCTATCAAGACTGAAACAGGAAGAGGTAGAAAATGTGAACAGACCTACAACCAGCGAGGAAATTGAAGCAGTAATCAAAAACCTCCCAAAAAACAAGAGCACAGAGCCAGAGGGCTTCCCAGGGGAATTCTACCAAACACTTAAAGAAGAAATAATACAAATTCTACTGAAGCTATTTCAAAAAATAGAAATTGAAGGAAAACTTACAAACTCATTCTATGAGGCCAGCATTACCTTGATCCTAAAACCAGACAAAGACACCACCAAAAACAAGAATTATAGACCAATATCCCAATGAACATAGATGCCAAAATATTCACCAAAATCCTAGCCAATAGAATCCAACAGTATATTAATATAATTATTCAGCACAACCAGGTGGGATTTATTCCTAGGATACAAGGGTGGTTCCCCATTCGCAAACCAATCAATGTGATAAAGTGAATCAATAAAAGGAAAGACAAGAACCATATGATCCTTTCAATTGATGCAGAAAAAGTGTTTGACAAAATATAGCGTCTTTTCCTGATTAAAATTCTTCAGAGTGTAGGGATAGAGGGAACATACCTCAATATCATAAAAGCCATCTAGAAAAATCCCACAACGAATATCATTCTCAATGGGGAAAAATGAGAGCTTTTCCCTTAAGGTCAGGAACATGACAGGATGCCCACTCTTACTACTACTGTTCAACATAGTACAAGAAGTCCTAGCCTCAGTAATCAGACAACAAAAAGAAATAAAAGGCATAAAATTGGCAAAGAAGAAGTCAAACTCTCTCTCATCATAGATGACATGATACTTTATGTGGAAAACCCAAAAGACTCCACCCCCAAATTGCTAGAACTCGTACAACAATTCAGCTACATGGCAGGATACAAAATCAATGCACAAAAATCAGTTGCAATTCTATACACTAACAATGTGACTGTAGAAAGAGAAATTAAGGAATTGTTCCCATTTACAATTGCACAAAAAACCATAAGATACCTAGGAATAAACCTAACCAAAGAGGTAAAGAATGTATACTCTAGAAAATACACAACACTTATGAGAGAAATTGAAGAAGACACAAAGAGGTGGAAAAACATTCCATGCTCTTGGATTAAAAGAATAAACATTGTTAAAATGTGTATGCTGCCCAGAGCAATCTACACATTCAATTCAATCCCTATCAAAATACCATCAACCTTTTTCACAGAGCTGGAACAAGCAATCCTAAAATTTGTATGGAACCAGAAAAGACCCTGAATCGCCAGGGGAATGTTGAAAGAGAAAAACAAAGCTGGAGGCATCACAGTGCCTGACTTCAAGCTGTATTACAAAGCTGTGATCATCAAGACAGCATGGTACTGGCCAAAAAAAAAAAAAAAAAAAAAAGACACAAATCAATGGAACAGAATAGAGAGCCTAGAAATGGACCCTTAACTCTAGGGTCACCTAATCTTCGACAAAGCAGGAAAGCATCCAATGAAAAAAAAGAGTCTCTTCAATAATTGGTGCTGGGAAAACTGGACAGTCAAATGCAGAAGAATGAAACTGGGCCATTCTCTTACACCACACACAAAGATAAAATCAAAATAGATGAACAACCTAAATATGAAACAGGAATCCATCAAAATCCTAGAGGAGAACATACGCAGTTACCCCTTTGACATTGACTACAACAACTTCTTCCAAGACATGTCTCCAAAGGCAAGGAAAACAAAAGTGAAAATGAACTTTTGGGACTTAATCAAGATAAAAAGATTCTGCACAGCAAAGGAAACAGTCAACATAACAAAGAGGCAGTCCACGGAATGGGAGAAGATTTTTGCAAATGACACTACAGACAAAGGGCTGATATCCAAGATCTATAAAGGACTTCTCAAACTCAATACCCAAAAAAACCCCCAAATAATCCAGTCAAGAAATGGGTAGAATACATGAACAGACACTTCTCCAAAGAAGACATACAAATGACCAACAGACACATGAAAAAATGCTCTACATCACTTGCCATCAGGGAAATACAAATCAAAACCACAATGAGATACCACCTTACACCAGTTAGAATGGCTAAAATTAACAATACAGGGAAAAACAAATGTTAGTGAGGATGTGGGAAAAAGGGAACCCTCTCACACTGTTGGTGGGAATGCAAGCTGCTACAGCAACTGTGGGAATCAGTATGGAGGTTCTTCAAGATGTTAAAAATAGAGCTACCCTACAACCCAGCAAATGCACTACTGAGTATTTACCCCAATGATACAGATATAGTGAAAAGAAGGAGCACATGCAGCCCAATGTTCATAGCAGCAATGTCCACAATAGCCAAACTGAGGAAGGAGCCCAGATGTCCTTTGACAGATGAATGGATAAAGAAGATGTGGTTTATATATACAATGGAATATTACTCAAACATGAGAAATGATGAATACCTACCATTTACATCAACAAGGATGGAACTGGAGGGTATTGTGTTAAGTGAAATAAGCCAATCAGAGAAAGACAATTGTCATATGATTTCACTCATATGTGGAATATAAGAAATAGTGCAGAGGATCATAAGGGAAGGGAGGGAAAACTAAATGGAAAGAAATCAGAGAGGGAGACAAACTATGAGGGACTCTTCACTCTGGGAAACAAACTGAGGGTTGCTGAAGGGGAGGTGGGTGGGGGGATGGTGTAACTGGGTGATGGGCATTAAGGAGGGCCTGTGCTGTGATGAGCACTGGGTGTTATATACAACTGATGAATTATTGAACACTACATCTGAAATTAATAATGTACTATATGTTGGCTAATTGAATTTAAATTTAAAAAAGAAATAAATAAGTATCTCAAAACCATAATGGTGAATACATAATATGACTTGTCATAGATCAGGAGGTTAGAGTTTAAGTTGTAAAGTGGCCTTGAATTTGTGCAAACAATTGAAACTAAAGTTATTTGCATAAAACTGAGACACTGAAAAACTGCCATCTTGATGAAAAGCAGACTAGAAAACCCTATCCACACTGGGCAAGGAATCAGCCAGGAAGTTATCACCTGGTCACTACTGGGAAAGCAAAACAGAAACTCCTGTAAGAAATACTCCCCCCAAACTATGCTATGATTGTACATAGGATTCATATTTAAATTAATTTTATGGCTTTGGAAAGCAAAGATGAAGAATGAGTATGAAAACTGACTTAACACCAGAGAAATCACTAAGACCATAGCAGAAACATACAAAGAATAATTCTGTTTGGATTCTTTAACAATCCAGGTCTCTCTGGACATGCTTAGCAAATAAGTCAATGAATGAATGAATAGATGATGATAGACAGATAGATAGATGATAGATAGATAAGAGATAGATGATAGATAGATGATAGATAGATGATAGATAGATAGATAGATAGATAGATAGATAGATAGATAGATATAGATAGATAGATAAAATAAGCAAGCACAAACTATGGTAGCCCACATTTAAAATTTAAAATTGCATAAGTAAAATATCAACAATGTGAGAGAATGAATACACACACACACGTGTGAAAATTAATGACAAACATTTATGATAATAGAATATTCTGGAAAGAACTCTGAAATATGTACATTTTCTTCTTTTTTTTTCAATTGGATGTATGCAGTGCAATCCCAGCTTTACCATTTCTTTTTTTTTTCTGTGAATTTTTTTTAATTTTCAGGTTTTTATTTAAATTCCAGTTAGTTAACATACAATGTAATACTAGTTTCAGAGTATTATTTAGTGATTCTTCCCTTACATATAACACCCAGTGCTAAGTATGTTTAAAATTATAAAGGGATTCAAGAGGGAATGTATGTCATAATGAAATAGGATACTATGAAAAAAGAGGCATATTTCTTTTATTTTAATTTAATTTTATTTATTTTATTTTTTTTAAAGATTTTATTTATTTATTTGACAGAAAGAGACACAGCGAGAGCAGGAACACAAGCAGGGGGAGTGGGAGAGGGAGAAGCAGGCCCCCCGCAGAGCAGGGTTCCGGATGTGGGACTCGATCCCAGGATCCTGGGATCATGACCTGAGCCAAAGGCAGATGCTTAATGACTGAGCCACCCAGGCTCACTAAGCCAGCCCTGCAAGAAATATTAAGGGGGGTTCTACAAGAGGAGAACGACCTCAAGAGTGATATACAACAGAAATTTACAGGGACAATTTATAAAAACAATGTCTTCACAGGCAACATGATGACAATTAATTCATATCTTTCAATAGTCACTCTCACCATGAATGGCCTAAATGCTCCCATAAAATGGCACAGGGTAGCAGATTGGATGAAAAGACAGGACCCATCCATATGCTGCCTACAAAAGACTCATTTCAAACCTAAAGATACATACAGACTGAAAGTGAAGGGATGGAGATCCATCTTCCATGCCAGCAGACCTCAAAAGGAAGCTGGGGTAGCAATTCTTATATCAAACAAATTAGATTTTAAGCTAAAGTCTGTAATTAGAGACACAGAAGGACACTATATTATTCCTAAAGTGTCTATCCAACAAGAAGATCTAACAATTGTAAATGTCTATGCCCCCAACATAGGAGCAGCCATCTACATAAGCCAACTGTTAACCAAAATAAAGAGTCATATTGATAACAATACGTTAATTGTAGGAGACCTCAATACTCCACTCTCAGTAATAGACAGATCATCTAAGCAGAAAATCAACAAGGAAACAAGAGCTTTGAATGATACACTGGACCAGATGGACCTCATAGATATATACAGAACATTCCACCATAAAACAACAGAATACTCAATCTTCTTGAGCACACATGGAACTTTCTCCAGAATTGACCACATACTGGGTCACAAATCAGGTCTCAACTGATACCAAAAGATTGAGATTATTTCCTGCATATTCACAGAGCACAATGCTTTAAAACTGGAACTCAATCACAAGAAAAAATTTGGCAGAAATTCAAACACTTGGAAGCTAAAGACCACTCTGCACAAGAATGTTTGGGACAACCAGAAAATCAAAGAAGAACTTAAACAATTCATGTAAATCAATGAGAACAAAAACACATTGGTCCAAAACCTATGGGATACTGCAAAGGCAGTCCTGATTCCATACATAGCCATCCAAGCCTCACTCAAAAAAACAGAAAAATCCCGAATTCACCAACTAACTCTACACCTTAAAGAACTAGAGAAAAAGCAACAAACAATGGTTAAGCCACACATTAGAAGGGAAATACTGAAAATTAGAGCAGAGATCAATGAATTAGAAACCAGAAATACAGTAGATCAGATCAACGAAACTAGAAGTTGGTTCTTTGAAAGAATTAATAAGATCGATAAACCACTGGACAGACTTATCCAACACAAAAGAGAAAGGACCCAAATTAATAAAATTATGAATGAAAAGAGAGAGATCACTACTAACACCAAGGAAATAGAAACAATTATTAAAAATTATTATCAACAACTATATGCCAATAAACTGAGCAATCTGGATGAAATGGAGGCCTTCCTGGAAACCTAAAAACTTTCAAGACTGAAACAGGAAGAAATTGACAACCTGAATAGGCCAAGTACCAGTAACGAGATTGAAGCAGTGATCAAATACTTCCCAAAAAAGAAGAGTCCAGGGCCTGATAGATTCCCTGGGGAATTCTACCAAACATTCAAAGCAGAAATAATACCTATTCTACCGAAGCTGTTTCAAAAAATAGAAACAGAAGGAAAACTTCCAAACTCATTCTGTGAGGCCAGCATTACCTTAATCCCCAAACCAGGCAAAGAACCCATCAAAAAGGAGAATTTCAGACCGATATCCCTGATGAATATGGATTCCAAAATCCTCAACAAAATCCTAGCTAATAGGATCCAAAAATACATTAAAAGGATCATCTACCATGACCAAGTGGGATTTATCCCCGGGATGCAAGGGTGGTTCAACATTCGCAAATCAATCAGTGTGATAGAACACATTAATAAGAGGAGGGAGAAGAACCATATGGTCCTCTCAGTTGATGCAGAAAAAGCATTTGACAAAATACAACATCCTTTCCTGATTAAAACTCTTCAGAGTATAAGGATAGAGGGAACATTCCTTAAGTTCATAAAATCCATCTATGAAAAACCCACAGTGAATATCAACCTCAATGGGGAAAAGTTGAGAGCCTTTCCCTTAAGATCAGGAAAACGTCAAGGATGCCCACTCTCACCACTGTTGTTCAACATAGTACTAGAAGTCCTAGCAACAGCAATCAGACAACAAAAAGAAATAAAAGGTATTCAAACTGGCAAAGAAGAAGTCAAACTCTCTCTTTTTGCAGATGACATGATACTTTATGTGGAAAATCCAAAAGACTCCACCCCCAAATTACTAGAACTCATCCAGCAATTCAGTAATGTGGCAGGATACAAAATGCACAGAAATTAGTTGCTTTCTTATACACTAACAATGCAACAGTAGAATGATAAATTAGAGAA
>NC_138385.1:52126152-52163956 GCF_054177405.1 Leptonychotes weddellii
AGAGAGAGAGAGAGAGAGAGAGAGAAATGGAAGGAAAGCTTCCAGAATCATTCCATGAGGCCAACATTACCTTAATCCTCAAACCAGGCAAAGACCCCATCAAAAAGGAGAATTTCAGATTGATATCCCTGATGAATATGGATTCCAAAATCCTCAACAAAATCCTAGCTAATAGGATCCAAAAATACGGTAAAAAAGATCATCCACCATAAGCAAGTGGGAATTATCCCCGGGATGCAAGGGTAGTTCAACATTTGCAAATAAATCAGTGTGATAGAACTCATTAATAAGAGGAGAAAGAAGAACCATATGATCCTCTCAATTGATGCAGAAAAAGCATTTGACAAAATACAGCATCCTTTCCTGATTAAAACTCTTCAGAGTATAGGGATAGAGGGAACATTCCTCAAGTTCATAAAATCCATCTATGAAAAACCCACAGCGAATATCATCCTCAATGGGGAAAAGATGAGAGTCTTTCCCTTAAGATCAGGTATACATCAAGGATGCCCACTCTTGCCACTATTGTTCAACATTGTACTAGAAGTCTTAGCAACAGCAATCAGACAACAAAAAGAAATAAAAGGTATTCACATTGGCAAAGAAGAATTCAAACTCTCTCTCTTCACAGATGACATGATACTTTATGTGGAAAACCCAAAAGACTCCACCCCCAAATTACTAGAACACATACAGCAATTCAGTAATGTGGCAGGATACAAAATCAATGCACAGAAATCAGTTGCTTTCTTATACACTAACAATGCAATGGTAGAATGAGAAATTAGAGAAATGATTCAATTTACAATAGCACCAAAAACCATAAGATACCTCGGAATAAACCTAACCGAAGAGATAAAGGATCTATACTCTAGGAAATACAAAACACTCATGAAAATAATGGAAGAAGACACAAAAAGATGGTAAAACATTCCAGTGTCACGGATAGGAAGAATAAACATTGTTAAAATGTCTATGCTACCCAGAACAATCTGTACCTTCAATGCCATCCCAATCAAAATTCCAATGACATTTTTCAAAGTGCTGGAAGAAACAATCCTAAAATTTGTATGGAATCAGATAAGACCCCGAATCGCTAAGGAAATGTTGAAAAAGAAAAACAAAGCTGGGGGCATCATGTTGCCAGATTTCAAGCTATATTAAAAAGCAGTGATCACCAGGACAGCATGGTACTGGCACAGAAACAGACATACAGACCAATGGAACAGAATAGAGAGCCCAGATACAGAGCCTCAACTCTATGGTCAAATAATCTTGGACAAAGCTGGAAAAAATATACAATGGAAAGAAGATGGTCTCTTCAAAAAATGGTTCTGGGAAGATTGGACAGCCACATGCAGAAGAATGAAACTCGACCATTCTCTAACAGCATGCACAAAGATAAACTCAAAATGGATGAAAGACCTCCATGTGAGACAGGAATCTATCAAAATCCTAGGGGAGAACATAGGCAGTAACCTCTTTGACATCGGCCACAGCAACTTCTTTCAAGATACACCTCTAAAGGTTAGTGAAACAAAAGCAAAAATGAACTTTTGGGACTTCATCAAGATAAAAGCTTCTGCACAGCAAAGGAAACAGTCAACAAAACAAAGAGGCCACCCACAGAATGGGAGAAGATATTTGCAAATGACACTATAGATAAATACCAATTCAAGATCTATAAAGAACTTCTCAAACTCAACACCCAAAAAACAAATAATCAAGTCAAGAAATGGGCAGAAGACATGAACAGACACTTCTCTAAAGAAGACATAGAAATGGCTAACAGACTACATGAAAAAATGTTCATCATTAGCCGTCAGGGAAATTCAAATCAAAACCACATTGAGATACCACCTTAAACTAGTTAGAATGGCAAAAATTGACAAGGCAAGAAACAACAAATGTTGGAGAGGTTGTGGAGAAAGGGGAACCCTCTTACACTGTTGATGGGAATGCAAGCTGGTACAGCCACTTTGGAAAACAGTGTGGAGGTTCCTCAAAAAATTAAAAGGAGAGCTCCCCTATGACCCAGCAATTGCACTCCTGGGTTTTTACCCCAAAGAAACAGATGTAGTGAAAAGAAGGGTCATTTGCACCCTAATTTTTATAGCAACAATGTCCACAATAGCCAAACTGTTGAAAGAGCCGAGATGCCCTTCAACAGATGAATGGGTAAAGAAGATGCGGTCCATATATACAATGGAATATTACTCAGCCATCAGAAAGGACGAATATCCAACTTTTATATCAACATGGATGGGAGTGGAGGAGATTATGCTAAGTGAAATAAGTGAAGCAGAGAAAGTCAATTATATGGTTTCACTTATTTTTGGAACATAAGGAATAGCATGGAGGACATTAGGAGAAGGAAGGGAAAAATGAAGGGGGGGAAATCAGAGGGAGAGATGAACCATGAGAGACTATGGACTCTGAGAAACAAATGGAGGGTTTTTGAGGGGAGGGGATGGAGGATGGGTTAGCCTAGTGATGGGTATTAAGGAGGGTATGTACTGCATGGAGCACTGGGTGTTATAGGAAAACAATGTATGTTGGATCACTACATCAAAACTAATGATATATTGTATGGTGACTAACATAACATAATACAATTTTTAAAAAGTAAAATAAAATAAATCATCTGCTCAAAAACTGAAAAAAGAAAGAAAGCAATTAAAGATGACTCCAGTGTCTTTGTTCTGAGGAACTGGAAGATGGAACTTCCATCAACTAAAGGAAGTCTGTGAACAGAGCAGATTTGGAGGGGAGTTTGAGATTTTTAGACTCATGAAATATTACAACTAGAAGGTCCCACAGAGATCAGTAGCCCAGTGAGGGATAAGATTTTGACCAAAATCAGGGCGCCTTGGTGGCTCAGTCGTTAAGAGTCTGCCTTTAGCTCAGGTCATGATCCTGGGATCCTGGGATTGAGCCCCACATTGGGCTCCTTGCTTAGCAGGAAGCCTGCTTCTCCCTTTTCTTCTCCCCCGGCTTGTGTTCCTTCTCTCACTGTGTCTCTCTCTGTCATAAAAATAAATAAAATCTTAAAAAAAAAGAATTTGACCAAAATCACATATCTGGACAGAAGCAGATCAAAAATTAAGACTCGATGTATGTCTTATATCTCCAAGAGTCTCAGCACTGTGCTAGGCACACAATAAGCACTTTCTAACGACTTACTGAAAGCTCTTTGGAGGGATACTTAGTTTAGCACTCTTTAAAAAATATTTTTTTCTTTCTTTCTTTCTTTCTTTCTTTCTTTCTTTCTAAGAGAGAGAGAGAGAGAGAGAATGCACACAAGCGAGGGGAAGGGTAGAGGGAGAATTGGACTCTCCACTGAGCAGGGAGCCCAATGAAGGACTTGATTCCAGGACCCTGGGATCATTACCTGAGCTGAAGGCAGATGCTTAACTAATGGAGCCACCTAGGCACCCCTTAGTTTAGCACTTTTAACCAATGTAGATTTGGGGTAAATATCAAATCAAATTCTTTCAGCAATAATTTGTATAAGGTGGTCTCTATAAGGATTTTAGGATATATATATATCCTATTTATATACTTATATTTATATTATATATATATATATATACTAAAGAAGGTCCTCCCAGTCCTCAGCATCACATGTTAAGCTAACTTCCATTATGAGGGTTTGGTGTCTTGAAACTGTATCTACTGGCCAGCAGTAGGGATAATGTCCCTAAATGTTGAATCTAAGTAAGATAATTAAGGTATTCTTTATGACAGTTGTGTGAGTACTATCTGGGGACTCAGAAGACCTGAGCTCTGGTCTCATATTTGCTCCTATCTCTCTGTGTCTGGGCAAGTCACTTCTATTTGTGTACAGTTTCCTCACCTGTAAAACTAAAGTGTTGTCTACATGACCTCTATATTTACTTAAAAGGCTTGAGATTAGATTTCCAATTTCATTGGTTTACAAGGAATTCATGACTGAGTTTTCCTCTTCCTCAGAGGTTTTCATGTATGTCTAGAAATACATTTACTTAAACAACTAGACATCAATTTTGAGTTCAGCACCCTTCATTGGAAAAGGTCAGACCTAAAAAACACAGTACTTACAATAGTAAGTATACTGAACTTTGAATCAGAGTCTTTGATCTTTTCTCTGACTCCACCATTGGCTCACTGTGTGACTTAACTATGTCATTTTATCTAAGACTTCAGTTTTCTTCTTGCTTGAACAGGCTACTGCTTGTACCTCCCACATTACAGGGATTTTATGATTATTTAATGGGATAAGAGATGTAAAACATTTTTGAAGATAAACTGTTTTAAAAATGAAAATTGGTGTGGTACATAACAACAATAACCACAACAATAATAGTTCACTTTTATTATCTGCAGTATTTTCTCACTACATCAAGCACTTGCTCCATCATTTTGCTAAGTGTCATTTTCTGAGTAAGGATGTGGCTGACCACTCTGTTTATAATTACACACCTCCATTCATGTTCCCATTACCCATACTCAGCTTTAGTTGGCATGGCACTTAGAACCTGCTAACATCCTGTATAATTTAATTCTATTTGTTATTGTCTATATCTGCTCACAGGAATGTATAATCCATGAAGAAAGGGATTTTATGTGTTTTGTTCTCTCCTGTTTCCTCAACACCTACAACTGTAAACTAATACATAACAAACACAGTAAATATTTGCTTAATAAGTGAATTATGCCAGATAAACCTGATCTCTTCCCATGTAGGTACTTATAGTATTAGCTTGTGTGAAGTCACCGTATTTACTATTTATATCCAGCAGAAATCATCCCTGTTCTGTGCAGGCAGCTAGTTGATGATCCTGCTATCTTAGAAGGTCCTAAGTCAAGACAACTCTTTTCTTTGGATGTAATCAGAATTTTCTGTTATTTGCAGTATAATTAACATATAGTATTATATCAGTTTCAGGTATACAATATATTGATTCAACAGTTCTATACATTACTCAGTACTTATCATAATCAGTGTACTCTTAATCCCCTTAACCTGATTAACCCATCCCCCAACCCATCTTCCCCTCTGGCAACCACCAGTTTGTTTTCTATAATTAAGAGTCTGGTTTTTGTTTGTCTCTTTTTTCTTTGTCTTGTTTTGTTTCTTAAATTTCACATAAGAATGAAATCATATGTCATTTGTCTTTCTCTGACTGACATTTCATTTATTATTATACCCACTAGATTCATCCATGTTGTTGCAAATGGCAAAGATTTCATTTTTTATGGCCAAGTAATATTCCATTGTATATATATGGTTCATCTTCTCTATGCATTCATCTATCAATGGAAACTTGGGTTGCTTCCATACACTGGCTATTGTAAATAATGCTGCAATAAACATAGGGGTGCATATATCTTTTTGAATTAGTGTTTTTGTTTTCTTTGAGTAAATACCAGCGGTGGAATTACTGGATCATATGGTAATTCTACTTTTAATTTTTTGAAGAATTTCCATACTGTTTTCCACATGAAAAACTTAAAGAGCTTTTCCCCTAAGATCAGGAACAAGGCAAGGATGTCCATTCTTACCACTTTTACTCAATATAATCAGGCTTTTGAGGCTACTCTGCCATGAAATTTAGCCTTATGGTTAGATGAGATAGATCATTACTATCTTCTGAGGGAGATTGCATAATGTAATGTTTCACCTTGTGGTCCAATACTATCTCTACCATTCATTAACCACGTGACCTTAATCACAGTACTTGAATTTCTTCAGGCTTCTGTTTTCTCATCTATGTAATGGGGATTTACAGTAGTGCCTTCCTCATAAAGATGTTGGATGACAAAATGGGACATTATAGAGGGAGCACTTGACACAGTGGCTGGAATATTGTAAAAGCCAAAGAAATAGTCTTATTTAGGTAATGCCAATGGGAGGAGGATGAGTTCTAGAAAGACCCTCTAAGTCTCTCCTTCACAATTGCAAGGATGTGTGATCTTCTATAAACATATTCCTATCCCCCAAAAATGCAAAATCCATAGGAATTTATCTATAGAATCTGAGAGTATGTGTATATTCCCATATTTAGGTACTTGATGGGGAAGGGGAGTGGAGGAGGGACACAAAAGGAGACTGAAATTCTGAAAATTGACTTCACCAACTTCAAAAGATTGTGCTGGCTGGCTTTGATGATTGGAGTTTGGTCCATGGTACTTAAGGAAATAATCCTAAAACAAGTACTCCACTATAGAGGGTGCTGGGATTATATAATCTATGCTGTGAATTGGAAGCTTCTCTCAGCAAACATGGTATTCATGGTTGCCAAAAAGTAGTCAAAAATCTCCCTTCAACAAACTTAATATATGCTTTGGCACCTAGACATAAACTTTCAGCCCTCCTTTAGATGAGACCTTAATTTAGAAACAACATTGCAACCACAAATACATGGAGGTTAAAGAACATCCTACAAAGATTGAATGGGTTAACCAGGAAATTAAAGAAGAATTAAAAAAAAAAACACATGGAAGCAAATGAAAATGAAAACATGACAGTGCAAAACCTTTGGAATGCAGCAAAGGTGGTCCTAGGATGGAAGTATATAGCAATACAGGCCTTCCTCAAAAAGCAGAAGAATGAAACTGGACCACTTTCTTACACTGTACACAAAAATAAATTCAAAATGGATGAAAGGCTTAAATATGACACAGGAATCCATCAAAATCCTAGAGGAGAACACAGGCAGCAACCTCTTTGACCTCAGCCACAGAAACTTCTTAATAAACATGTCTCTGGATGCAAGGGAAACAAAAGCAAAAAAATGAACTACTGTGACTTCATCAAGATAAAAAGCTTCTGCACAGGAAAAGAAACAATTAACAAAACTAAAAGGCAACCAATGAAATGGGAGAAGATATTTGCAAATGACATATCAGATAAAGGGTAGCATCCAAAGTCTATAAAGAACTTATCAAACTCAACACCCAAAAAGTAAAAAAAAAAAAAAAAATCCATTTAAGAAATGGGCAGAAGACATGAACAGACATTTCTCCAAAAAAGACATACAAATGGCCAACAGACACATGAAAAAATTCTCAACATCACACGGTGTCAGGGACATACAAATCAAAACCACAATGAGATACCACCTCACATCAGTCAGAAGGAGTAAAATGAACAACTCAAGAAGCAACAAATGTTGGCAAGAATGTGGAGGAAGGGGAACCCTCTTACACTGTTGGTCGGAATGCAAACTGGTGCAGCCACTCTGGAAAACAGTATGGAGGTTCCTCAAAAAGTTAAAAATAGAGCTACCCTATGACCCAGCAATTGCACTACCAGGTATTTATCCAAAGGATACAAAAATAGTGATTTGAAGGGGCACATGCATGCCAATATTTACAGTAGTACTATCCACAATAGCCAAAATATGGAAAGAGCCCAGATGTCCATCAACTGAGGAATGGGTAATATATACGCATATTACTCAGCCATCAAAAAGAATGAAATCTTGCTATTTGCAATGAGGTGGATGGAACTAGAGGGTATTACGCTAAGTGAAACAAGTCATTCAGAGAAAGACAAATACCATATGATTTCACTCTTATGAGGAATTTAAGAAAAAAAAACAGATGAATATAAGAGAAGGGAAGGAAAAATAAAGTAAGATAAGAACAGAGAGGGAAGCAAACCATAAGAGATCCTTAACTATAGGGGAAAAACTGAGGATTGCTGGAGGAGAGGTTGGTGGGGGGTAATGGGGTAAATGGCTTATGAGCATTAAGGAGGGCAGTTGTAATGAGCACTGGGTGTTATATGCAAGTGATGAATCACTAAATTCTATCCCTGAAACTAATAATACACTATAAATTAACTAACTTGAATTTAAGTAAAATCTTTGGGGAGAAAAGCAACAATATTGTATTCCATATATAGATGGGAAATTTCCTCTGGCTTAGAATTTTCTCCTGATTGCTTTCCTTTGTCAAATGTGAGGAGAGGCCGCTTGGTTTAAACACCACCTCCTCAGATTGTGATTGATCACATGCAAAGAAAACGAAATAAACTCCACTTTCACACAAGAAAGAAACCAGTGGGAGATTACTTTTCCTGCTGGAAATCATAACCCAACAAATGTGCTCTGTCCTAGGATTGCAAGCACAAACTGCCACATGTGTATTTGCTTTTCTTCCAGATGGTGTGTGCTTGGAACTGCTCATGGGAGGTGATTAATCTACAGAGGGGGCATTTGCTTCCTTTGGCCATTTCACTTAGGTAGAGACGAGATGAATTTTAAAGTGAGTGTTTCCTTGGAGAAATGTCTTCTGCCCATTCCTTGACAGATTTTTTGGGTTTTGGGTGTTGAGTTTGATAAGTTATTTATGGATTTTGGTTACTAGCCCTTTTTCTGATAAGACATTTGCAAATATCTTTTACCATTCCATAGGTTGCCTTTTAGTTTTTTTTTTTTTATTGTTTCCTTTGCTGTGCAAAAGCTTTTTATCTTTATGAACTCCCAATAGTTCATTTTTACTTTTTTTTCTCTTGCCTTTAGAGATGTGTCTAGAAAGAAGTTGCTGTGGCCAAGGTCAAAGTGGTTGCTGCCTGTGTTCTCTAGGATTTTGATGGATTCCTGTCTCATATTTAGGTCTTTCATCCATTTTGAGTTTATGTGTATGTCTGAAATGTAAATAAATATAAATAAATAAATAAATAAATAATAAAGTAATTAATAAATAAAGTAATAATAAAGTGTTTCCATCTATCCACAATGCCTACTCACATGTTATTACTATTTTTACCTCCAAAAATGGATATGAATATAGTGGAGTCAAACTGACCCCAAAGAGGTAATCTGAATGAAAATACACCACAGAGGTATAAAGATGAGTTATTCCATTAACTCCTTTGGCTACTAATTAGGAGAAATATATATCATAATTTCTAAATTACATATATATATATATATACACACATATATAATGCTGTTAATTCTGAAATAGAGGGCAGTGGATGTGTATCCACTACTGGAAGGAAGGACTATAACTACACATACACTTTTCTGGAGCACATCACATGCATTATCTTGTTTAAGACAGACAACAACCCTGTAAGGTTCAGACAAATAACACTCCATTTGGAGATTATCAAACTGAGGCTTAGGAAAGTTAACACTCTGTCCAAAATCTTATGGTTAAAACCAAGACTAGAATTCCAGGATACAGATTCTTATCTCCTTTAATGTTTGAATAGTCATCTATGAGTGAATTTCCTACCATCTTTCTAAGGTCCCTAGGGAAAAGAACAGTTCTAAATTGACTCTGATAGATATTAACCTACAAAAGCCAAATTTTGCTCTTTCATTTTCTTCTCATTTTGTCTTCTTTCAGGGCATCTATTGTTTTTCTTTGGCATAAAGGATTAGCCAAGTGGTAGAAAATTACACATCCTTAGTATAAATGCAAAATGACAAGGTTTGAAAATTCTAGAGAATGGATCAAATCTTTTTTTTAATTATGTTTATAAAGGATCAGTTGAAAAGACAAAAATCTAGAGAAAGATTGATGTCTATGAAAAAACAGAGTGGAAGTGAGACATTTAAGCAGCCATAGTGTTATAAATTATGGAAGGAAAAGAAAAAAAATGAAGGACCACACCCATTACCAGTTTGAGTAACACATTAGCAATCATGGATGTTACAACATTACCTTTATAGAGCCTTTATTTTTTTTTAAGATTTTATTTATATGAGAGAGAGAGAGAGTGCACAAGCAGGGGTGAGGGGTAAGAGAAGCAGATTCCTTACCAAGCAGAGATTCTGATGTGGGACTCCATCCCAGGACCCTGGGATCATGACCTGAGCTGAAGGCAAACACTTGACCAACTGAGCCAACCCAGGAACCCAAGCCTTTCTTGATATACAGGCTTCCCATACCCCTTCTTTCAGCATTCTGTTTCCTCACACTGGCCTTTTCACACCACTCCTACTCTCCTGATAGTTTTATGCTTTCACTTCCAGTATCCCAGCTCCATCTAAGATACCCATTGCTTCTTGCTACCATGTTTGTTTTAACTCACTAAGAGCTAGAATGTCCTTTCTTTCATACCCATTAAGAAAATGAAAATGATAATTTGAACTGTAAACTCTGCCCTGCCATTTATTGAACTGGGACAACAGACACAGATAAAGTTAGCTGCAAAGTTAACAGGAAATTTCTTCCAAGGATATGCTGCACCTAAAAATGTCCTAACAACCCCCTTTTTTGAGTGACTGCTCTTACTTATTCGCTGAGCAACATAGTTCTCTAAAATCACAGACTACCAAATACTTCGTAGTTCAGAATTATATGAATAAAATGAAATATCCCACTCTTGCCTGGATGAACTGGGTCATTTTGACTCAGAGAAACATATTTGATTTGCAAACCAAGTTCAGAGCTTCAGATAAGGTTTTTTCCTTCCACATCTATTTAATTTGATCCAAGAAAACAGAACCCTGGTTCCATTTTTTCAGTCTAGACCAGATGGTGATCCCTTTACACACAATTCTCCCTTGCTTTAAGCCTAAGAAATCATCATTTCTTGTCTTACATCTGCTCCACCATGCCTGGGCCCTCAACTTGAAAGACAGGGTAAAAGCAACTTAACAGCTGAGATTTTTAATCATATAGAGATTCCTGTATTCACATTTATGGTGCCTGGGCTTAGATAGCTCAAAAACCAGAACTGTCAAACTGAGTCTACACAAGTCTTATCCACTTGGCTTGGCTTTCTCACAGCATACCAGCCTCTAGGTAGTTGAAATTCTTATCTGATGGCTGAGTGCTCCAAGTATGAGTGTTCTATCTAGTAAGGCAGAAGCTGATGGCTTTTTATAACAGCCTCAAAAGTCACACAGCATCATTTGGTATGTCTATATTTAATTTTTGGAGGAAACTCCATACTGTTTCCTACAGTGGTTTTACCAGTTGACATCCCCACCAACAATGCACAAGTGTTGTCTTTTCTCCACATCCTCACCAACACATGTTATGTCTTGGCTTTTTGATGTTAGCCATTCTGACAGGTGTAAAGTAATGTCTCATTGTAGTCTTGATTTGCATTTCTCTGGTGGTTAGTGATGTTGAGCATCTTTTCAAGTATCTGTTGGACATCTGTATGTTTTCTGTGGAAAAATGTCTATTCATGTCCTCTGCCAATTTAAAAAAAATTTTTTTTAAGATTTTATTTATTTATTTGAGAGAGACAGAATGAGAGAGAGAGAAAGCACATGGGTCAGAGGGAGAAGCAGACTCCCTGCTGAGCAGGGAGCCCGATGCGGGACTCCATTCAGGGACTCCAGGATCATGACCTGAGCCGAAGGCAGTCGCTTAACCAACTGAGCCACCCAGGCGCCCCAAGTCCTCTGCCAATTTTAATTGAATTTGTCTCTGTGTGTGTTGAGTCGTATGTTAACCCTTTATCAGATATATCATATGCAAATATCTTCTCCCTTTCAGTGGGTTGCGTTTTAGTTTACTACATCATTGTTTATAGTGGCCAAGATATAGAAGCAACCTAAGTGTCCAACAATACATAAATGGATAAAGATGTGGAATAATATTCAGCCATAAAATGGATGATATCTTGCCATTTGCAACAACAACATAGATGGACCAAGAAGGTATTACACAAAGTGAAATACTGAGAAAGACAAATACCATGTGATTTCACTCTTATATGCAATCTAAAAAACAGAGAAAATTATTTTTCTGTGTCTATTGAAATAATCATTTTGGTTCTTATAATTTCTTTCATTGATGTAAGAACATGTTGGGGCCCTGATTGGCTCATTTAAGTGTCTGCCTTCAGCTTGGGTCATGATCCCAGGGTCCTGGGATAGAGCCCCACATTGGGCTCCCTGCTCGGCGGGGAGTCTGCTTCTCCCTCTGTGCCTCCTTCTGGCTCATTTTCTCCCTCTCTCTCTCAAATAAATAAATAAAATCTTTAAAGAAATGTTATCTAACATGTTGATTGATTTCTGAACATTGAACCACCTTTGCAACCCAGAAATAAATCCCACTTGATCTTGGAGAATGATGTTTTATAATGTATTGCTGGTTCCATTTTGCTAGTATTCTACTGTATCCATCAGGGACATTGGCCTGACATAGTTCTCTTTTTAGTGGAGTCTTTATCTGGTTTTGGTATCAGGGTAATGTTGGCCTCATAGAATGAATAAATTTGGATATTCTCTTTCCTTTTCTGTTTTTTTTGTAATACTTTTAAAAGAATAGGTATTAACTCTTCTTGACTTGGTTGCTAGCATTCTCCCGTGACTCCATCTGGCCCTGGACATTTGTCTGTTGTGAGAGTTTTTATTATTTCTCTAATTTCACTGCTAGATATCAGTCATTTAAAGCTTTCTATTTCTTCCTGTTTCAGCTTTTGTATGTTTCCAAGTTTTCCAGTTTTTTTGGCACATAGTTTTTATAATATTAGAGATTCATTTTCCCAGCATCATTAATTGAAGAGACTGTCCTTTTCCCATTGAGTATTTTTGACTCCCTTGTCAAATATTAGTTGACTGTACATAAGGGGTTGATTTCTGGTATCTCAAATCTATTCCACTGGTCTATGTACCTATTTATATGCCAGCATCATATTGCTTCGATTATTTAGTTTTGTAGTGTAGTTGGAAATCAGAAAGTGTGATGCCTCCAGGTTTACTTTTCTTTCTCAGGATTGCTTTGGCTATTAGAGGTCTTTTGTGATTCCATATGAATTTTAGGATTTTTTCCTATTTCTGTAAAAAATGCCACTGGAATTTTGATAGGATTGGTATTAAATTTATGGGTGATTTTGGGGCAATATGGAAATTTTAATGGTATTAATTTTTTTTTTGTCCATGAACATGGGATACATTTCCATTTATTGTGTTTTCTTCAATTTCTTTCATCAAAATCTTGTAGTTCCCAGTGTACAAGATATTTCACCTGCTTGGTTAAATTTATTCTTAAATATGTTATTATTTTTGATATTATTGTTTTCTTAATTTTTTAGATATTTTGTTGTCAGTCTATAGAAAGACAACAAATTTCTGCATGTTGATATTGTATCCTGCAAATTTACTAAATTTGTTGATTATTTCTAACAGTTTTTTGGTTAAGTTTTTAGAATTTTCTTTATTCAAGAGCAGATTATTTGTTGGTAGCCACACTTGTGGTGAGCATAGCATAATGTACAGGCTTGTTGAATCACTATGTTGTCCATCTGAAATTAATGTAACATTGTGTGTCAACTATACTTCAGTTAAAAAAAATCAGAATACTCACAAATAAATACAATTTTACCTTTTCCTTTATAATTTGGATGTCTTTTATTTTTTTCTTGTCTGATTGCTTTATATAAGTCTTCCCATACTATGTTGAATAGGAATCATGTTAGTGAGAACTCTTTTATTGTTCCTGATCTTAGAGGCAAAGGTTTCAAACTTTCATGGTTCAGTATGATGTTAGCTGTGTGTGTGTCATATATGGGCTTAATTATGTTGAGGTACATTCTTTCTATACCCAGTTTGTTAAACGTTTTTATCATGAAGGGATGTTGTATTTCATCAAAAGCTTTTCTGCATCTACTGAGATGACAATACAATTTTTTATCTTTCATTCTATTAATGAGGTGTATCATACTTATTGATTTGTGTATGTAAAACTATCCTTGCATCTCAGGGATAAATTCCACTTGTTCATGCTATATGATCCATTAAGTGTGAGGTTGAATTTGGTTTGCTAATATTTTGTTAAGAATGTTTGGATATATGTTAACCAGTGTTATTGACCACTAATTTTATTTTCTTTTATTGTCTTTATCCAGCTTTCGTATCAGGGTAGTGCTGGTCTCATAAAACGAGTTTTGGAGCAGTTCTTCATTTTTTAGAATAGTTTGAGAAGGATTAATGTTAATTCTTCTTTAAATGTTTAGTATACTTCACCAGTGAAACCATCTGGGTATTTCTTTGTTGAGAAGTGTTTGATTAACAGATTCAAACTTATTTATTATTGGTCCATTCAAATATTCTAGTCTTCATAATTTAGTCTTGTAAGTTGTAGATTGTTTAGAAATTCATGCATTTCTTCTAGGTTATCCAATTTGTTGGCATATAATTATTTATGTAGTCTCTTATAATCCTATATATTTTTGTGTTATCAGTTGTAATGTCTCCTCTTTCATTTTTTTAATTTTATGTGACACCTCTCTTTTTTTCTTAATCTAGCTTACAGTTTGTAAATCTTGTTTATTTTTTCAAAAGAACATCTATTTTTGATTATCTTTTTTTCTGCTATTTCATTTATTTCCACTCAGATCTTTGTTATTTCCTTTCTTCTGCCAAAGGTAGCAGGTTTAAAAATAAAACAAACAAACAAACAATAAAAGATCCTAACAATATTCAGGCTAAATAACATGGGAACCTGATTTCAAAGGAAAGATGTAGCCAATGGCCAGAAATTCAAAATGTTTTTTCTATTCTTCATTTGTTAATTAATTAATTGCTCAACAGATATTTATTTAAAACCTGCTATGAGCCAAGTAAAGTGCCAGACACTTTGGATATGCATGACCTCTATCTTCATGGAGTTTACAAGCTAGTGCTGGGAGAAGTGAAAATAAAACAATGACACAATTAATACATAAGAAAGGCAGAATCAGGGGGGAAAAGGGAGTTTGAGAAGGAGAATTTCAGTCTCTTACACTCTTGTAAATATTGAGAGAAATTATTTGTGTGCCCTGTTGTACTGTGTGAAATACCAGAATAAGAGATTCATTTTGGGGGGGGGGGTCTTGAAAATTTGTCAGTGTCTCAAGCTTTTTTGTTAAAAAGAGAAAAACAGCTGCCCAAGTTACTGTGCTACTCAAAAAGCTTCTAAATATCACCAAGTAATGATGTTTTGCCATATCCTATTTCAAAATTATTTCCAGGCAATAATATGTAACCATGTGATTTATAAGATATATTAAATTTGGCCAAGATCAGTGAGAGTAACAACTGGCAATAAACATACTTAAAAGCTCTCAATAATGTGGGTTCAATGTAACTCACATTAACCAAATTACTTCTCCAAAGACTTCATCTTTAGTCTTTTGAACAGACTCCTCTCACACTGTTTACCAGACCTCCTTCAAGATTAAGTGAGCTCAGTTATATGTGGCTCCATTCCTAATTACTGTTAACTTCATTTATATATGTTTTCCCCGTTATGCTTATAATTATAAAGTGAGTCTTATTATCAAGGTACTCAGGAATGACTCTTGATTAATTTGGCTTTCACTGAAACTTTCACTCTGTTTGGTACACCACCTACTGTATTATTGGCTTCCCTTGTTATTGTGGTCAAAATAAAACAAAACATTCCACAGTTCTCTTGACTCTTTGGTTTTATTTGTTTTTCCTTAAGGTAACACTGATTTGCATACTTGTCTAAATTTATTAAGTTAATTCCATTTATTTCTCCAATCTGATTTTGATAACATTCCTTCCTCTAATATGATAGAGTGCTCTTGTAATCAATATGACCATTCAACAGTTTATTCTTCCTTAAATACCTTTCCTCCAAAAGTAGGTTTATTTTAGCTATTTTTATAGCCATTTCAATATAACCTAATGTTTAATTTAGCACAAAGTAGTCACTTTCTGAATGCTATTGGTAAATTAATCATTTAATACATTATGGAGTAGTTTTTGCTTTTGGGGAGCAAACCATTTTAGGAATAGGCCTAGAGGTGGAAAATGCATGAGTAGGAGGTATAAATAGGGAAGTTTCTATAACAAAGACTAACTTTCCCAACTTCATGATTCTACTTTGCATTGGTACTTCCCTCCCAGGGAACATTTTATGCTATCTGCATTTTTTTTCTTTCTTTCTTTTTTTGTAGCAGAAAAATTCTGGCCTTGTAGAATGAATTTAGAAATATTCCTTCCACGTCTGTTTTTTTGGAGTACTTTGAAAAGAATAGGTATTAATTCTTCATTAAATGTTTGATAGAATTCACCTGTGGTCTTCTGATCCTGTACTTTTGTTTGTTAGGAGTCCTTTGATTACTGAGTTAACTTCATTGCTAGTAATCAGTTTGTTCAAATTTTCTATTTCTTCCTGATTCAATTTTGGATCACTTTATGTTTCTAGAAATTTATTCATTTCTATATTGTCCAATTTGTTGGCATATAATTTTTCATAATCTCTCATAATTCTTCGTATTTTTGTGGAGTCAGTTGCTATTTCTTCTCCTTCACTTCATATTTTAATTGAGTCCTCTTTTTTTTTTTGCTTTTTAATCAGTCTGGCTAAAAGTTTATCAATATTGCTATTAGTTTTTTTTTTTTAACAGCTCTTGGCATCATTGACTTTTTCTATTGTGCTTTTTTTTACATTAGTCATAAAACTAGTTCTCTAAATATATCTCCTCAGGCAAAAGAAACAAAAGTAAAAAAAAAAAACACACAAAAACGATTGGGACTTTAACAAAGCAAAAACTTTTGCACAGCAAAGGAAATCATCAACAGAACAATAAGGCAATTTTCAGAAAGAGAGAATATTTGCAAATGACTTATCAGATAAGGGGTTAATATCCAAAATAAGTAAACTTATACAACTCAATACCAGAGAAACAAATAATCTGATTAAAAATGGGCAGAGGAGAGAATTAGACTTTTTTTTTTCCAAAGAAGACATACACATGAACAACAGAAACATGAAAAGATGCTTGACATCACTAATCATCAGTGAAATGCAAATCAAAACCACACTGAGAAGGGGGGAAAGATGGCGGAGGAGTAGGGGACTCCATTTCAATGGTCCCCTGACTTTAACAGGATATCTATCAAACCATTTTGAACACCCACGAAATCAGCCTGAGATGTAAGAATATATATCTGGATCTCTACAAGCAGAGAAACGACTGCTTTTTGCAAGGTAGGCAGGGTGGAGTCGTAAATCTGCAGGGAGATATCAGAACATTAACAGAAGAGGGAGGGAGCCTCCATAAGCTGGAGCCTGGAAAGTGATATAACACAGGAACACAAAATCAGAACCCCTTAGAAATCTGCTCTAGGGAGAGATATCCCTCTCTGAAGGGGCTCTAGAAATGAAAAAGCGGGATTCTAGGTAAGGCATTGTGGTCTTGGGATCCGAGGAGTCACAGAGCAAAAGGGGGTACCCGAACCAGTAGAATGCCCAAATAGTGAAGCTGGGAAGCAGGTTATGGTCAGCAAGCCCAGGAAGGGACTCTCAGCTTGGGTCACAATAAACCACGAGCTGGCCAGTCAGTAATCGCTCTTTTCCTGAGCAGCCTGAAAAAGACTGGAACCTGTGAAAACAACTGGACAAAATCTCACAGGGCAGGAGTGGCCTGGAAAGTAAATTACTGGGACACCCAGACATGATCCAGGAGCTTTGGTTGCGCCCATGAGCCCACGGCCACTTGCAGTTTTAGAGTCAGAAAGGGCAGTGGCACTCCCGGGCCCCTGGGACTATGCTTGAGAGAGTTGCATTGGGCGTGCATGGCAGGAGGCTGTGGTTTTTGGTGCATAAAGAAGTGGAGACTGATTGTCCTAGAAAGTTTATTAGAGGGCAGACTGCAATCTTTCTGCTCTGGGCCGGAGGTTTGGGCACAGCCACTTTTGCTCTGATCCTCTGAAAAGGTGCAGAAAGCATCCAGGGAACAAAAGCCACACAGAGGGTCAGTTTGCACTGAGTCCATCCCCCTGACAGGGTGTGGGACAACTCTGCCCAGGAAGGGATACCTGAAAAAAAAACATGGCAAGCCTCTCCCCCAGAAGACAGACTCTAAGAACAAGGGGAGGGCAAGCCTATAGATCCCAAAAGACTGTAAAATTCCAATGCCAGGGGAAAATAGTATATTGAGCTCCAGGGTGGATCTTGTTTGGGTTGTGGTTGATATTTTGGACTCTGTTCATTGGCCCACCCATTGTTCTATCAGCAGAATGACTAGGAGAAGGATCTCACAAAAAAAAAAAAAGAGGGGCGTCTGGGTGGCTCAGTCGTTAAGCGTCTGCCTTCGGCTCAGGTCATGGTCCCAGGGTCCTGGGATCGAGCCCTGCATCGGGCTCCCTGCTCCACGGGAAGCCTGCTTCTCCCTCTCCCACTCCCCCTGCTTGTGTTCCCTCTCTCACTGTGTCTCTCTCTGTCAAATAAATAAATAAAATCTTAAAAAAAAAAAAAAAAGAACAAGAGGCAATGTTCTCTGACAGAGCTAATCGATATGGATATAATTAAGATGTCAGAGATAGAATTCAGGATAGCAATCATAAAGTTAATAGCTAGGCTAGAAAAAAGCATAAGTGACAATACAAAATCTCTAAGGGCAGAAATGAGATCTAATTAGGTGGAACTTAAAAATGCTATGAATTAGATGAAGTCCAAACTGGATACTCTAACAGCTAGGGTCAATGGGGTGGAAGAGAAAAAAAGTGATCTAGAGGACAAGTTGATGGAAAGGAAGGAAACTGAAGAAAAGAGAGGGAAAAAAACTCATGCACATGAAAGGAGACTTAAAGAATCTAATGATACATTGAAAAGAACCAATATCAGGATCATCACGATCCAAGAGGGGGTGGAGAGAAAGAGAGGGCTTGAAGGTATATATGAGCAAATCATGGCCGAGAACGTTCCTAATCTGGGGAAGAAAACAAGCATTCATGTCCAAGAAGCAGAGAGGACTCTTCCTAAAATCAATAAAAATAGATCAACACCCCGACATATAATACTGAAGCTTGCAAATCTTACAGCCAAGGAAGCTATTCTGAAAGCAGCTAGGCAGAAGAAATTTTTTTTTACATACAGAGGGAGGAACATCAGAATAACATCAGACCTATCCACAGAAACCTGCCAAACCAGAACGGGCTGGCAAGACATATTCAGGGTAATGCAGCCAAGAATACTTTATCCAGCAAGTCTGTCATTCACAACGGAAGGAGAGATAAAAAGCTTCAAGGACAGACAGAAACTGAAAGAATATGTGATGACCAAGCAAGCCCTGCAAGAAGGGGGATTCTCTAAGCGAAGAGAGACCCCCCAAGAGTAATATAGACAAGAAAGTGACAGAGACAATCTACAAAAACAGGGACTTTACAGGCAATACAATGGCACTAAATTCATTTCTGGAACAGAAATAAATGATGTAAGAACAACAACAACAAAAAAAGGAGAACAGATCAATGAAACTAGGAGCTGGTTCTTTGAAAAAATTAATAAAATTGATAAACCCCTACCCTGACTAAATTCATATCTTCCTATAGATACTCTGAATGTAAATGGATTGAATGCTCCAGTCAAAAGACACAGGGTACCAGATTGGATAAAAAAACAGGACCCATCCATATGCTGTCTACAAGAGACTGATTTTGAACCTAAAAACACCTCCAGGTTAAAAGGGATGGAGAACCATGTACCAACTAATGAACCTCAAAAGAAAACTGGGGTAGCAATTCTCATATCAGACAAATTAAATTTTAAACCAAAGACTGTAGTAAGAGATGTAGAGGGACACTATATCATACTTAAATGGTCTATCCAACCAGAAGATCTAACAATTGTAAATATCTATACCCCCAACACAGGAGCAACCAATTATATAAACCAATTAATAACCAAAATAAAGAAATATATATAACACATTAATAGTAGGAGACTTCAATACTCCACTCACAGCAATGGACAGATAATCTAAGCAGAAGATCAACAACAAAAAACAAAAAAACAAAAACAAAAAAAAAACAAAAAAACAAGAGCTTTGAATGACACATTGGACCAGATGGAATTCACAGATATGTAAAGAACATTCCATCCTAAAATAGCAGAATACTCATTTTTCTCGAGTGCACATGGATCTTTCTCCAGAATATATCACATGCTGGGTCATAAATCAGGTCTCAACAGATACCGAAAGCTTGAGATTATTCCCTGCATATTTTCAGACCACAGTGCTTTGAAATTGGAACTCAATCACAAGAAGAAATGTAGAACAAACTCAAAAACTTGGAGGTTAAAGAGCATCCTGCTAAAGAATTAATGGTCAACCAGGAAATTAAAGAAGAACTTAAACAATTCACTGAAACTAATGAGAATGAAAACACATCAGTTCAAAACCTATGGGATACTGCAAAGGCTGTAGGAGAAAAATACATAGCTATCCAAGCCTCTATCAAAAAAATTAGAAAAATCCCAAATTCACAAGCTTACCTTACACATAAAGGACCTGGAGAAACAAAAGCAAATAAAACCTAAACCAAGCAGGAGAAGAGGAATAATAAAGATTAGAGCAGAAATCAATGAACTAGAAACCAGAAAAACAGTAGAACAGATCAATGAAACTAGAAGTTCATTCTTCGAAAGAATTAATAAGATCGATAAACCTCTGGCCAGACTTACCCAAACGAAAAGAGAAGGGATCCAAATTAATAAAAAAACATGAACGAAAGAGGAGAGATCATGACCAATACCAAGGAAATAGAGACGATTGTTAGAAATTATTACCAGCAACTATATGCCAATAAACTAGACAATCTGGAAGAAATGGATGCATTCCTGGAACCTTATAAACTACCAAGACTGAAAATGAAGAAATAGACAATTTGAACAAACCAATAACCAGTAACAAAATTGAAGCATTAATCAAAAACCTCCTAAAAAACTAGAGTCCAGGGCCAGACAGCTTCTCAAGGGAATTCTACCAAACATTTAAATAAGAAATAATACATAGTCTACTGAAGCTGTTTCAAAAAATAGAAATGGAAAGAAAATTTCCAAACACGTTCTATGAGGCCACCTTTACTCTGATCCCAAAACCAGACAAAGTCCCCACCAAAAAGGAGAATTACAGACCAATATCCCCGATGAACATGAATGTCAAAATACTCACCAAGATCTTAGCCAATATGATCCAAAAGTACATTAAAAGGATTATTCACCAGGACCAGGTGGGATTTATTCCTGGGATGCAAGGGTAATTCTACATTCACAAATCAATCAACATGATAGAGCACATTAATAGAAAGAAAGATAAGAACCATATGATCCTCCCAGTTACTGCAGAGAAAGCATTCGACAAAATGCAGCAAACTTTCTTGATTAAAACTTTTCCAAGTGTAGGGATAGGGGAAATATACCTCAATATCATAAAATCCATCTATGAAAAGCCCACAGCGAATATTATTCTCAATGGGGGAAAACTGAGAGCTTTTCCTTTAAGGTCAGGAACAAGACATGGATGCCCAGCCTCACCACTATTGTTCAACGTAGTACAAGAAGTCCTAGCCTCAGCAATGAGACCAAAAAAATAAAATAAATAAAATAAAATGAAAAAATAAATAAATAAAAGGCATTCAAGTTGGCAAAGAAGTCAAACTCTCTCTTTTCACAGATGACATGATAATTTAGGTGGAATATCCAAAAGACTCCACCCCAAAATTGCTAGAACACATACAGCAATTCAGCTACATGGCAGGATACAAAAATCAATGCACAGAAATCAGTTGCATTTCTATACACTAACAATGTGACTGAAGAAAGAGAAATTAATTGGTCCCATTCACAATTGCACCAAATCCATTAGATACCTAGGAATAAACCTAATCAAAGAGGTAAAGGATCTGTACACAAGAAACTACAGAACACTTATGAAAGAATTTGAGGAAGACACAAAGAGATGGAAAAGCATTCCAGGCTTATGGATTGGAAGAATGAACATTGTTAAAATGTCTATGCTGCCCAGAGCAATCTAAACATTCAATGCAATCCCTAGCAAAATACCATCTATATTTTTCACAGAGCTGATAGAAACAATCCTAAAACTTTTATGGAACCAGAAAGGACCCTGAATAGCCAAAGGAATGTTGAAAGAGAAAACCAAAGCTGGTGCATCACACTGCCTGACTTCAAGCTATGCTGCAAAGCTGTGATCATCAAGACAGTATGGTACTGGCACAAAAACAGACACATAGATCAATGGAACAGAATAGAGAACCCAGAAATGGACCCTCAACTATAGGGTCGACTAATCTTCGACAAAGCAAGAATGAATATCCAATGGAAAAAAAGACAGTCTCTCCAATAAATGGTGCTCAGAAAACTGGACAGCCACATGCAGAAGAATGAAACTAGACCATTCTCTTACACCACACACAAAGATCAACTCAAAATGGATGAAAGACCTCAATGTGAGACAGGAATCCATCAAAATCCTAGAAGAGAGCACAAGCAGCAAACTGTTGGACATTGGACAAAGCAACTTTTTGCCAGATATGTCTCAAAAGGCAAGGGAAACAAAAGCAAAAATGAACTTTTGGGACTTCATCAAGATAAAAAGCTTCTGCACCACAAAGGAAACAACCAACAAAACTAAAAGGCAACCTACGGAATGGGAGAAGATATTTGAAATGACATTACAGATAAAGGCTGGTATCCAAGATCTATAAAGAACTTCTCAAACTCAACACCCAAAAAACAAATAATGCAGTCAAGAAATGGGCAGAAGACATGAACAGACATTTTTCCAAAGAAGACATACAAATGGCTAACAGACACAGGAAAAAATGCTCCACATCACTTGCCATCAGGAAATTACAAATCATAACCACAATGAGATATCACCTTACACCAGTCAGAATGGCTAAAATTAAGAAGTCAGGGAACAACAAATGTTGGTGAGGATGTGGAGAAAAGGGAACCCTCTTTCACTTTTGCTGGGAATGCAAGCTGGTACAGCCACTTGGAAAACATTATGGAAGTTCTTCAGGACCTTAAAAACAGAGCTACCTTATGACCCAGCAATTGCACTTCTAGGTATTTAACCCAAAGATATAGATGTAGTGAAAAAAAGGAGCACCTGCACCCCAATGTTCATATCAGCAATGTCCACAATAGCCAATCTGAGGAAGATGCCAAGGTATCCCTCAACAGGTGAATGGATAAATAAAATGTGGTTCATATATATGATGGAATATTACTCAGCTATCAGAAAGGATGAATACCCACCATTTGCATCGACATGGATGGAACTGGAGGGGATTATGCTAAGTGAAATAAGTCAAGCAGAGAAAGACAATTATCATATGGTTTCACTCATATGTGGAATATAAAGAATAGCCCAGAGGACCATAGGTGAAGGGAGGGAAAACTGAATGGAGAGAAATCAGAGAGGGAGATAAACCATGAGAGACTCTGGACTCTGGGAATTAAATTGAGATTTACAGAAGGGAGGGGTTTGGGGGATGGGGTAACCAGGTGATGGGTATTAAAGAGGGCACGTCTTGTGATGAGCACCGGATGTTATACACGACTAGTGAATCATTGAACACTACATCAAAACTAATGATATACTATATGTTGGCTAATTGAACATAATAAAAAATAATAATAAAATAAAATACTTAAAAAATAAAAAAATTAAAAAGTGGGTGAGATAGAATAAAATGAATAATATCAAGAGATATTAAGTTTACTCCATTGCACAATTATCTCCCAGAATGGACCCATTATATGTATCTGTGACATATTTGTACATCTGGTGCCCTAGCTTTTGTGGCTGCCGCAGGGGTTGCCCCTTGACTTCCTGGTTCTTGTTGTCAGGGAGCCTTGTGATCCTGGGTCACATGGGACTCTAACAATCAGAGAGACAGTTCTTGGCAGACTACAACCCATAGGGTACTACACAGACAACAGACTGAAAACACCAGTCTTTCTGGGAAAGAAACCTATTTGCTTCTGGGAAAAAAATCCAAGCAGATTTTTTTCTGAGGGATTGTGGACAGGTAGATATCATCATTTTACTCCCTTTTGCCTTGCTACAGCTCACCAGTATCACACAGCGAGGAACCAACATACTGTCTGGAGTCCGAATTTTTTTCCTTCCACCCTAAGGAAACAACTTGATCATCTGCCCCTGGCGGCCACTGGAGTTATGTTTGTAATTCCAGAGAACTGTATATGTTTGCATAATTTAAAAGCTGCTACCTAAGGTTCTGACTTCCAATCAGCCTGAATCTTGGTGTGGAATGAGATTCTACATGTTGGGATGTTGATAGGTCTTGGCACATCCTCAATTACTGGGAGCTTTTAAAAATATGATAACCTGTGGGGCACCTGGGTGGCTCTGTCAGTTAAGTGCACAATTCTTGATTTTGGTTCAGGTCTTGATCTCAAGTTTGTGGGATCAAGACACACATCAGTTCCATGCTCAGTGGGGAATCTGTTTCTCTCCTTCTCCCTTTTCCTCGGTTCTTCTGCCCTCTAAAATAAGCAAATAAATCTTTGAAAAATATGATAGGCTGCTTGGACTAGCACAAAGGTTTGAGAGATAACCAAGAGCTAGAGCAAGGTATAATGACAAGTTTTATCTCTTACACAATGCCACTCCTTTGAGACTGCAAGCACTGGTTATTTCATCTAATGCATGGAAACCAACACAGAGAGTCAATTGAAAGGAAGAAACAGAAAAAAATATGTTCCAAATAAAACAAAATAAAACCTCAGGAAAAAAAAATACATAAAGAAACAGAGATAAATAATTTACCTGATAAAGAGTTCAAATTAATGGTCAGAAAGATTCCCACCCAGCTCAGAAGAATAGATGGACACAGTGAGAACTTCAAATAAGTGATAGAAATATAAGGACATACCAAACATAAGTCACAGAACTGAAGAATACAATAAGTGAACTAAAAAACATATTAGAGAGGTTCAATTGAAGATGAGATGAAGCAGAAGAAAGAGTGAATTTGTAAACAAGACAACAAATTCACTGAAACATAGAGGAAAAAACCTTAAAAGTGAAGAAAGTTTATGGGATTTAGGGGACAACATGAAGCAAACTAATATTTTCTTTCTTTTTTTTTTTTTTTGCAAACTAATATTTTCATTATAGAAATCTCTGAAGGAGAAGAGAGAGAAAGAGTAAGAAAAATTATTTAAAGAAATAATGCCTGAAAGATTCCTTAACCTGTGGAAGGAAACATATGCCCAAATCCAGGAAGCCAGAGAGTTACAAATTAGTGGAACCTAAAGAAACCCACACTGAGACACATTATAATAAAATGTCTAATGCAAAATACAAGGAGGGAATATTAAAATCCACAAGAGAAAAACAAAACGAAATTTTTTTTTTTACCAAAAATAAAACTTCCATAAGACCACAAACACATTTTTCAGCAGACACTTTGAAGTCACAATATATAAAAAAGGCTGAAATAAAAACTAATCTCAGCCAAGAACACCCTATCTGGCAAAATTATCATTCAGAATTGAAGACGACATAGTTTACCAGACAAGGACAATCTAAAGGATTTTATCACCATGAAACTGACCTTAGAAAAAAATGGTAAAAGAGCTTCTTTAAGCTGAAAGGAAAGGATGGAATTCATAACAAGAAAACATATGGAATAATAAATGTCACTGGAAAGTTAAATACATAACAAAGGTATGGGATTAATCACTTATAAAGCAAGTATAAAGGCTAAAAGACAAAATGAGTAAAATTATAACTACAATAATTAGCTAACAGATACACAAAATAATAGTATGTAAAATGTGACGTCAAAAACATAAAAGTGGAGGAAAGAATAAATATATATAGCATATTTAGGATGCAAACTGAAGCTCTTATTGACTTAAAATATACTATTATAGATATAATTTGTAATATGTAAGCCTTGTGGTACCTACAAAACACAATTCTATAGTAGATACATAACAGATAAAGAAAAAGGAATCAAAGAATACCACCCCCCAAAAAGTCATGAAACCAAAAGGAAGAAGACAATAAAAGAGCAGATAAGAAAAACAAAACAGCCACAAAACCATTTTTTAAATGGCAATAAATACAACTTATCAATAATTAATTTAAATGTAAATGGACTTTCTTAATAGTGAAAGGATGCCTAGAGTAATACCAAGCCTCATTTCTTCATGGGGTTGTTGTGAGGCTCAGAAAAGATATTGTCTGTTAAAGTTCTATATAACCTATAAACTTTGGCAAAACATGTTTTATGATTACTGTTGATATCATCTTCATAGTAAACAGCTATTTTGCAACTGAAATTATTTTGAATTTCTCAGAAATATTCATTTTCATTACACTTAAATAACATTTTAGAAACATCTAGTTTAGTACATTTTATAAGAATGAAGTTATTTGTGAGGAAGACTTAAATATTTAATATCAAATTTAATGTTACAATTTACATAAAATAAAATCCACATTTATTAAGTTTACAGGTTGATTACTTAGTCAAATATATAAACTGAGTTATCACAACAGCAATAAATTGTAAAACATTTATATCTCTTCAGAATTTATTTTTATTTTGCAGCCAATTTCCCCTCCTTCAAGCAACTACTGAATTGATTTTGATCACACTTAGCTTTTCTTATTTTGGAATTCCACAAAATAGAAACATCTTCTGTGCATTCTTTTGTGTCTAGATTCTTTTTATGGATAATTTTTGTGAGATTCATCCATGTTGCATATATCGATAGTTTGCTCTATTTTGTTATTGAATAGTTTTATTTAAAAAAAGATTTATTTATTTTAGAGAGAGAGAGCGGGGGTGGGAGGGACAAACGGAGAGGGAGAGAGAGAATCCCAAGCAGACTCCCCACTGAGCACAGGGCCAGACAGGGGGTTTGATGTTACAACCCCAAGATCATGAACTGAGCCTAAATCAAGAATGGAACACTTAACTGACTAAGCCACCCAGGCGCCCCTTGAATATTTTTCTATTGTGCTAATAAACCAGAATAAACTTTTAACTCACACACACAGAAATAAATGTAAATGGACTAAATTCTCCCATCAATAGACAAAGAATGGGGGTAAGCTAATATGGTGGCATAGTAGGAAGACCTTATGCTCGTCTTGTCCCTAGAGCACTAGATAACTACAAAATCATTCTGAATACCCATAAAATTGACCTGAGTACTGACAGAATAAATGAACAACTAGAGGGAGAGAAGAGGCCTGACCAAGGAAGGTAGGAATTATGAAGATGTGGTTTGGGGGTGAAATAGATTTTGGGTGCTGGGGAGGGAGCCCTAGATGTGGAGAGAGGCAAGAGAGAGATAAACGCACAGGGGAAAGCACAAGGAGAACACTTCCCCATATGGATATATCCCATACACTAGGGAAAGGAAAGGGGCTGATTTTCAAGAGTTTTTGCAACTGGTGGCATTCAAAGACTGGAGTTTTAAAAGTCATAGAGCTTGGCTGGGATATATCTCAGAGGACACTGCCCTACTCCTGGAGAAAAGGCAGGCAAGCAGACTCGGGGCAGATGACATGATCTGAGACGTGCCTAAGGCTCACAGGGTAAACATTGTTCACTTTTCTTGTAGTGCCTCTATGAGAGGTGGTGTTCACAGAGATGCCTTTCTGGGGACAAAGGAGCTAGAGGAGGACATTTTTCTCCCTTTCCCCTTGGCCTAGATGCAGAACCACCAACTGAGGGTGGCTAAACTGGACACTGGCTACCTAGCCTGCTTCCTATAGGTCCCACATCACTGCACTCTGGCATGACTGCCTTTTTGCTTGGGCTTGCATCAGTTCCAACAAGGTGAGACCCTCTCACAGAAGAATAGTGCAGGACCCCAACACAGCACATCCCTAAATTTTGGAGTTTTAAAGGTCAGCAGTCTAGGCTGGGATAGAGCCCAAAGTGTTTTACACTGCACCTGGCAGGCAAACAGCCCAGAGACAGACAGTATGAAAAAGGAGACATGAAAAATGAGTGAGATGCATGGTGGGGAGAGATTATTTGCTCTTCTGGGAGTGCTTCCCTGAGAGCACCAAACAGACACACTCCTCTCCAGGAAAAAAGGAGCTATCTGATGCCATTTCCCTCCTCCACCCCTCAGCATAAACATCCTTCAGTAAATAGCACAGCACTGACACTGGTTGCCTAACCTGCTCACACCAAGTCCCACCTCCCTGTGCTCTGCCCATACCGCTTTTCTTGAGCAACTGTGCCTAAATTCCAGTGCAATGGGTCCCTTCCCCAGAAAACCAACAGAAACCACTGCATACACCACATCTCCTGACCAGAGAGTTTTGCAGGGCTTCAGTTGTTGTGGAAATAACATCAAGTCTCATTTAACAAGTAGACCAGAGCATACCTACTTAAAACTTGCCACATTCTGGCAAATGTCCAACCACTGCCCATCACAGAAAAAGAGAGCCTCTGCAGATGACTGGATTGAAGGATAGAACAGATAAAACACAGCAGCAAAGTGCACACAGCACAAAACAGAGACATTCCCTGAAACACCAGGCCCTGAACATTATATGACCTCTTCTTTAAAAAGCCATTACCCTCAGAAACAAGAAATATTACAGGTTTTTCAAACACACAGAAGACAGAGACCTAGCCAAAATGTCAAGATAGAGGAATTCCTCCCCAAAAGGAACAAGATAAGGTGATGGCCAGAGATTTAATCAAAAGAGATATAAGTAATATGCCTGATGGAGATTTCAAAACAGCAATCATAAGTGTACTTGTTAGGCTTGAGAAGAGAATGGAAAACTTCAGGGAGGCCTTTACTGCACAGATAAAAGAGCTTAAAATATTAATGAAAAGTACAATTACTGAGATTCAAAAGAATCTACTGTTTGTCTCTGGATGTAATGACCAAAAAGGTAAAAGAAACAGAGGAAAACATAATTGATGTAGAAGATAAAATAATGGAAAATAATGAAGCTGCACAAAAGAGAGAAAGAAGAATTATGGATCATGACAATAGACTTAGGGAAATCAGTGACTCCATCAAACACAGTAATATTCATATCATAGGAGTCCCTGAAGAAGATAGAGAAAATGGGGCATAAAATATATTTGAGAAAATAATAGGAGGAAACATCCCTAGTCTGGGGAAGGAGACAGATATCTAAATCCAGAGGCACAGAGAACTCTTATCAAAATCAACAAAAGCAGGCAAATGCCAAGACATATTGTAAGTACATTTGCAAAATATAGAGATAAAGAGAAAAAAAAATTCTAAAAGCAGCAAGACAAAAGAGGTCCCTAACTTACAAGGGAAGACCCATAAGGCTAGCTGGAGATTTCTCAACAGAAACTTGACAAACCCAAGGCAGTTCCATAATATATTCAAAGTGCTGTATGGGAAAAGACTGCAGTCAAGAATACTCTATCAAACAAGGCTATCATTCAGAAAAAAAAAGGAGAGATAAAGAGTTTCCCAGATAAACAAAAACTAAAGGAGTTCGTGACCATAAAACCAGCACTTCAAGAAATATTAAAGGGGACTCTGAGTGGAAAGGAAAGACAAAAAGTGACAAAGACTAGAAATGCATAGAGAAAATCTCCAGAAACAATGACAAAACAAATAATAAAATGGCACTAAATGCAAATCGATCAATAATTACTCTGAATGTAAATGTACTAAATGTTCCAATCAAAAGACATTAGGTGTCAGAATAGATTTAAAAAAATCCATCTAATACACTGCCTACAGGAGACTAATTTTAGACCTAGAGACAACTGCAGATTGAAAGTGAGAGGGTGGGGAAATATTTATCATGCAAATGGACACCAAAAGAAAGCCTGATTAGCAATACTTATATTAAGCAAACTAGATTTTAAACCACAGACAGTAACAAGAGATGAAGAAGGACACTATATTATAATAAAGGGGACTATCCAACAAGAAGACCTAACAATTGTAAATATTTATGCCCCCAACGTGGGAGTACACAGATATATAAAACAATTAATAACAAATATAAAGGAACACATTGATAATAATACAATAGCACCCATTTACAACAATGGACAGATAATCTAAGCAAAAAATCAACAAGGAAACCATGGCTTTGAATGACACACTGGACTGGATGGACTTAACTGATATATTCAGAACATTTCATCATAAAACAGCAGAATACATATACTTTTCAAGTGCACATAGGATATTCTCCATACTCCATAGATCACATACTAGGTCACAAACCAGGTCTTCACAAGTACAAAAAGAATGAGACCGCATCATGCATCTTTTCTGACCACAATGCTATGAAACTTGCAATCAACCAAAAGAAAATTTGGAAAGACCACAAATACATACGGGTTAAAAAAAACATGCTACTAAAGAATGAATGAGTCATCCAGGAAAAGAAAGAAGAAATAAAAATATACACAGAAACAAATGAAAATGAAAAAAATGAGAGTCCAAAACCTTTGGCATGCAGCAAAAGTGGTTCTAAGAGAGAAGTATATAGCAGTACAAGCCTACCTCAAGAAGCAAGAAAAAACGAAATGAACAACCTTACACCTAAAGGAGCTAGACAAAGAAAAACAAATGAATCCTAAAGACAGCAGCAGAAGAGAAATAATAAAGATTGGAACAGAAATAAATGATGTAGGAACAACAACATAAAAAGAGGAGAACAGATCAATGAAACTAGGAGCTGGTTCTTTGAAAAAATTAATAAAATTGATAAACCCCTACCCTGACTTATCAAAAGGAAAAGAGAAGGGAACCAAATAAATAAAATCACAAATGAGACAGGAGACGTAACAACCAACACCACAGAAATAAAAACAACTATAAGAGAATATTATGAAAAATTATATGCCAACAAATCGGACAATCTGGAAGAAATGGGAAAATTCCTAGAAACATGAACTACCAAAACTCAAACAGGAAGAAATAGAAAACTTGAGCAGACCAATAACCACCAAAGAAATTGAATCTACTAAAAAATCTCCAACAAACAAAAGTCCAAGGTTTGATAGTTTCACAAGGGAATTCTACCAAACATTTATTTTTATTTTTATTTTTTTAATTTAAATTAAATTAGCTGACATACAGTACATCATTAGTTTTTGGTGTAGTGTCCAATGATTCATTAGTTGCATATAACACCCAGTGCTCAGCACATCACTTGCCCTCCTTATTGCCCACCACCCGTTACCCCCTCCCCCACCCACCTCCCTTTCCACAACCTTCAGTTTGTTTCCCAGAGTCAAGGGTATCTCATGGTTTGGCTCCATCTCTGATTTCTTCCCATTAAGATTTTCCTCCCTTCCCCTATGATCCTCTGCACTATTTCTTATCAAACATTTAAAGGGGAGTTAAAACCTATTCTTCTCTAACTATTCCTAAAAATAAAGATGTATGGAAAACTCCCAAACTCATTCTGTGAATCCAGCATTACCCTGATTCCAAAAACAAGGACTCCACTAAACAAGAGAACTATAGGTAAATATCCTTGATGAAAATGGATGCAAAAATTCGCAACAAAATATTAGCAAATTGAACCCAACATTACATTAAAGGAATCATAAACCACAATCAAGTGGGATTTATTCCTGGGCTGCACAGGTGGTTCAATCTTCAATCAATCATCATGATACACCACATTAATAAAAGAAAAGATAAGAACCACATGATCCTGTTAATAGTTGCAGAAAAAGTATTTGACAAAGTACAACATCCATTCATGATAAAAGTCCTCAACAAAGCAGGGATAGAGGGAACATACCTCAACATCATAAAGGCCTTATATGAATAACCCACAGCTAATATCATCCTCAGTGAGAAACAACTGAGAATTTTCCTCTATGGTCAGTCCAAGACAAGACAAGTACAAGACATAGTACTGGTAGTCCTAGCCTCAGCAATCAGAAAGAGAAATCAAAGGTATCAAAATCAGCAAGGAAGAAGTGAAACTTACACTATTTGCAAGTGACATGATTCTCTATAAGATAACCCAAAGGACTCTAGAAGAAAGTTCTAAAATATTGCTTGAACTGAAACATGAATTCAATAAGTCACAGGATACAAAATCAATGTACAAAAATCTGTTGCATTTCTAGACACCAATAATGAAGCATCAGAAGGACAAAAACAAGGAATCAATCCCATTTATAATTGTGCCAAAAACCATAACATACCTAAAAATAAGCCCAACCAAAGAGATAAGGGTGTGTTCTGTGAAAAGTATAAAACACTGAGGAAATAAATTGAAGGTGACACAAAGAAATGGAAAAATATTCCATGCTCATGGATTGGAACAGCAAATATTGTTATAGTGTCTATACTACTGAAAGAAAAATACATATTTAATACAATCTTTATCAAAATATGACAAATAGTTTTCATAAAGCTAAAACAAACAATTCTAAAATTTGTATGGGACCACAAGGACCCCAAATAGCCAAAGCAATTTTGAAAAAAAAAAAAAAAAGAAAGAAAGCTGAAGAAATCATAATTCTGGACTGAAAGTTATATTACAAAGCTATAGTGATCAAGAAATGAAAAGAAAAGAAGAGAAAAGAACTACAGGCCAATATCCCTGATGGACATGCATGCAAAAATTCTCAATTAATTTTACTGACATAAAAACAGACACATAGATCAATGGAACAGAACAGAGAGCCCAAAAATGGACCTACAACTATATGGTCAACTAATCTTTGACAAGGCAGTAACAAATATCCAATGGAAAAAAGACAGTCTCTTCAACAAATGGTGTTGAGAAAACTGGACAGCAACATGCAAAAGAATGAAACTGGACCACTTTCTTACACCAAAAACAAAAATAAATTCAAAATGGATAAAAGACCTAAAAAATGAAAATGAATGCAAAAATGTCCAAAACTTTTAGGATGAAGCAAAAAGAGTCATAAGAGGGAAGTATATAGCAATACAGGCCTACCTCAAGAAGTAAGAAAAATTTCAAATAAAAAACCTAACGTTACACCTGAAGGATCTAGAGAAAGAACAACAAAAGAAGACTAAAGCCATCAGAAGGGAAATAATAAAGGTTATAGCAGAAATAAATGGTACAAAAAATTAAAAAAAAAAAAAGCCAGATCAATAAAGCCAGGAGTTGGTTCTTTGAAAAAATCAATAAAATTGAAAAAGCCCTAGCCAGACTTATGAAAAAGCAAAAAAAAAAAAAAAAAAAGGACCAAATTAAAAAAAAAAATCACAAATGAGAGAGGAGAAATAACAACCACACCACAGAAATAAAAACATTTATGTGATGAAAAGTTATATGCCAAAACTTGGACAACCTGGAGGAAATAGAGAAATTCTTAGAAACATAAACTACCAAAACTGAAACAGGAAGAAACAGAATACTTGAACAAGCCAATAACCAGCAAAGACATTGAATCATAATCAAAAATCTCCCAACAAACAAGAGTCCAGGGCCAGATAGTTTCACAGGCAAATTCTACCAAATACTTAAAAAAGAGTTAATACCTATTTTTCTCAAACTATTCCAAAAAATAGAAATAGAAGGAAAACTCCTAAATTCATTCTAGGAAGCCAGCATTACCCTGATACCAAAACCAGATAAAAACTCCACAAAAAGAAAAGAAAGAAAGAAAAGAAATGAAAAGAAAAGAAAAGAAGAGAAAAGAACTACAGGCCAATATCCCTGATGGACATGCATGCAAAAATTCTCAATTAAATAGTAGGAAACAGAATCCAACGTTATATTAAAACAATCTTTGACCACAATCAAGTGGAATATATTCCTTGGCTGAAAGTTTGGTTCAATATTCGCAAATAGTCAATGTGATACACTGCATTAATAAAAGAAAGGATGAAAACCATATGCTTCTCTCAATACATGCAGAAAAAAGCATTTGACAAAGTACAGGATCCATTCTTGTTAAAAACCTTCAACAAAGTAAATTTATTGGGAGCATACCTCAACATTATAATGGCCATATACAAAAGACCCACAGCTATTATCATCCTCAGTGGGGAAAAACAGAGCTTTTCCTCTATGGTCAGGAACAACACAGGGATATCCACTCTCACCACTGTTATTTAACAAGTAGTGGAAGTCCTAGCTTCTGCAGAGAACAGAAGGAAATGAAAGGCATCCAAATCAGTAAGGAAGAAGTCAGATTTTCCCTATTTGCAGATAACACGATTCTCTGTATAGGAAACCCAAAAGACTACACCAAGAAGTTGTTAGAACCAATACATTTATTCAGTAAAGTCACAGGATAGAAAATCAACATACAGAAATCTGTTGCATTTCTACATACCAATAATGAAGCAGCAGAAAAATAAATCAAGGAATTCATCCCTTTTACAATTGTACCAAAACCCATAAGATACCTAGGAATAAACCTAATCAAAGAGTGAAAGAGCTGTACTCTGAAGATGATAAAACACTGATGACAGAAATTGAAGATGACACACACAAAAAAATGGAAAAACATTTCATGCTCATGGACTGGAAGAACAAATATTGTTCAGATGTCCATACTACTAAAAGCAATCTACAGATTTAATGCAACCCCTATCAAAACACCAACATAATTTTTCACACAGCTAGAACAATCTTAAAATTTGTGTGAAACCACAAAAAAAAAAACAAATGGCAAAGCAACCTTGTAGTACAAAAACAAAGCTAGAGGCATCACTATTATTTTCTTCAACTTATATCACAAAGCTGTAGTCATCAAGAAAATATGGTACTGGCACAAAAATAAACACATAGATTAATGGAACAGAATAGAAAACCCAGAAATTAACCCACATCTATATGGGCAATTAATCTTTGACAAAGCCCAAAAGAATGTCCAAAGGAAAAAAGACAGTCTCTTCAACAAATGGTGGTGGGGAAACTGGACAGCAACAGGCAAAAGAATAAAACTGGACTCCTGTATTACACCATACAGAAAAATAAATTCAAAATGAATGAAAGACCTAAATGAGAGACAGGAAACCATTAATATCCTAAAAGAGAACACAGGCAGTAACCTCTTTGACACTGACCTGAGCAACTTCTTACTAGATATGTCTCCTGAGGCAAGGGAAACAAAAACAAAAATAAAGTATTGAGACTTCATTAAAGTACAAAGCTGCTGCACAATGAAGGAAACAATCAACAAAACTAAAAGCTAACCTACAGAATGGCAGAAGATATTTGCAAATGATGCATCTGATAAATTTTAAATATTCAAATTATATGAAGAGTTTATCAAACTCAACACCCAAAAAACAAATAATTCAATTAAAAAGTTTGCAGAAGAAATGCAGAGAAATTTTTCCAAAGAAGACATATAGATGGCTAATAGGCACATGAAAATATACTCAACATCACTCATCATCGGGTAAATATAAATTAAAACTACAATGAAGTACCACCTCACACTGGTCAGAATGGCTAAAATCAGCAACACAAGAAAGAAGAGGTATTGGCAAGGATATGGAGAAAAAGGAACCTTCTTACACTGTTGGTGGGAATGCAAACTGGTATAGCCACTGTGGGAAACAGTATGGATATTCCTCAAAAATTTAAAAATAGAATTACCCTATGATCCAGCAATTGCACTACTAGGTATCTACCCAAAGAATAAAAAATACTAATTCAAAAGGATATGTGCACCCTGATATTTATAGCAGTGTTATCTACAATGGCCAAATTATGGAAAAAGTCCAAATGTCCATCAACTAGATGAATAGATAAAGAATATGTGGTTTATATATACACAATGAAATATTACTCAGCCATAAAAAAGAATGAAATCTTGCTATTTGCAAAGACACAGAGAGAGCTGAAGAGTATTACGTTAATCACAATAATTCAGTCAGAGAAAGACAAATACCATATGATTTCACTTGTGTGGAATTTAAGGAAAAAAACAAATGAGCAAAAGGAAAAAAAGAGAGAGAGGCAAACCAAGAAATAAACTCTTAATTATTAAGAACAAACAGATGCTTACCAGAGGGGAGTTGGGGTTATGGGTTAAATAGTTTATGGGGATTAAGTAGTGCAGTTGTTGTGATGAGCACCAGATGTTGCATGGAAGTTTTGAGTCACTAAATTTTACACCTGAAACTGATATTACATTGTATCTTAACTAACTGGAATTAAAATAAAAACTTTAAAAACTAAAACAAAACAAATAAAAAGTGAAAGTGAAGGGGTGGAAAAACATTTATCATGAAAAAGGAAGTGAAAAAGCTGGAAGTAGCAATACTTATATCAGACAAAATATACTTTAAAAGAAAACTGTAGCAAGAAACAAAGAAAAACATTACATAAAAATAAAGGGAATAATCCAGGAGTGTACAACAATTATAAATATCTATGTACTCTACATTGGAGCACACAAATATGGAAAGCAATTATTAACAGACATAATGGAAGAAGTTGATAGTAATACAGTAATAGTAGGGGACTTTATAACCACACTTACATCAATGGATGTCATCCAGTCAGAAAATCAACAAGAAAACAGTCACTCTGAATGAGACATTAGATAAGATGGAGCTAACAGATATATTCAGAAGATTCTATCTTAAAACACCAGAATACACATTTTCTTCAAGTGCACATGGAATATGCTCAAGAATAGATCAGATGTTAGGTTACAAAACAAGTCTCAACAAAATTGAAAAGTTTGAAATTATATCATGCATCTTTTATGACCACAGTGTTATGAAACTAGAAATCAATCACAAGAAAAAATCTGGAAAGAACACAAATATATGGGGCTTCAATAACATACTACTAAATAATTAATGGGTCAATCAAGAAATCAAAGAGGAAATCACAAATACATGGAGAAAAATGAAAATGACAACACAGTGGTCCAGAATCTTTGGAATGCAGCAAAAGATGTTCTAATAAGAATGTTTATAACAATGCAGGTCTACCTCAAAAAAAAAAATCTGAAATGAACAACCTAACCTTATAGCTAAAAGAGCTACAAAAAGAACAGTCAAAGCTCAAATACAGTAGAAGGAAGGAAATAATAAAGATTAGATAAAAAATAAATGAAATAGAGACTAAAGAAATCAATAGAATGGATAAAAAAAAGTAGGAGCTGTTTCTTTGAAAAGATCAACAAAGTGAAAAACTTTTAGCCAGACTCATAATTAAAAAATAAAAAATTAAAACAGAAATGAAGAAATGCCAACATTCCTACAAGAATACAAAGGATTATATAAGAGAATATTATGAAAAATCATGTACAAATAAATTGGACAATTTAGAGGAAATGTATAATTTCTAGAAACATAATCTTACAAAACTGAATCAGGAGGAAATAGAAGATTTGAACATACTTATTACTAGCAATGGAATTGAATCAGTAATCAAAAAACTCCCAGCAAACAAAAGTCCACAATTAGATGGCTTCACAGGTAAATTCCACCAAGCATTTTAAGAAAAGTTAATACTTATTTCTCACAAATATTCCTAATAACAGAAGAGGAAGGACTACTTCCAAATTTATTTTCTGAGTTCAGCATTATCCTAATACCAAAAACAGATAATAACACTTACAAGTAAAACAAACTACAGGCCAATATAACTGATGAACATAGATGGTAAATATCCTCAATAAAATATTAGCAAACTGAATCCAACAATGTACTTAAAGAACTTTCTACCAGAATCAAGTGAAATTTATTTCAGGGATGGAAAGGTGATTAAATATTTGCAAATCTATCAATGTTAACAAAAGAAAGGATAAAAACCATATGATCATTTCAATGGATGCAGAAAAGAGTATTTGACAAAGTGCAACACTCATTCGTGATAAAACTCTCAACAAAGTAGATTTAAAGAGAACATACCTCAACAAAATAAAGGTTATCTATAAAAAACCCACAACTAATACCCTACTCAATGCTAAAAATTGAGCCTTTCCTCTAAGATCAGAAAGAAGACAAGGATGTCCACTCTTTTTTTTTTATTCTTATGTTAATCCCCATACATTACATCATTAGTTTTAGATGAAGTGTTCCATGATTCATTGTTTGTGCATAACACCCAGTGCTCCATGCAGAATGTGCCCTCCTCAAG
>NC_138385.1:52164456-52193010 GCF_054177405.1 Leptonychotes weddellii
ACATCTTGGCTCTTTCCAAAGTTTGGCTATTGTGGACATTGCTGCCATAAACATTGGGGTGCACACACCCCTTCGGATCCCTACATTTGTATCTTTGCATTTTTAAAAGATTTTTTTAGAGAGAGAGAGAAAGAAGCAGACACCCTGCTCAGCATGGAGCCTGATGCAGGGCTTGATCTTACGACCCATGAGATCATGACCTGCACCGAAAACAAGAGTTGGAGGCTCAACTGACTAAGCCACCTAGGTGCCCCAACTTTTTATTCTTTAATAATTACAGACTCACAGAAAACTTCTAAAATAGTTCCTAAAGAGAAGTGTGACTGTCCAAATGGCAGAATGATAATCTACAAAAATCCACTTCATTAAAGCAACAAGAGCGTAGGAAAAATATGTCAAAATCAAATCTAGAAAGTAACTAGTCTTGCAGCAATCCTAAGTATTTATTTATTTAAAAAAAATTGTTAAATCTTACTCAAACCATCGAGCTTTGTGTTTTATTTATTTATTTATTTATTTATTTATTTATTTATGTTTTAATTTGCCCTATTTCCAACTTCTTCTCTCAATCTTTGTACTATCCATTAAAACCAGTAGCCTCACAATTATTCCTTGAAGACCAACAGCCTAGCACTCATGTGAGGAACAGAATTGGTTTAAATCTCCCTGAAAACCCTAATCATAAATAATCATTATTATTTGTCTTATCTCTAAGTTTCCTTGAAACTCCCACTTAAGATATTGTTTTTATTTGATCTGACTCAGGCCTTGCTTACTGAAAATGGTATTTTCTCCAAAGTGTCAGAAACAACCAGTAGCAATTTTTTAGTAACACAGCAGCCTATGGTGATGATAAGAATTGAAGATGCAGGGGGTGTGTGGGGGGGTGGGAAGCTGACCAAAAAACTTGAAAATGAAAATCAAGAACAATATATCTATATGGGGCTTTAAAATCTCTTAGTCCTGGAAATCCATAAGGTCATGAATATATGCAGAATTGTGTACATGCCAGGAAGGACTGGGAGACCCCTATCTTTTACCTACATTGACCCTAAAGCTCTGTGCAAGCAGTAAGTAAAAGCCAAGGCAGAAAAAGTAAACTACCTGCCAGAACATTGAACACATACCCAACAGACACGCAGAAATTCTCAGCATAAGGTGAGATACTTAAAGGACAAGAACACTCAAGAATATCATTGTGATTAATTGACAACTAAACTATCCATGTACATAATTCATTGGCCAAAAAAGACAAATAATACAGACATTACAGAATTCAGAAAAGTCATTAAACACATAAAACAATAGTAGCAACAACAAAAACAACACCAAAAGACAGCAACAAAAACTTCAGGTTAGGGATCTGATTTTCAAAACTGCCACACTATACTATTTGAAATGCTAGTTTTCAACAACAAAAAAAATATGAAACATCCAAAAAACAAGAAAGTTTGTCCTGTACACAGGAAAAAAAAGAAGTCAATAAAACTTGTATTTGGGGGAGCCTAGAAGTTGGGCTTACTAAACAAGGATTTACATCAGATAAGAATGCATCCAAAGGTCTAAAATAAACCATGTTTAGAGAATAAAAAGAAAGTCAGCTTTTAGGGTCGAAGATTGCTGTGTAGGAAGATCCTGAACTCACCTTCTCCCATGAACACACTAAACCTGCAGCTAGTTATGGAAAAACTCCCTCTGAAAAAGACCTGAAAATTATCTGAATAGCTCCTCTACAACAAATGGTAAGAGAGCCCCATCAAGATGGGTAAGAGAGTCAGGGATGCAGTCTTGCCAAAAACTCAACTCTGAGCACAGTGACACACAATTGGTAGGGAACTCACACAACCAAATGTAGCTTCTCCCTTAGGAGTGAGGGGGTTTGTTCCACATTAAGCAACCTCTGACACCTGCAATAGAGAGATAAGCCCCTAAAACACATGGCTTTGAAAGTCAAGGGGACTCACAGCCAGGATACACAAATGGCTGTAGGGAATTGAGATACTTCTTTTTTTAATTTTTACTAACATATAATGTAGTATTTGTTTCAGGGGTACAGGTCTGTGATTCATCAGTCTTACACAATAGAAATCACACACAGACTCACTCACCCTAAAGGTCAATACAAAAGCAGCAATTTGAAAAGAACCTAGAGTATATGTGAAGGAGACTCATTAGTTAAAGTGTCTGCTGGAAGGGCAGGGTTCTGTTGGTACTCTGGGTACAGAGGCACTGGTGGATGCCATTTTTGCAGTCTCCTACCTTGATAGCTTTGGCAGTCATATTCAATCCTTGTGCCCTCCCATGGCTCTGTGAAAGCCAGCAATCATGCCCTGGACCTGAGCTATCCTGCTGCCATTATTAAGCCAGTCAGTGTGTGCAGCCTGCACAGGGGACACTCTGTATTCACATGGCTCTGGTATCCAGAAAGGCTTGAATTCCTGGGTCCCATGGGACTGTAACAATTGGAGAGATAGTTCTTGGAGAATTACCACACCCAGGCACTACACAAACAACAGACTGAAACACACTGCACTCTTTCTTTGAAAAAGGACAATTTACGTGCTCTCAGACTGCAGACTGAGGGTCAGACTTCAGTTTTGCCACATGTTGAGACTACAGAGGTGCTCCCAGGGAATGTAGGCCAGGGGACTCCATCTTTGCACTCTCCCTCACCTCACTACTGTTTGCTAGTACCTCCTCATAAGGAGGTTATATATTTATCTATCCCCAATTTTTGCAACAATCACATAGGGATCACCTGGTCTGAGGACCAGCATCGATTACAATTGTGACCCCACATGACTGTATATATTTGAATACTTTAAAAGCTTATGACTGCAAAAACAAAACAAAACAAAACAAAACAATAAAAGCTAATGACTGAGAGCCTGTCTTCCAATCAGCCTGAAACTAGGTGCTAGTAGATTACTTCTGTAGGAACATTAACAGATGTTGGCACACTTTCAGAATGGGAACATATCAAAAATAAATCAGACTTATTAGGCCAACCCAAAACTTTGAGAGACATCTAAGAACTCAAACAAAGTTAAAAGATAAGTTTCATCCTCTCACAGGGCAACTCATTCATGACAAGGAGAAGGAGTTGTTTTACATAACCATAGAAACAAACACAGACAGCCAAGCAAAATGGAGAAGCAGAAACACAAATATGTTTCAAATAAAAGAACAAGACAAATGATCAGAAAAAATCCTTAGTGAAACAATAAGTAATTTACTTGATAAAGAGTTCAATGTAAGGGTCATAAAGATGCACACCAAACTTGAGAGATAACTGGATGGACAGAAGGAGAACTTCAACAAAAATAAAGAGAATATTAAAAACTACCAAACAGAAGTCACAGTGCTGAAAAATACAATAACTGAACTTAAAAAAAAAGATGCTTTAGAGGAGTTCAATAGCAAACTAAATGAAAAAGAAAGGATCAGTAACCCGGAAGACAAAACAGTGGAACTCACCGCCCCCCCGCAAAAATCAATAATAATAATAATAATAATAATAATAATAAAATAAAATAAAATTTTAGTTAAAAATAGTGAAGATAGCTAAAGGGATCTATGAGAAAATGTAAACTGAAATACATTTAATTAATGGAAATCCCAGAAGGAGAAAAAAGAGAAAGGGACAGAAAAATTACTTCAAGAAATAATGGCTGAAGACTTTCCTAACATAGGGAAAGCAACAGTCGATACAGAAAGACCAGGGAGTTAACAAGAAAGTGAAACCAAAAAGACACATTATAATTAAAATATCAAAAGTTAAGGTTAAAGAGAGAATCTTAAAATAAGTAGAATGGGGAAGGAGTTAAGATAGCAGAGAAGTAGGGGGACCCTGGGCTTTCCTTCTCCTGGAACACAGCTGTATTGAGATCAGATCACTTAGAACACCCAGGAAATCAATGATGATTAGGAGGATCTCCACCATGGGAGGGAGACAGTGTGGCAGGCGTGAGATGCATGGAAGTGAATTGGGAGACAGAAAACCTGCGGTGCATTGGATGGGAAGGTGCCCTTTCCACAGGGAGAGAAAGAGAGAGGGGTTGAGAGCATGTGGTGTTGAGTTCACACAAGAAGAAAACCTCTTGGCCCATAGACTGGGAAAACAAGGGAACCGAGTGTTGCAGGTTTTTTGCAGTGAGTGGAGCTCAAACTTAGGTTTTGGAAGCATGGGATATTCTCTGGAGTAGAGTTAGAGCATGTGCTCCTGAAGAAGGAGGGCTCTGGACTGGTAGTGCGCACAAGGTGATGTAGGGATCTCCTGGGTTGCACTGGGAGAGGTCATTCCACTTCCTGGAGTACATTTGGAAGAGGGCATATTGCCTTTCCAAAGACAAAAGACCCCTGCAGGTGATAGCAAAAAATGTGAACCATGCCTGTATGGGACTGTTTTGTGGAAACAAAGGGCACTAGTCAGAGCACAGAGAGGCTCTAGACTGGAGGAGGAAGCAGATCCAAGGAGTGCCAGCTCCTTTAAGATTTGGAGTTTTGAATGCCAGCCACAAACCAAAGATAAAATGCAGGAAAGCTGTTGCAACTGGTGTGCTATAGGCCCTTGCCCTTCTGTGAGGACTTCCTGAATAATGGGGGAGTACAAGATTCCTTGTCAGTGGATGAGAGTGGGGACTCCATTTTACCCTTGCTACCAAAATGGTCAGATTTCAGAGTCCAACACAGCAGCCCCCAGTAGAAGTGGGATCTACTTACATCAACCGCCCCCCCCCCTTGGCAAATGGCTTTTTTACTGGGGCAGGATGGACTCTGAGCCAGTGCAGCAGGAGTTTTCCTCAGAGGAGCAACACGGGTAGCATGCTGGATGCACCAAGTATACTGAGCATACAGTGCCTCACAGCATCCCCTTCAGTTTTGGTGGAAAAAAGACCAAGTTGTATTTTTTTCTCTCATTCTTTTTTTTTTTTCTCTTTCTCTTCTTCCCTTTGGAATTAGGTTTACTGTTTTTGTTTGTTTGTTTGTTTGTTAGAATGTCTTTTTTATTTCCTTTTCTCTATTTTTTGAATCAGCTTTCTTTTTTATTTTATTTTTATTTATTTTTCTTTCCTTCTTTGGAATCAGGTGTATAGTTTTTTTGATTGTCTACTTGTTTGTTTTTTTTTTTTAAATTGTTGTTGTTGTTCCTTTTCTTCTTCTCTCTCTTTTCTTTTTTATATCAGGCTTTTCCCCCCCTTTTTATTTCCTCTCTTTTTTTTTCTTACTCTCTTTTCTTTTTTAGATTTTTTCAACAAACAAATCAAAGAACACCTAGACAAAAGTCCAAACACTCCCCAACTGAAAGCAAGGAGGAAAGGTGCAGAGGATGGACCAGTGGGAAAGAGCAACCAAAACATAACAGCAAAGTGCATGGAGCATACACCAGAAACACTTCCTGAAGTGCCAGGCCCTGGACAGTGTATTACTTCTTTTTAATATAACATTACTCTGAGGTACAAGAAATATAACAATATTTCATAACACAAAAAAGATAGAAACTTAGCTAAAATGACAAGGTGGAGGAATTGTCATCAAAAGAGAAGTCAGGAAGATATCAGAGCCAGGGACTTGCTCAAAGCAGATATGACCAATATATCTGAATGAGAATTTAGATCAACAGTCATAAGACTACTAGCTGGACTTGAAAAAAGCATAGAAGACACCAGAGAAACACTTGCTGCAGAGATAAAAGACCTAAACACTAGTCAGGCTGAAATAAAAAGTGCTCTAACTGAGATGTAAAACAGACTGGATATAATCATAATAAGTATTGAAGAAGAGGGGAGGATAGGTGAAATAGGAGAAAAATTAAGGAAAATAATGAAGCTGAAAAGAAGAGGCAAGGAAAACTATTAGATGACAAAGATAGACTTAGGGAAATCAATGATTCCATAAAGTGCAATAATATCCATATCATAGGAGACCCAGAAGAATAAGAGCAAGAAAAAGGTGCAGAAGGTTTATTTGAATAAGTAATAGCTGAGAACTTCCCTAATCTGGGGAAGGAAACAGGTATTCAAATCCAGGAGGCACAGAGAATTCCCCTCGAAATCAACAAAAAAACAGGTCAACACCATGACACATCATACTGAAACTTGAAAAAAGAAATATACAGAGAGAATTATGAAAGCAGCTAGGGAGAAAATGTCCTTAAACTACAAGGGTAGACAAATAAGACTGACAGCAGACCTGTCCACAGAGACCTGGCAGGCCAGAAAGGACTGGCATGATATATTCAAAGTACTAAATTGGAAAAATCTGCAGCCAAGAATACTTTATCCATCAAGCCTGTCCTTCAGAATAAGAGAGAAAGTTTCCAAGACAAACAAAAACTAAAGGAGTTTGTGAACACTAAATGAGCTCTGCAAGAAATATTAAAGGGGACTCTTTGAGTATGAATGAGAGTCCAAAAGTAACAAAGACTAGAAAGGAACAGAGACAATCTACAGGAACATCAAATTTACAGGTAATACAATGTCTTTAAATTCATATCTTTCAATAATTACTCTGAATGAAAATGGACTAAATGCTCCAATCAAAAGACATAGGATATGAAAATGGATAAAAAAAAAAAAAAACAAGATGCATCAATATGCTGCTTAGAGAGACTCACTTTAGACCCAAAGACCTCCAGCATGAAAGTGAGGGGGTGGAGAACAATTTATCATCCTAATGAAAATCCAAAGAAAGCTGGAGTAGCCATACTTATATCAGACAAACTATATTTTAAATCAAAGAATGGAGTAACAGATGAATAAGGGCACCATATTATAATCAAGGGGTCTATCAAAAAGAAGATCTAACAACTGTAAATATTTATGCCTCTAATTTGGGAACAGAGAAATATATAAATTAATTAATAACATACTTAAAGTAACTTACTGATAATAACAGAACAATAGGAGGAGAATTTAACACCCCCTCACAGCAAAGGACAGATCATCTAAGTAGAAGATCAACAAGGAAACAAGGGCTTTGAATGACACACTGGGCCAGATGAACGTAACAGATATATCAGAGCATTTCATCCTAAAGCAGCAGAATACACATTCTTTTCAAGGTCACATGGAGCATTGTCCAGAATAGATCACATAGTGGGTCACAAATCAGGCCTCAGCTGGTACAGAAAGACTGAGGTCATACAATGCATGTTTTCAGACCAAGTGCTATAAAACTTGAAGTCAACCACAACAAAAAATTTGGAAAGACCACAAATACATGAAAGTTGAAGAACATCCTACTAAAAAATGAATGGGTAACCCAGGGAATTAAAGAAGTATTAAAAACTACATAGAAGAAAATGAAAATAAAAAAATAACATTCCAAAACATTTGGGATGCATCAAAGGCAGTCCTAAGAGGGAAGTATATAGCAAGACAGACCTTCCTCAAGAAGCAAAAAACGGTCTCAAATATACAACCTAAACTTACACCCAAAGGAACAGGAAAAGAAGAACAAACAAAACCTAAATCCAGCAGCAGAAAGAAAATAATAAAGATTAGAGCAGAAATCAATTATATACACGTGATAGCTCTCTGGGCGGGGACCCTCTGCCTTCCCCCAGGAGGGTCATCAAGGGGACGTGTACAACCAGGCGACCGCTTGCCATGCAGGGGTCCTGCAAAGGACAGAAATGCAGTGACACTCCTATTTCCCCTGGAAGGATCTATGTGGGCATGCACTTCAGGAAACTGCAGAGTTTGGCACACACAAAAGTGAAGACAACTTATCCCTGAAGGATTACTGAGGAGAGGGGACCACAATCTTTCAGCTCCAGGAATGGAGATTGGGGTGCAGCCTTTTTTATTTTCATCCTCTAAAGAGGCACGGAAAGCCTTAAGGGAAAAAAGTCCCATAGAACAACCAGAAGCAGTTTACACTGAGTCTGGCCCCCTGGCAAAGGGTGGTGAAACTCTGCTCAGGCAAAGACACCTGAGAATAAGCACAGCAGGCCCATCCCCTGGAAGGCCAGATGGAAGAACAGGTGAACATCAAGTTTACAGAGCACACAGGACTGCAAAACTCCAGCGTTAGGGGGAAAGAGTATAAATTTCCAGGGTTTTTTTTTGTTTTGTTTTTTGTTTTTTTCTCATGATTCTTTTATCATTCAGTTTAAAATTTTCCTTTCCACTTTTTTCTTTTTCAAATACTTTCTCATTTTATCAACTCTTCATTTTTAAGTCTTTTTTTTTAACTTTAATTGTCTACATTTACAATTTATAAATATATTCTTCATTTTTGGCTTCCTTTCATTATATTCAATTTTATTTTTGCATATATATAACTTTTGTGTTTTTTAAATTTGGGGATTTAGTGTCTACTAACAAAAAGACCAAAATACACCCAGGACCAAGTGGATCACCCTGTTTTGAGCACATGGGAGATTATATTCTACCCCCCCTCTTTTTGTTGTTGTTGTTGTTTTTCTTTCTTCTTTGGTTTCTGACTTCTTTGGATTTGTCTAGTGTGTATTTTGTTTTGGTCATGGTTGATATTTTTGATTTGCTCTCTCTCATCCATTCTTCTTTGGGCAAAAAACTATAAGGAAGAATTCACAACAAAAGGAATAACCAGGGGCGCCTGGGCGGCTCATTCGGTTAAGCGTCTGCCTTCGGTTCAGGTCATGATTCCAGGGTCCTGAGATTGAGCCCTGCATCGGGCTCCCTGCTCAGCAGGAGGCCTGCTTCTCCCTCTCCCTCTGCCCCTGCTTGTGTCCCTTCTCTCGCTGTCAAATAAATAAATAAAAATCTTTTAAAAAAAAGGAATAACCAGAGGCAATATTCTCTGCCACAGATTTAATCGATATGGATATAAGTAACATGTCAGAGATGGAATTCAGGATAACAATTATAAAGTTACTAGTTGGGCTTGAAGAAAGAAAAAAGACACGAAAGAATCTCTTAGTGCAGAAATAAAACCTAATCAGACTGAAATTAAAAATGCTTTAACTGAGATGAGTCTAATTTGCATGCTCTAACAGCTAGGGTAAATGAGGCAGAAGAGAGTAAGTGACAAGGAAGACAAGTTGATGGAAAGGAAAGAAACTGAGGAAAAGAAAGAAAATCAACTAATGGACCATGAGGGGAGGCTTCACGAAATCAGTGATACAATAAAGCAAAACAATATTAGAATTGTTTAGGTGCCAGAGGAAGAAGGAAGAGAGAGAGAGGAATAGAAGGTATATTTGAGCAGATCATACCTAAGAACTTCCCTAATCTGGGGAAGAAACAGGCATACAAGTCCAAGAAGTAGAGAGGACCAGTCTCAAAAATAAATAAAAATAAATCAACACCCCAACATATATTAGTGAAGCTTGAAAATTTCAGAGATAAAGAGAAAATCCTGAAAGCAGCTCCAGACAAGAGGTCCATAACCTAAAAGGGTAGAAACATTAGACTGGCAGAAGACCATCCACAGATACCTGGCAGGCCAGAAGGGACTGACATGATACATTCAGGGTACTAAATGAGAAAAACATGCAACCAAGAATACTTTATCCAGCAAAGCTATCATTAAGAATGGAAGGAGAGATAAAAAGCATCCAAGACAAACAGAAACTAAAAGACTTTGTGATTACTAAACCAGACTTGCAAAGACTATTAAAGGGAATCCTGTAAGCTAAGAGAGAGCCAAAAGTAACATAGACCAGGAAGGAACAAAGACAATATACAGAAACAGTGACATTACAGGTAATACAATGGCACTAAATTCATATCTTTCAATAGTTACTCTAAGTGTAAATGGGCTAAATGCTCAAATCAAAAGATACAGGGTATCTGGATAAAAAAGCAAGACCCATCCATATGTTGTCTAAAAGAGACTCATTTTAGACCCAAAGACACCTCCAAATTGAAAGTGAGGGGGAGAAGAACTATTTATCATGTGGGACCTCAAAAGAAAGCTAGAGTAGCAATCCTCATATCAGACAAATTAGATTTTAAACCAAAGACTGTAGTAAGAGATGTAGACAGACACTGTGTCATATGTAAAGGGTCTATTCAACAAGAAGATCAAACAATTATAAATATTTAAGCTCCTAACTTGGGAACAGCCCATTATATAAACCAATTAATAACAAAATTAAAGAACACATTGGTATGTAAAGGACTTTAACACCCCACTCACAGCGATGGAACAGTTGTCTAAGCAGAAAGATCAATAGGAAATGAAGGCTTTGAATGACACAGTGGACCAGATGGACTTCACACATATATACAGAGCATTCTATCCTAAAGCAACAGAATACACATTCTTCTCTTGTGCACATGGAAAATTCTCTAGAATAGGCCACATACTGGGTCACAAATCAGGTCTGAACTGATACCAAAAGATTGAGATTATTCCCTGCACATTTTCAGACCGTAATTCTTTGAACCTTGAATTCAATCACAAGAGGAAATTTGGAAGGAATTCAAAAACTTGGAGGCTAAAGAGCATCCTACAAAAGAATGAATGGGCCAAAAAGGAAATTAAAGAAGAATTTTAAAAAATCATGGAAACAAAAGAAAATGAAAACACAACTGTCCAAAATCTTTGGGATGCAACAAAGGCAGTCATAACAGGGAGTTACATAGCAATACAAGCCTTTCTCAAAAAATTAAAAAAGTCTCAAATACAAAAGCTAAATTAACACATAAAGAAGCTGGAGAAAGAACAGTGAATAAAGTCTAAACCAAGCAGGAGAAGAGAAATTATTAAGATTAGAGAAGAAATCAATGAAATAGAAACCAGAAGAACATTAGAACAGTTCAATGAAACTAGAAGCTGGTTCTTTGAAACAATTAATAAGATCAATAAACATCTGGCCAGACTTATCCTAAAGAAAAGAAAAAGACTCAAATTAATAAAACCATGAATGAAAGGGGGGAGATCACAATCAATACCAAGGAAATAAAGACAATTGTTAGAACATATTATGAACAACTATACGCCAACAAATTAGGCAATCTGGAAGAAGTGGATTCATTCCTGGAAACTTATAAACTACCAAGCCTGAAACAGAAAGAAATAAAAAACCTAAACAAAGCCATAACCAGCAAGCAAATTGAAGCAGTAATCAAAAATCTCCCAACAAACCAGAGTCCACAGCCAGATGGTTTCCCTGGGGAATTCTACCAAACCTTTAAAGAAGAAATCATACCTATTCTTCTGAAGCCGTTTCAAGAAATAGAAATGGAAGGAAAACTCCAAAACTCTTCTATGAGCCCAGCATTACCCTGATCCCGAAACAAAAAGACCCCATCAAAAAGGAGAATTACAGACCAATATCCCTGATGAACATGGATGCCTAAGTACTCACCAATATATTAGCCAATAGGATCCAACAGCCCAACAGTACATTAAAAGGATTATTCACCATGACCAAGTGTAATCTATTCCTGGGTTGCAAGGGTGGTTCAACATTTGCAAATAAATCAACATGATACATCACATTACTAAAAGAAAGGACAAGAACCATACAGTCCTCTCAATAGATGGAGAAAAAGCATTTGACAAAATACAGCATCCTTTCTTGATTAAAACTCTCCACTGTGTAAGGATAGAGGGAACATACCTCAGTATCATAAAAGTCATCTAGAAAAAGCCTACAGTGAATATCATTATCAATGGGAAAAAACTGAAAGCTTTTCCCTTAAGGTCACGAACATGACAGGGATGTCCATTCTCACCACTTTTGTTCAAAATAGTACTAGAAGTCCTAGCCTCAGCAATCAGACAATGAAAAGAAATAAAAGGCATTCAACTTAGCAAAGAAGTCAAACTCTCTCTTCACAGATGACATGATACTTTATATAGAAAACCCAAAAGACTCCACCCCAAAAGTGCTATAGCTCATACAGCAATTCAGCAATATGACAGAATATAAAATCAACGCACAGAAATCAGTTGCAGTTCTATACACTAACAATGAGAAAGAAGAAAGAGAAATTAAGGCAACTATTCCAATTACCATTGCATCAAAAACCATAAGGTACCGGGGCACCTGGGTGGCTCAGCGGTTAAGTGTCTGCCTTCAGCTCAGGTCACGATCCCAGGGTCCTGGGATCAAGCCCCGCATTGGGCCCCCTGCTCAGCCAGGACCCTGCTTCTCCCTCTCCTGCTCCCCCTGCTTGTATTCCCTCTCTAGCTGTCTCTCTCTGTGTGTCAAATAAATAAAATCTTTAAAAAAAAAAAAAAACATAAGGTACCTAGGAATCACCCTAACCAAAGACATAAAAGATCTGTACTCCAGACACTACAGAACACTTATGAAAGAAATTGAGGAAGACAAAGAAATGGAAAAACATTCCATGCTCATGGATTGGAAGAATAAATATTGTTAAAATATTTATGTTACCCAGAGCAATCTATGCATTCAGTGAAATCCCTGTTAAAATACCATCCACATTTTTTACAGAGCTGGAACAAATAATCCTAAAATTTTTATAGAAAAGAATGGCCAGAGAAGTGTTGAAAAAGAAAACAAATCTGGGGGCATCACGTTGCCTGATTTCAAGCTATATTACAAAGCTGTAATCATCAAGACAATATGGTACTGGCACAAAAACATACACCTAGATCAATGGAACAGAATAGGGAACCCAGATATGGACTCTCAACTCAATGGTCAGCCAATCTTCAACAAAGCAGGAAAGAATATCTATTGGAAAAAGGAGAGTCTCTTCAAAAAAAATGTCCTCAGAAAATTGGACAGCCATATGTAGAAGAATGAAACTGGGCAATTCTCTTACACCATACCCAAAGATAAACTCAAAATGGATAAAGAGATCAATGTAAGACAGGAATCCATCAAAATCCTAGAGGAGAACATAGGCAACCTCTTTAACCTTGGCCACCACAAATTCTTGCTAGACCCACCTGCAAAGGCAAGGGAAACAAAAGCAAAAGTGAACTATTGGGACTTCATTAAGATAAAAAGGTTCTGCACAGCACAGGAAATAGTCAACAAAACTAAAAGGCAACCAAGGAATGGGAGAAGATATTTGCAAATGACATATCAGATAAAGGGCTAGTATCCACTATCTATAAGGGACTTATCAAACTCAACACCCAAAACAGGAGTAAACCAGTCAAGAAATGGGGAGAAGTCATGAACAGACATTTCTCCAAAGAAGACATGCAAATAACCAACAGACACATTAAAAAATGTTCCACATCACTTGACATCAAGGAAATAGAAATCAAAACCACAACAAGATACTCACACCAGTCAGAATGGCTAAAATTAACAAGTCAGGAAACAACAAATGTTGGTGAGGATGCAGAGAAAATGAAACACTTTTACAGTTGGTGGGAATGCAAGCTGGTACAGCCACTATGGAAAATGGTATGAAGGTTCCTCAAGAAGTTAAAAATAGAGTTACCCTATGACCCAGAAATTGCACTACTAGGTATTTACACCAAAGATACAAATGTATTGATCTGAATGGGCACCCTCACCCCAATATTTATATCATCAATGTCTACAATAGCCAAATTGGAAAGAGCCGAGATGTCCATGGACAATTAATGGATAAAGAAGATGTGGCATTTATATACAATGAAATATTACTGAGCCATCAGAAAGGATGAATACTTACCATTTACATTGACATGGATGGAACTGGAGGGCATTATGCTGAGCGAAAGAAGTCAATCAATGAAAGACAATTATCATATGGTTTCCCTCATATGTGGTATATAAGACACAGAGTTGAGAACCATAAGGGAAGGGAGGGAAAATAGAATGGGAAGTCATCAGAGAGGGAGAAAAACCATGAAAGACTCTTAAGTATAGGAAGCATACTGAGGGTTGGTGGAGGGGAAGTGGGTAGGGGGATGGGGTAATTGGGTGATGGGTTTTAAGGAGGACATATGACAAAATGAACACTGGGTGTTATTCACAACTGATAAATTATTGAGCACTATATATGAAAATCTCCCAATAAACAAGGGTCCAGGGCAGGATAGCTCCCCAAGGGGAATTGATATAATTGGTATAATCCCAAACACTTAAAGAACTTCCAAACTCATTCTATTAGATCAGCATTACATTGATTCAAAAACCAGAGACCCCACTAAAAAGGAGAATTACAAAGCAATTTCTCTGATGAACATGGTTGCAAAAATTCTCAACCAGATACTAGCTAACCAGATCCAACAGTACATTAAAAGGATTATTCACCATGACCAAGTGGGATTTATTTCTGGTCTACAAGGGTGGCTCAACATCCAGAAATCAATAAACTTGATACACCACATTAATAAAAGAAAGGATAAGAACAGAAAAAAATTTTGAGAAAATACAGCATCCTTTCTTGATAAAAAGCCTCAGGAGAGTAGAGATAGAAGGAACATTCCTCAACATCATAAAGGCCACATACAAGAGACTCCCAGCAAATATCACCCTCAATGGTGAAAAACTGAGAGCTTTTCCCATAAGGTCAGGAACACAACAAGCATGTCCACTCTCACCACTGTTGTTCAACATAGTACTGGAAGTCCTAGCCTCAGCAATCAGACAACAAAAGGAATGAAAGGCATCCAGATTGGCAAAGAAGAAATCAAACTTTCACTCTTTGCAGATGACATGATCCCTATGTAGGAAACCTGAAAGAATTCACAAAAGAAAAAAAAAAAAAAAAAAAAACTTCTAGAGCTGATACAGGAATTCAGCAAAGTTGCAGGATATAAATCAACACACAGAAGTCTGTTGCATTTCTACACAGCAATAATGCAACAGAGAAAGAAATCAAGGAATTGATCCCACTTACAATTACACCAAAACCTACAACATACCTAGGAAAAAACCTAACCAAAGAGGTAAAATATCTCTACTCTCAAAAATGTAGAACAATTACAAAAGAGATTGAGGAAGACACAAAGAAATGAAAAAAAAAAATGCATGTTCATGGATTGGAACAAGAAATACAGTTAAATTGTCTATACTACCCAAAGCAATCTGCACATTCAATGCAATCCCTATCAAGATAACATCAGCATTTTCACACAGCTGGAACAAATAAATCTGAATTTTTTATGGAACCAGAAAAGACCCTGAATAGCCAAGATCATGTTGAAAAAAAAAAATCTGGTGGCTTGACATACCAGACCTCAAGCTGTATTACAAACCTATAATCATCAGGACAGCATGGTACTGGCACAAAAACAGACACATAGATCAATGGAACGGAATAGAAAACCCAGAAATGAACCCACAACTATATGGGCAATTACTATTTGACAAAGCCTGAAAGAATATCCAATGGGAAAAAGACAGTCTCTTCAACAAATGGTGTTGGGAAAACAGGAGAGCAACATGCAGAAGAATGAAACTGGGCCAATTTCTTACACAATACACAAAAATAAATTCAAAAGGCATGAAAGACCTAAATGTGAAACCGGAATCCATCAACATCCTAGGGGAGGTCAAAGGCAGCAACCTATTTGACCTAGGCCACTTCTTGCTAGACACGTCTCCAGAAGCAAGGGAAACAAAAGCAAAAATGAACTATTGGGACTTCATCAAGATAAAAAGCTTCTGCACAGCTAAGGAAACAATCAATAAAACTAAAAGCGAACCTACTGAATTGGAGAAGATATTTGCAAATGACATATCAGATAAAGTGCTAATATCCAATATATAGAGAAAACTTATCAAAATCAACACCTAAAAAACAAAAAACAAAAAAATTCAGTCAAGAAATGGGCAGAAGACATGAACAGATATTTGTCCATAGAAGATATGGAAATGGCTAAAAGATGCATGAAAAATTGCTGAACTTCATTCATTATCAGGGAAATACAAATCAAAGGCACAATGAAATACAACCTCACACTGGTCAGAATGGTTAAAATTAACAACACAGGAAACAACAGATGTTGGCAAGGATACTGTTGGTGAGAATGCAAACTGGTGCAGTCACTGTGGAAAACGGTATGGAGGTTCCTCAAAAATTTAAAAATAGGGCGCCTGGGTGGCTCAGTCATTAAGCATCTGCCTTCGGCTCAGGTCATGATCCCAGGATCCTGGGATCAAGTCCCGCATCGGGCTCCCTGCTCAGTGGGGAATCTGCTTCTCCCTCTCCCACTCCCCCTGCTTGTGTTCCCTCTCTTGCTGTGTCTCTCTCTGTCAAATAAATAAATAAAATCTTAAAAAAAAAATTAAAAATAGAATGACTTAATGACCCAGTAATTACACTATTAGGTATTTATCCAAAGGATGCACAAAATAGTGATTCAATGGGGCACATGCACCCCATTGTTTATAGCAGCAATGTCCACAATATCAAAAATATGGGCTGAACCCAGAAGTCCATCAACAGATGAATGGATAAAGAAGATATGGTATACATAGATAATGGAATATTACTCAGACATCAAAAGGAATGAAATCTTGACATTTGCATTGAGGTGGATGGAACTAGAGGGTTTTATGCTAAGGGAAAATGTAAGTCAGAAAAAGACAAATACCATGATTTCACTCATTTTCTCTCATGAAAAATAAAATAAGATTAAAACAAAGAGGGAGGCAAAAGTCTCAACTCTATGAAACCAACTGAGTGTTGCTTGAGGGGAGATCAGTGAGGGATGGGGTAAATAGGTGATGGGCATTAAGGAGGCACTTGATGTAATGAGCACTTGGTGTTATATGCAACTGATGATTACTAAATTCTACCCCTGAAGTTAATAATACACTATATGTTATCTTACTTGAATTTAAATAATATTTAAAAATAAGTATATATAAAAGTTGTTATATACAAGAAAACACCCTAAGGTTATCAGCCGATTTTTCAGTGGAAACCATGTAGGCCAGAAACTGTATATTCAAAGTGCTGAAAGAAAAAAAATTCCATATAGGAATACTATATCCAACAATGTTATCATTTAGAATTAAAGAAGAGATATAGATATTTCCCGACAAGCAAAAGCTAAAGGAGTTCATCAGTACTAAACTAACCTTACACAAAATGTTGAAGTGATGTCTTTAATCAAAATACAAAGGATATTAATTAGGAACAAGAAAACATATGAAAGTATAAATCTCACTGATAATGGAAAATATATAGTAAACATAATGGATTAAAAACATAAAGCTAGTATAAAGGTTAACAGAAAAGCAATAAAACTTTGTAAAACTACAATAATGAGTTAATAGACAAAATAAAAATGTAAAATTTAACATAAAAAAACAAAACACATGAGGGAGTAAAAATGGAAATTTTATAATGTGTTCAAAATTAAGTTGCTATCAACTTAAAATATATTGTTATATACATAGGCAGTTATACATGAGCCTCATGGTAACCATGAAAATACTGAAGCTGAACAAAAGAGAGAAAGAAGAGTTATACAACATGATAAAAGACATGGGGAACTCAGTGACTCCATTAAACCTAGTAACATTCCTATTACAGGAGTCCCAGAAGAAGACAGCAAACAGGGGGCAGAAAATTTATTTGAATAATGCTGAAAACTTCCCTAATCTGGGGAAGGAAAGAGACATCCAGATCCAGGAGGCACAGAGAATTCCCATTAAAATCAACAAAGCAGGCCAACACCAATACATATTGCAGTTAAATTTGCAAAATATAGTGATAAAAAATCCTAAAAGCAGCAAGTCAAAAGAAATCCTTAAATTACAAGGGAAAACCCATAAGACTAGCTAGAGATTTATCAACAGAAAGGTGTCAAGCCAGAAGGAGGTGGCATGATATATTCAAAGTGCTAAATGGGAAAAATCTGCAGCCAAGAATACATTATCCAGCAAGCCTATCATTCAGAAGAGAAGGAGAGATAAAGAGTTTCAAACAAACAAACAAAACAAACAAAAAAACAAAACAAACAAAATTAAAGGAATTTATGACTACTAAGCCAGCACTGCAAAAAAATACTAAAGGGGACTCTTTGAGTACAAAGGAGAGACCACAAATGACAAGGACAAAGACAAAGGATCAGAGAACTCTCCAGAAATGACAAATAAAATGGCATTAAATACATATTTATCAATAAGTACATTGAATGTAAATGGACTAAACAATCTAATCAAAACACACAGGGTGTCAGAATGCATAAAAAAGCAAGACCCATGTATATGTTGCCTACAAGAGACTCATTTCAGATTGAAGACACCTGCAGATTGAAAGTGAGGGTATGGAAAAACTTTAATCATACAAACAGATGTGAAACCAAAGCCAAAGTAGCAATACTTATATCAGACAAAATAGACTTTAAAACAAAGACTGTAACAAGAGACAAAGGGCACTTCATCATAATAAAGGGGACAATACAATAAGAATATCTAACAATTGTAAATATTTATGCACCCAACATGGGAGCCCCCAAATTTATAAAACAATAACAAAAGTAAAGGGGGTCACCTGGGTGCCTCAGTCGTTTATGTGTTCAACTCTTGATTTCAACTCAGGTCATGATCTCAGGGTTGTGGAATTGAGCCCTGTGTCAGGCTCCTCCATGTTGGGTGTGGAGCCTGCTTAAGATTTCTCTCTCCCTCTCCCTTTGCCCCTCTCGCTCTCTCTTCCCCTCTCTAAAAATAATTAAAAAAAAAAAACAAACATAAAGGAACTAATCAATAATAATACAATAACTGTAGGGGACTTTAACAGCCCATTTACATCAATGGACAGATCATCTAAACAAAAAATCAACAAGAAAATAATGGCTTTGAATGACACACTGGACCAGATGGACTGAACAGATATATTCAGATAATTTCATCCTGAAACAGGACAATACATATTCTTTTCAAGTGCGTATGGGACATTTTCCAGAATAGATCACACATTAGGTCACAAGTCAGGCCTCAATAAATACAGAAAGATTGAAGTCATACCATGCACCTTTTCTGAACAAAATACTATGAAACTAGAAGTCAACCACAATAAAAAATTTGAAAAGATGACAAATATTTGGAAGTTAAACAACATGCTAATAAAGAATGAATGGGTCAATTAGGAAATCAAGGAAGAAATTAAAAAAAAATACCATGAAACAAATGAAAATGAAAACAGTGTTCCAAAACCTTTGGGAGGCAGCAAAAGCAGTCCTGAGAGGAAAGTATATAGAACAAATGGCCTACCTCAAGAAGCAAGAAAAATCTCAAATAAAGAACCTAACCTACACCTTAAGGAGCTAGGGAAAAAAAAAAAGAACAAATGAGGCCTAAAGCCAGAGGAATAGCAAAGAAATAGAATCAGTAGTCAAATATCCCCCACAAACAAAAGACCAAGACCAGTGGCTTCACAGGAGAATTCTACAAAACACTTAAAGAAGAGTTAATACCTGTTCTCAAACTATTCCAAAGAAATAGAAAAGGAAGGAAAACTTCCAAATTCCCTCTATTAAGCAGCATTACCCTGTTACCAAAGACACCACCACAAAAGAGAACTACAGGCCACTATCCCTGATTAACATAGATGCAAAAATACTCGATACTAATACTTTCCTAATATATGACTAGGAAATCAAATTCAACAATATATTTAAAAAATCATTCACCACAATCAAGTGGGATTAATTCACATGTTGCAAGGGTGACTCAATATTCACAAATTAATCAACATGATATACCACATTAATAAAAGAAAGGATAAGAACCATATGATCCTCTCAATAGATGAAAAAAAAAAAAACATTTGACAAAGTACAACATCCATTCATGATAAAAACCCTCAGCAAACTGTTTAGAGGGAAGATACCACAGCATAATAAAGGCCATATACAAAAAATCCACAGCTAATATCATCCTTAATGAGGAACAACTGAGAGCTTTTCTTGTATGGTCAGGAATAAAATAGGGATGTCCACTCTGACTATTTCTATTCAACATAGTATTAGAAGTCCTAGCCACAGTAATCAGAGAACAAAAAGAAAAATAAAAGTCATCCAAATAAACAAGAAGTAAAACTTTCACTATTTGCAGATGACATGATACTCTGCATAGAAAACCCAAGATACTCCATCACAAAACTTCTAGATCTGACAAATGAACTCAGTAAAGTTTCAGGATACAAAATAAACATACAGAAATCTGTTGTATTTCTCTACACCAATAATGAAGCCGCAGAAAGACAAATCAAGGAATCAATCCCATTTACAACTGTACCAAGAAACATAAGATATCTGGGAATAAACTTAATGAAATAGGTAAAAGATCTGTACTCTAAAAACTGTAAAACGCTGATGAAAAAAATTGAAGATGACACAAAGAAATGGAAAGGCATTCTATGCCCAATGAGCAGAAGAAAAAATATTGTTAAAATGTCCATACCAGGGGCGCGTGGGTGGCTCAGTCAGTTGAGAGTCTGCCTTCAGCTCGGGTCATGATCTCAGGGTCCTGGAATCCAGCCCCGCATCTGGCTCCCTACTCAGTGGGGAGACTGCTTCTCCCTCTCCCTCTGTCCCTCCCCCTCCGCTCCTGCTCTGTCTCTCACTCTCTCTCAGATAATAAATAAAATCTTTGAAAAAAAATAAAATAAAATGTCCATACCTCCCAAAGCAATCTACACTTTTAACACAATCCCTATCAAAATACCAATAGCATTTTTCACATAGCTAGAAGAAACAATCCTAAAACGTGTATGGAATGAGAAAAGTCCCTGAATAGCTAAAGAAATCTTGAAAAAGCAAAGCAAAGCCAAAGGCATTACCATTCTGGAGTCAAAGTTATATTACAAAACTGTACTGATCAATATAGTATGTAACTGGCACAAAAATACACACATAGGTCAATGGAACAGATAAGAAAACCAGAAATGAACCCACAACTATATGGTCAGTTAATAAAGTGGAAAAGACCAAATGGGAAAAGATAATCTCTCAACAAATGCTGTTGGGAGAAGTGGACAGCAACATGCAAAAAAAAAAAAAAAAAGTGAACCACTTTCTTACACAACACACAAAAATTACACAAGATGAATTAAAGACCTAAATGTGAGACCTGCTACCTTAAAAATCCTAGAGGAGAACACAGGTAGTAATCTCTTGACATTGGCCTTAGCCACTTCATTCAAGATATGTCTGTTGAGGCAAAGGAAACAAAAGCAAAATTAAATTATTGGGACTATACCAAAATAAAAAGCTTCTGCACAGCTGAGGAAACAATCAACAAAACTAAAAGGCAACCTTCGCAATGGGAGAATATATCTTAAATGACATATATGATATAGGGCTAGTATCCAAAATATATAAAGAACTTATCAGGCGCCTGGGTGGCTCAGTCGTTAAGCGTCTACCTTTGGCTCAGGTCATGATCCCAGGGTCCTGGGATCGAGTCCCACATCGGGTTCCCTCCTCGGCGGGAAGCCTGCTCTCCCTCTCCCACTCCCGGGGCTAGTGTTCCTGCTCTCGTTATCTCTGTCTCTGTCAAATAAATAAATAAAATCTTTAAAAAAAAAAAAAAAGAACTTATCAAATTCAACACCCAAAAAACAAATAATCGAATTTAAAAAATGGGCAGAAGACATGAACATCTATTTCTTCAAAGAAGCATACAGATGACCAACAGACACGTGAAAAGATGCTCAACATCACTCATCATCAGGGAAATACAAATCAAAACTACAAAGAGATATCACCTCACATCTGGTCAGAATGACAAAAATCAGTAACACAAGAAGCAACAGTTGTTGGCAAAGATGTGGAAAAATGGGAACCCTCTTGCACTTTTGGTGGGATTGCAAACTGGTGCAGCCAGTAGTATGGAGGTTTTTCAAAAAGTAAAAAAAAAAAAAAAAAAAAAAAAATAGAACTACCATATGATCCAGCAGTTGCACTACTAGGTATTTATCCAAAGAATCCTAAAATACCGGGGCGCCTGGGTGGCTCAGTTGGTTAAGCGACTGCCTTCGGCTCAGGTCATGATCCTGGAGTCCCGGGATCGAGTCCCGCATCGGGCTCCCTGCTCGGCGGGGAGCCTGCTTCTCCCTCTGACCCTCCCCCGTCTCATGCTCTCTCTCTCTATCTCATTCTCTCTCTCAAATAAATAAATAAAATCTTTAAAAAAAAAAAAAAAAAAAGAATCCTAAAATACCAATTCAAAGGGATATATGCTCCCCAATGTTTATAGCAGGATTATCAACAATAGCCAAATTATAGAAACAGCCTTTGTCCATTGATGAATGGATGATGAAGATGTTGTATACATCTACAATGAAATATGACTCAGCTATAAGAAAGAATGAAATCTTCCCATTTGCAATGAGATGGATGAAGATAGAGAATATAATGGTAAGTGAAATAAGGCAGTCAGAGAAAGACAAATACCATATGATTTCACTCATATGTGGAATGTAAGAATCAAAACAAATGAGCAAAGGGAAAAAAAGAGATAAAAATCAAGAAACAGACTCTTAATTACAGAGAACAAATTGATGATTCCCAGAGAGGTGGTTGGGAAGGGTAGTTAAATAGGTGGTGGGTATTAAGGAGTGTACTTGTCCTGATGAGCACCAGGTGATATAGGGAAGTTTTGAATTAATATGTTGTACACCTGAAACTAATATAAGGCGGTATGGTAACTAACTGGAATTAAAATAAAAACTTTTTAAAAAGCCAAAAAAAAGCCCCCTCAAAAATTAAAAAGCATGTGGATTAACTCTGAAAAAAATAATTATTGTTAGGTATGTACTTTTTCTCATTTTACAATTTTCATAATTGTTTATAGTTGTCTTGGTTGTTATTCTCTGTTCTCTTCTTTTTCTCTTGCCCTCTTTCCTTGTGATTGATGACTTTCTGTAGTGTTATACTTGGCTATTTCTCTATTTTTTTGTGCATCTACTAATGTTTTTGTTTGTGGTTAATATGTAGTTTATAAATAACATCTTAAGAATATAGCAGTCTATATTAAGCTGATGGTCACTTAAATTTGAACACATTATATTAGCACTACATTTTTACTCCCCCTTCCTTCTTTTATATATATATCATATTTTACATTTTTAAAAATATCTGTGTATTCCTTGACTAATTTTCTTAGATATGATTAATTTTACTACTTTTGTGTTTTAACCTCCATACTGGCTTTATAAATGATTAATCTACTACCTTTATGTTTGGTTTTACTTGTGAACTTTTTTCATTCATAATTTTGTTAATTCTAGTAATGACCTTTTCTTTCTTTTCCAATTTTCTGTAACATTTCTTGCAAGACTCGGTTAGTGGTGATAAACTGCTTTTATTGGCCTGGGAAACATTTTATCCCTGCTTCTATTCTAAATGATAATCTTGATGAATAGAGTACTCTTGGTTTTAGGGTTTTTACTTTCAACACTTAGAATATATCATGCCACTTTCTTCTGGCCTTCAACATTTCTGCTGAAAAATTGGCTGATAGCTTTATGGGGTTTCCCTTGTATGTAAATCTTTTCAAGTGTTGCTTTTAAAATTCTCTCTTTATCGCTACTTTTTGCCATTTTAATTATTATGTGTCTTGGTGTGGACATCATTCACCTCATCTTGTTTGGGGTTCTCTGTGATTTCCAGATTGAGGTGTTTCTTTTTTTTCCCCCTCAGATTTCAACTATTATTTCTCCAAATAATTTTTCTGCCTCGTCTCTTTTCTTGCTAGGTTCCTATAATGTAAATATTATATTTGAAGATGTCACAGAGTTCCCTTAACCTGTTCTCATTTTTTTTCTTTGCACTTCAGCTTCTTTTCTTTCCATTACCCTGTCTTCCAAATTGATAATCTGTTCTTTTGAATCTTTTAATCTGCTGTTGATACCCTCTAGTGTATTTTTCATTTCACTTACTGAATTCTTTAGCTCTGACTAGTACTTTTTAAAATTTTCTATCTCTCGGTTTAAGTTCTTATGTACCCATCTGTAATTTTCTCAATTCCAGTGAGTATCTCCTGGTTATTAGTTTGAACTCTTTATCAGGAATATTGATTATTCCGTTCAATTTAGCTTTATTGCTGTGATTTTGTCTTTTTTTTTTTAATTTGGGACATATTCCTCTGTCTACTCACTTTGTCTAAATCTGTTTGTTTCTATATATTAGGTAAGTAAGTTTTTGTTCCTGGTTTCGAAAGTAGTGGCTTTGTGTAGAAGAGATCCTGTGGTGCCCAATTTGATTCCCTCCCCCCCCCCAGGGACACCAGAACCAGGTACTCCAGTGGAGTCCCCTGTGTGAGTTGCATGAGCCCTCCTGTTGTGGCTGAACTGTGATTGCCTTCCATTCAGTCAGCTGCAATGATTCACAACCTGCTATGAGCACTATGACCAGGGTTTGTTTCCCCATACTTCTGAAAGGCCCAGGTGGGCTTGTCATTTGGAGCTGTATTTCAATCTAGCTGCCTGAAATTAGGTTATCTGCCAAAGCTACATGCCCAATGAAGGGCAGGGATTTTTTTTCTGTGCAGCCAGCTAAGAGGCCAGCAGCAGAAAATCTGGGTGTACTGTTATTTTCCCTCTTCTCCAGAGCAAGCATCATTTTGGTGTGGAACTGGTCCTGGTTGGGGCTGCTGGTCAGTTGTGGCAGGGCAGGAATCACTTTGGAGCGATACCATCCAAGGTGAGTGGGGTGTGTGGAATGGGTCCCCAGGAAAATGACAGTGTGGGGCATGTGGTGCTGGCAAAATAAATAGAGAGTTAGAACTCTCACATGTGCCTAGCTGTCTAGGCTGGGGGTAGGGAAGAAAAATGGTGCATGCCAACACTTTTATTCCTGGAGAAATCTGTCAATACCTGCCCCTCTGGCACAAATTCTATTAGCCAATAAATGCCCTTCATGGACACCTCAGGTGTCTTTCAAACTGCTGCTTCTGTGCTTTGTCTCAGGAAAAGTTATTTAGAATACTAGGTCTTCAAGGGTAAAGATTCAGTTTCCTACCTCCCTCAGGATCTTCTTAAGTCAGATGAATTTTATTTTATTTTTTTTAAAGATTTTATTTATTTATTTGAGAGAGAGAGCATGAGAGGGAGGAGGGTCAGAGGGAGAAGCAGACTCCCTGCCGAGCAGGGAGCCCAATGCGGGACTCGATCCCGGGACTCCAGGATCATGACCTGAGCCGAAGGCAGTCGCTTAACCAACTGAGCCACCCAGGCGCCCCAAGTCAGATGAATTTTAAAGCTCCCAGAGTTGAGTCCCATTGATACTTAAAACTCCTGAAATTAAGTCCTGTTGGTTTTCAAAGCCAGACATTGTGGAGAGTCTCTTTCCCAGTGCATGTTTTCAGTGCCAACGACATTTAGTGTGGGATCTGATTCTCTCTCTTCTCCATGCTTGTGATGTCTCTCCTATTTGTGATTAGTCACATGTGGGGGTTTGGCTCCCAATTGTGTCTCTGCCCTTCCTACTCTTTTCTATGTGGCCTTCTCTCTGACTAGCCATGGAAGATCTATACTTCCAGTCTTTAGGTCATTTTTAGAGTTATTTTCATAGACGTAGCTATTGCCTCAGTGTATCCTTGGGACAGGTGAGTTCAGGATACTTCTATTTTGTCATCTTTCAAGCCTCTCTACACATAACTTTTATATGTCCCTGGAAACTTAAAAACTCATTGGACTCACTTTATTGTGATACTTTTTTGGGGGTGGTCTGGAACCAAACCTGCAATATTTCCAAGGTATGCCTGTATATGACAACCACATAGGATTTATCTAGGTATGCAAGCCTGGTTCAACATTCAAAAATCAATTAATATAATCCATTACATAAATAGGATAAAAAACAAAATGTACATGATTATATCAATAAATTCAGAAAAGCATTTGACAAAATCCAAACCCATTCATGATAAAAATTCAGTAAACTAGGAATAGAGAGGAACTACCTTGCCATAATAAAAATAACAACATCAACAATAAACTTTCAGATAACTTCATACTTAATGGTAACAAAATTGTAGCTTTCCCACAAAGATCAGGAATAAGGCAAGGGTGTCCCCTTTCACAATTTATTTTCAATATCAAACTGTAAGTTCTAGCTAATGCAATATAAGAAGAAAAAAAAATAAAGGCACACAAATTGGGAAGGAAGAAAAAAATTGTTGCTGAGTTCAAATGACATGATCATCTATATAGAATATCTGAAAGAATTGACAAATTCCTGGAACTAATAAACAAATATCACAAAATTGCAGGATAAAGTTTAATGTACAAATTAAATCACATTTCCATATACCATTGAGGAACAAGTGGAATTTGAGATTAAAAACATAATACCATTATTTTATTGTTTTCAGAGTATCGGACTTTCACCTACTTTGTTAACTGAATAGGAATAACTATGTATTTAAACCTATAAAACATTGATGAAAAAATTGAATTATACAAACAAATGGAAATATATTCCATGATCAAGTTTGGAAGAATTAATATTGTTAAAATGTTTATACTACCCAAAGCAATCTATAGATTGGATGCCATTTCTATGAAAATCCCAACATCATTTCTCACAGAACTAGGACAAATGAATTAAAATTTGTATAGAACCACAAAAGACCTCAAATATCCAAAACAATCTTGAGAAAGATGAACAAAGCTGGAGATATCCCAATCCTAGATTTGAAGTATACTACATGCTGTAGTAATCAAAACAGTATGGTCCTGGCATAAAAATGAACCCACAGTTATATAGTTGATTAATCTATGACAAAGGGGGCAAGCATACACAATGGGAAAAAGACAGTCTCTTCAAAAAATGCTACTGGAAAACCTGGACAACTACATACAAAAAAATGAAATTGAAACACTTTCTTATACCACACACATACAAATAAACTCAAAATGGATTAAAGTCCTAAATATGAGACCTGAAAACATAAAAGTCCTAGAATAGAATATAAGCTGTAATTTCTTTGACATTGACCTGAGCAACACCTTTCTAGATATATTTCCTTAAGCAAAGAAAACAAAAGCAAATATAAGCTACTAGGGTTATACCAAAATAAACTTTTGTACAGCAAAAGAAACCATCTACAAAATGAAAAGTCAAACTAGTGAAAGGGATAAGGTATTTGTAAATGATATATCTGATAAGGAGTTAGTATCCAAAATACATAAAGATCTTATACAACTCAGCACAAAAAACAAACAATTTGATTAAAATGGGCAGAAGACATGAATAAACATTTTTCCAAAGAAGACATACAGATGGCCAACAGACACATGAGAAAATGCTCAACATTACTAATTATCAGGGAAATGCAAATCAAAACCAAAGTGAGTTATCACCTTCTGCCTGTCATTATGGCTAGAATCAAGAACACAAGAAATAACAAGTATTGGCAAGCATGTGGAGAAAAGGACACCCTCGTGCACTGTTGGTGGGGGATGTAAATTGGTGCAGCTACTGTAAAAAACAGTATGGAGGTTCCTCAAAAAATCAGAAATTGAAATATCATATGAAATAGTAATTCCACTCCTGGACATTTACCCCTAAAAACCCCCAAACACTAATTTGAAAAGATTTATGCACTTCTATGTTTATTGCAGCATTATTTACTATAGCTAAAATATGGAAGCAACTAAGTATACATTGAAAAATGAAAGGATAAAGAAGATGCAGAAGACACACACACACACACACACACACACACACACACACACACACGAACATTACTCAGCCATAAGAAAGAATAAGATCTTGAGATTTGTGCCAGCGTGGATGGACATAAGGAGTATTATGCTAAGGGGAAGAGTCAGATACAGAAAGACAAATATCATATGATTTTACATATATGTGAAACATAAAAAACAAAACAAATGAACAAACAGATTCTTAAATGCAGAGAAAAAATTGATGGTTTCTAGAGGGGAGTGGATGGGGCATTATGAAGTAGAAAAAGGAGGTTAAGAGGTACATACTTTCAAATATCAAATAAATCAGAGATGAAAAGTACAGCATAGGGATTATAGTCAGTAATATCATAATAACATGTTTTAGTGACAAACATAATAATATGTTTTAGTGACATTTGTCACTAAAGCACTGAGTAATGTGTAGAACTTTTGAATCAATATGTTGTACACATAAAACTAATATAACATTTTGTGTTATTATATTTCAATAAAAATAAGTGATTTATATTTCAATAAAAACAATATCATTTACATTAGTACTGAAAAATAATGAAATACTTGGGTAAAAATTCTAACAATATCTGTACCAGTTATATATAAAGAGCACTACAAAACTCTGATAAAATTAATCAAAGAAGAAATAAATAAATGGAAATATACTTCATGTTCATGAATAGGAAGATTCAATATTGTCAAGATGTCAGTTCTTCCCAAGTCAATCTATAGATTCAATACAATCCCAATCAAAATTCTGATGTTATTATGTAGATATGGACAAACTGATGCTTTTTTTAAAAGACTTTATTTATTTGACAGAGAGAGACACAGTGAGAGAGGGAACACAAGCAGGGGAGTGGGAGAGGAAGAAGCAGCCGTCCCCGCTGATCAGGGAGTCCGGTGCAGGGCTTGATCCCAGGACCCTGAGATCATGACCCAAGCCCAAGGCAGACGCTTAGAGACTGAGCCACCCAGGAGTTCCAAACAGATTCTTTTTTAAAAATTAAATTAAAATAAATTTATTTTT
>NC_138385.1:52193110-52199702 GCF_054177405.1 Leptonychotes weddellii
ATTCCTTCCTTAATAACCATCACTTAGTTACCCTATCCTCCCACCCCCCTCCCTTCTGTAAACCTCAGTTTGGTTCACAGAGTCCAGAGTCTCTTATGGTTTGTCTCCCTCTCTGATTTCTTCCCATTCAGTTTTCCCTCCCTTCCCCTGTGGTCCTCCATGCTATTCCTTCTGTTCCACATATGAGTGAAATTATGATAATTATCTTTCTCTGCTTGACTTATTTCACTTAGCATAATCCCCTCCAGTAAAATCCATGTCTATGCAAATGGTGGATATTCATCCTTTCCGATTGCTGAGTAATATTCCACTCTATATATGAACCACATCTTTACCCATTCATCTGTTAAAGGGCAACTTGTATCCTTCCACAGTTTCACTATTGTGGACATTGCTGCTATGAACATTGTGGTGCATGAGCCCCTTCTTTTCACTATGTCTGTATCTTTGGGGTAAATACCCAGTAGTGCAATTGCTGGGTCCTAGGGTAGCTCTATCTTTAACTTTTTGAAGAAGTTCCATACTGTTTTCCAGAGTAGCTGTAGCAGCTTGCATTCCCACCAACAGTGTAAGAGAGTTCTCTTTCTCCACATCCTCTCCAAAATTTGTTGTTCCCTGTATTAATTTTTGCCATTCTAACTGGTGTAAGGTGATATATCATTGTGGTTTTGATTTGTATTTCCCTGATGGCTGGTAATGTTGAGCATTTTTTCATGTGTCTATTAGACATTTGTATGTCTTCTTCAGAGAAGTGTCTGTCCATGTCTTCTGCCCATTTTTTGACTGGATTATTTGGGTTTTTTTGGGTGTTGAGTTTGAGAAGGATTTTTTTTTATTTAAAGAATATTTAATATGAGTAATAACATCATTTTTTACAGTGAATCATTGCAATATATACCTCTAAGGAAAAATATAAAAACCTGATTATGGCCCTCTGGTTGCAAGAGAAGTTTTTAACAGATTGTGGATACAAGCCCTTTATCTGATATGTCATTTGCAAATATCTTCTCCCATTCTGTGGGTTGCCTCTTGTTTTTCTGACTGTTTCCTTTTCTGTGCAGAAGCTTTTTATCTTAATGAAGTCCCAGAGGTTCATTTTGTGCTTTTGTTTCCCTTGCCTTTAAGACATGTCTTGAAAGAAGTCGCTGTGACTAATATGGAAGAGGTTACTGCCTATGTTCTCCTGTAGGATTTTGATGGATTCCTGTCTCACATTGAGGTCTTTCATCCATTATGAATTTATCTTTGTGTATGGTATAAGAACGGTCAAGTTTCATTCTTCTGCATGTGGCTGTCCAATTTTCCCAGCACCATTTATTGAAAAGAGTGCCTTATCCCCATTGGATATTCATTCCTGATTTGTTGAAGATTGGTTGACCATAGAGTTGAGGGTCCATTTCTGGGGTCTCTATTCTCTTCCACTGATGTACGTGTCTGTTTTTGTGCCAATACCATGCTGTTTTGAAGATCACAGTAATATAGCTTGAAGTCAGGCACTGTGATGGCCCCAGCTTTCTTTATTCAACAATTCCCTGGCAATTCGGTTTTCTTTTTTTTCCTGGTTCCATACAATTTTAGGATTGTTTGTTCCAGCTCTGTGAAAAATGTTGATGGTATTTTGATAGGGATTGCTTTGAATGTGTAGATTGCTCTGGGCAGCATAGACATTTTCACAATATTTATTCTTCCAAACCATGAGTATGGAATGTTTTTTTTCCATCTCTTTATGTGTTCCTCAATTTCTTTCATAAGTGTTCTGTATTTTGTAGAGTATACATCCTTTACCTCTTTGGTTAGGTTTATTCCTAGGTATCTTATGGTTTTTGGTACTATTGTAAATGCAATCGATACCTTAATTTCTCTTTCTTCAGTAACATTGTTAGTGTATAGGAATACAAATGATTTCTGTGCATTGATTTTGTATCCTGACAGGTTGCTGAATTGCTGTATGAGTTATAGCAATTTGGGGGTGGATTCCTTGGATTTTCCACATAAAGTATCATGTCATCAGTGAAGAGAGAGAGTTTGACTTCTTTGCTAAGTTGAATGCCTTTATTTCTTTTTGTGGTCTGATTGCTAATGCTAGGACTTCTAGTACTATTTTGAACAAAAGTGGTGAGAGTGGGCATCCCTGTCATGTTTGTGACCTTAAGGGAAAAGCTCTCAGTTTTTCCCCATTGAGAATGATATTCATTGTGGGATTTTTCTAGATGGCTTTTAGGTATGTTCCTTCTATTCCTACACTCTGAAGAATTTTAATCAGGAAAGAATGCTGTATTGTGTCAAATGTTTTTTCTGCATCAATTGAGAGGATCATATGGTTCTTGTCTTTTATTTTATTAATGTGCTCTATCACACTGATTGATTTGTGAATGTTGAACCACCCTTGCATCCCAGGAATAAATCCCACCTGGTCGTGATGGATAATCCTTTTAATATACTATTGGATCCTATTGGCTAGGATATTGTTGAGTATTTTGGCATCCAAGTTCCTCAGGGATATTGGTCTGATATTCTCCTTTTTAATGTGGTCTTTGTCTGGTTTTGGAATCAGGGTAATGCTGACCTCATAGAATGAGTTTGGAAGTTTTCCTTCTGTTTCTATTTTTTGAAACAGCTTCTGAAAAATAGGTATCATTTCTTCTTTAAATGTTTGGTAGAAATCCCCTGGGAAGCCATCAGGTCTTGGACTCTTGTTTTTTGGGAGGTTTTTGATTATTGCTTCAATTTCGTTACTGGTTATTGGTCTATTCAGACTGTCTATTTCTTCCTGTTTCAGGCTTGGTAGTTTATAAGTTTCCCGGAAAGCACCCATTTTTTCCAGGTTGCTTAATTTGTTGGCATATAGTTGCTGGTAATAATTTCTAATAATTGTTTCTATTTCCTTGGTGTTAGTCGTGATCTCTTCCCTTTCCTTCATGAATTTATTGATTTGGATCCTTTTCCTTTTCTTTTGGATATGTCTGGCCAGATGTTTGTTTATCTTATTAATTCTTTCACAGAAACAGCTTCTAGTTTCGTTGATCTGTTCTACTGTTTTTCTGGTTACTATTTAATTGATCTCTGCTCTAATCTTTATTATTTCTCTTCTGCGTGGTTTAGGATTTATTTGCTGTTCTTTCTCCAGCTCCTTTAGATGTACAGTTAGCTCGTGCATTTGGGATTTTTCCGTTGTTTTTTTTTTTTTTTGAGAGAGGCTTCGATGGCAATGTACTTCCCCTTAGGACCACCTTTGCAGTATCTGATAGGTTTTGGACCGATATGTTTTCATTCTCATTAGTTTCCATGCATTGCTTAAGTTCTTCCTTAATTTCCTGGTTGATCCAATCATTCTTTAGCAGGATGCTCTTTAACTTCCAAGGGTTTGAATTCCTTCCAAATTTTTTCTTGTGATTGAGTTCCAGTTTCAAGGCATTGTGGTCTGAAAACATGCAGGGAATAATCTCAATCTTTTGGTATCAGTTGAGAACTGATTTGTGACCCAGTATGTGGTTTATTCTGGAGAAAGTTCCATGTGTGTTTGAGAAGAATGTGTATTCTGTTGTTTTAGGGTGGAATGTTCTGTATATATCTAGGAAGTCCATCTGGTCCAATGTGTCCTTCAAAGTTTTTGTTTCTGTATTGGATCTTCTGCTTAGATTATCTGTCCATTGCTGAGAGTGGAGTGTTGAGGTCTCCTACTATTAATGTATTATCGATATGATTATTTTGGTTAACAGTGGGCTTAGGTAGTTGGCTGCTCCCATGTTGGGGCCATAGATATTTATAATTGTTAGATTTTCTTGTTGATAGACCCTTTAAGTATGATATAGTGTCCCTCTACATCTCTTACTACCATCTTTGGTTTAAAATCTAATTTGTCTGATATGAGAATTGCTACCCTCACTTTCTTTTGAGGTCTGCGGGCATGATAAATGTTTCTCCTTCCCTGCAATTTCAATCTGGAGGTGCCTTTAGATTCAAAATGAGTCTCTTGTAGAAAGCATATGGATGGGTCCTGTTTTTTTATCCTTACACCTAAAGGAGCTTGGGAAGGAACAACAACAAAATCTAAACCAAGCAGCAGAAGAAAAACAGTAAAGATTAGAGCAGCGATCAATGAAATAGTAAACAGAAAAACAGTAGAACAGATCAATGAAACTAGAAGCTGGTTCTTGGAAAGAATTAATAAGATTGATAAACCACTGGCCAGATTTATCCAAAAGAAAACAGAAAGGACCCAAATTAATAAAATCCTGACTGAAAGGGGAGAGATTATGACTAACACCAAGGAGATAGAAACAATTATTAGAAATTATTACCAGCAACTATATGCCAACAAATTAAGCAACCTGGAAAAAATGTATGCCTTCCTGGAAACTTATAAACTACCGAGCCTGAAACAGGAAGAAATGGACAATCTGGTAGACCAATAACCAGTAACGACATTGAAGCAGTAATCAAAAACCTCCCAAAAAACAAGAGTCCAGGGCCAGATGGCTTCCCAGGGGATTTCTACCAAACATTTAAAGAAGAAATAATACCAATTCTATTGAAGCAGTTTCCAAAAATCGAAACAGAGGGAAAACTTCCAAACTTGATAAGGCCAGCATTACCCTGTTCCCAAATCCAGGCAAAGACCCCATCAAAAAGAATATCAGACCAATATCCCTGATGAACATGGATGCCAAAATACTCAGCAAGATCCAACTAATAGGATCCAACACTACATTAAAAGATTATTCACCATGAACAAGACTGTTCTTCCAGTCTGTCTTCTGGGCGAGGGGCCTGCTGCTCCTCTTCTCAGGTTTTTGCCTGGGTGGAGTTGTCACACCCCTTGTCAGGGGGATGGGCTTAATGTGAGCTGGTTGGCTGGGTGGCTTTTGTTCCCTGGCATCTTTCTGCTTCTCTTTAGAGGGTCAGAGCAAATGTGGCCATGCAGGAATCTCCAGCCCAGAGCCTCAATGTCACAGCAACAGATCCTCCAGGTCAATCTGTCTCCATCTCTGCACATACCAAACTCCACAGACTCGTGCGTCTTCTGGGGGAGGGGCCTGTTGCATTGAGTCTCAAATGTCTTTTCCCCATTTGTAATTGCTCTGCCCTTGCCTGGAGCCAGGCTAAGTAATCTGCTCCAGTTTGTTCTCTGTGGCTTTTGTTCCCTGAAGTCTTTCTGTGCAGCTTTAGAGTATGAGAATGAAAAAGATGGCCTCCCAATCTCTGGCACCACAGCCGAAAGCTCAGGGCCCCACTCCTCTGGGAGCCCTCAGAGAAAAGCAGTCAATCAGTCCTCTCTCCCTGCTCTCTGGCCATATTCTGTGCTCACCCAGCCTGTGAACAAGCATTTCTATCTCAGGCACACACCATTTGGAGTCTTCAAACTCAGCAGGCTCCTGCAGCATGCTCCCCTACTGCTCATCCCAGGGCAGAGAGGGGGCTTTCCCTGGTTCTGTCATTTTGTTGGGCCCCTGCTGGAAGAGCAAGGGCCCTACTGTGCCATAGATCACAGTTTATGGCAACCTTGGGATGAAAGCCCACTCTTGGGCTCACTCTTTGGGGCTGGCTTCCCTGATCTGATACCTGGGAGCTCTGCTGCACTCAGGCATCCCCGGTCTTCTTGTGACTCTGAGGATCCTGAGATCACACCTGTCCCAGTGTTTCACCTCCCACTAAGCTGCCTGAGTGAGGTGCTTCAGCGGAGCAGACTTCTAAAAGTTCCAATTTTGTGCTCCTCTGCTCTATCACTTGCCTAAAGCCAGCTGCCGGAGGCTCCCTCCCACTCACCCCTGGGGGGGTCTATCTTCCCATATATTGCCTTGGGTTCACTTCTCCACACCTCCTACCTTGCAGAAAATGGCCACTTGTCTATTTGTAGAGTTGCAGCTATTCTTTTCTTTGATCTTCATTTGGCTCACAGGTGTTTAGATTGGTTTGATAGCTCTCTAGCTGAATCCCTGGGCCAGACAAAATTAAGGTCTCCTATTCCTCCACCATCTTGGACTCCTCCCAACAAACTGATTCTAATGTGTGTATGGTGAGGCACAGGACTCATGATAGACCACATAACATTGAGGGAGAATAATAAAGTTGAAAGGATTGACACCACTCCAAGAGTTACTATAAAACTAAAGCAATTAAGACATTTTGGTATTACTTAAAGAAGAGACAAATAGATCAATGGAACAGAATAGCGAGCCAAGATAATAGACCCATATAGATCTAGTCAACTGATCTTTGACAAAGAAGCATAAGCTATACAAATATGTAAATATATTATTTTCAACAAATTTTTCTAGAACAACTAGATATTTATATGACAAAAAATGAATTTAGACAAAGACCTTACAGTATTCACACAAAGTTAAATCAACATGGATCGCAGACCTAAATATAAAACACAAAATTATAAAACTGCTATATCATAACATAGGAGAAGATCCAGATGACCTTGGGTTTGACAATGGCATTTAAGATGCAACTCCAGGGGCAGAGCAAGATGGCGGAGGAGTAGGAGACCTGGATTTCGTCTCCTCTCAGGAATTCAGCTGGATAGGGATCAAACCATTCTGAACACCTACAAACTCAACAGGAGATCGAAGAAAAGAAGAGC
>NC_138385.1:52200202-52224898 GCF_054177405.1 Leptonychotes weddellii
TGGTGGGGGGTATTGAGGAGGGCACGTTCTGCATGGAGCACTGGGTGTTGTGCACGAACAATGAATCATGGAACACTTCATCTAGAACTAATGATGTAATGTATGGGGATTAACATAAGAATAAAAAAAAATAAAAAAAAAAAAAGATGCAACTCCAAAAGCATAATTCATGAAAGAATTGAGAAGTCAGACCTCATTAAAATATATATATTTTTTTGCTCTGCAAAAAGTTATGTCAAGAAAATGGAAAAACATACCACACACTGGGAAATATTTGTAAAAGATGTACCTAATAAAGAACTGTCATCCAAAATGTACACAAACCTCTTAAAACTCAACCATAAACAAACAATTCAATTTTAAAATTGCTTAAAGACCTTAACAGACACTTCAAAAAACAAGTTATATAAGTGGCAAATAAACATTATGGAAAGATATTCCACATTGTGTGTCATCAGGGAAATGAAAATTAAAACAACAATGAGCTACCAATACTTATTTTTTAGAATAACCGAAACCCAGAACTTTGACAACACCAAATGTTGGGAAGGATATTGATCAGCAGTAACTTGCATTTATTGCTGGTGGGAATGCAAATTATACAGCCACTTTGGAAAACAGCTTGACAGTTTCTTAGAAAAGTAAACACACTCTTAAAATATGATCCCGAAATCATACTCCTTGATATTTACCCAAAGGAGGTGAAAATTTATGCTCACATGAAGAGCTGCACATGGATGTTTATTGCAGCTTTATTCATAATTGTCAAAACTTGGAAGCAAACAGAATGTCCTTCAGTAGGTGAATGGATGTATAAACTGTTATTTAATAGTAAAAGGAAATGAGCTATTGAGCCAATGAGAAAGCATTAAAGAACCTTAGGTGCATATTACTAAGTGAAAGAAGCCAATCCAAAAAGGTTGCATTCTCTATGTTTCCAACTATATGGCATTCTGGAAAAGGCAAAACTATAAAAATAATAAAAAGATCAGTGATTACTAAGGATTAGTGAGGAGAAAGGGATGAGTAGGCATAGTCCAAGAAGATTTTTATAGCAGTGAAACTACTCTGTATGCTACTATGTTATTGGATACATGTAATTATACATTTGCCCAATCCCATAGAATGTAGAACACCAAGAGTAAATCCTAACATAAACTATGAACTCTTGGTGGTAACAATGTGTCACTGTTGGTTCATCAATTATAACAAATATCCTACTCTCACGGGGGATGCTGATGATGATGGAGGCTGTTCATGTGTGGGGGCAGGGAATAAATAGGAAATCCCTGTACTTTCTGCTCAGTTTTGCTTTGAAGTTAAAACTGTTTTAGGACATAAAGTCTATTAAAAATGCAACGTATATTTGAAAGAAATTAATAAATATTTACATCAAAGAATGACATCCATGTTCATGGATTGGAATATTTAATGTTTTTAAGATGGTTATGTATGCTTTCCAAATTCATCTACAGTTTCAGTGCAATCCCTATAAAAAATACCATTTTTTAGGGCACCAATTGAAGAGCTAATGTTAAAAAATTCATATGGATATACAAAAGACCCAGAATATCCAACAACCTTACAAAATTGGAGTATTCACACTTTCTGATTTCAAATTTTACTGTAAAGCTACAGTAATATAGTTTTGTACTGTGGTCCTAGCATACGCATAGACATATACATCAATGGAAATGAATTGAAAGTCTCCAAAGAAAGCATATTACATTTGTGATCTATTGAAATTCACCAAGGATGTCAAGACTATCCAATGAGGAAAGAACAGCTTTTTCAACAAATGGCACTCAAGCTACTGGATATCCACATGTAAAAGAGTAAATTTGGACCTTTACTTGAGATGATGCACAAATATCAACTCAAAATGGATCACAGAGCTTAATGTAAGGGATAAAAAGTATAAAACCCTAAAAATAAAACATAGGAGTTAATCTTCATCATTATGGATTAGGCAATGTTTCCCTACATATGACACTAAAAGCACAAGTAAAAAAAGAAGAGAATAAAACAAATTGGGTTACATCAAAATTAAAACTTTTCAATTCAAAGTATAACATCAAGAAAGTGAAAATACAACCCACAAAATATGAAAAAATATATTTAAATTACATATATGACAAGGAATTTGTATCCAGAATATTTAAAACTCTTGCACCTCAACCATAAAAAGACAAATAATCTATTTAAAAATGAGAAAACATTGAATAGACATTTCTCCAAAGAAGATATGCAAATGACCAATAAGTACATGGAAAAAGTGGTCAACATAAGCAGTCATTAAAAATTTACATTAAAATCACAATGAAATACAACTTTGCATCATTTAGAATGACCATAATAAAATAGATATATAATAAAATTCTGGCAAAAACTTGGAAGAATGGGGAACTCATGCATTGCTATTGGTCTGTAAAATTGTGCAGTCACTTTGGAAGCAGTTTGGCAGTTCCTTAAAATCATCATATGGTTACCATATGAAATATCAATTTCACTTCTAGGTCTATAACAAAGAATTGTAAGCATATGTGCACACAGAAACTTGCACATGAGTGTCCATGGCAGCATTGTTTTTATATTTTTACTTGTTTTAAGTATAGTTGACATACAATATTATATTGGTTTCAGGTGTACAACATAGTGATTCAGCAAACATACACATTACAAAATGCTCACTACATTAAGTGTAGTTAGTATCTGTCACCATATGAAGTTATTACAATATTATTGATTATATTCCCTAGGCTCTACTTTTCATCCCTGTGACTAATTTATTTTATAACTGGAAGTTTGTACCTCTTAATCTCTTTCATCTATGCAATCCCTTTCACCTATCCCCCCATTCCCCACCCCTTTGACAAATACCAGTTTGTTTTCTGTATTTTTGAATCTTTTCCTGTTTCTTTCTTTTTGTTTGTTCATTTGTTTTATTTCTTTGGATTCCACATATAAATGTAACCCTGTGGTGTTTGTCTTTCTCTGTCTGACTTATTTCACCTAGCATAATACCCTCTATATCCAACCATGTCATCATGAGTGACAAGATCTCATTTTTTTTTTATGATGGAGTAATATTGTTTGTAAATATTATATATGTCATATGTTCTTTATCCTTCTATTGATGGACACTTATGTTGTTTCCATATCGTGGCTATTGTAAATAATGCTTCCATAAACACAGGGGTACAAATGTCTTTTCAAATTAGTGTTTTCTTTTTCTTCAGGTAAATATCCAGAAGTGGAATTACTGGATTGTATGCTATTTCTATTTTTTAACTTTTTTGAGGAAACCTCGTACTGTTTTCCATAGTGGCTGTGCCAATTTACATTTCCACCAACAGTGCATGAGGGTTCCCTTTTCTCCACATCCTCCCTAACACTTATTTCTTGTCTTTTTTGTAATCACCATTCTAACAAGTGTGAGGTGATATCTTATTGTAGTTTTCATTTGCATTTCCCTGATGATTAGAGATTTTAACAATATTTTCATGTATATATTTTCCATGTGGATTTCTTCTTCGGAAAAAAATGTCTATGTAAATCCTCTGTCCATTTTTAAATGAGATTATTTGCTTTTTTTGGTATTGAGTTCTATGATTCCCTTATATATTTTAGATGATAACCCCTTATCTAATTCACAGTTTATAAATATTTTCTCTTATTCCAGAGATTGCCTTTTGGTTTTGATTGATTTCTGGCTGTATATAAGTTTTTAGTTGAATTTGTCCCAATTGTTGATTTTTGCTTTTGTTGATATGCTTTTAGTGTCACGTCTAAATATGGTTGCAAAGGGGCACCTGGGTGGCTCAGTGGGTTAAGTGTCTGTCTTCAGCTCAGGTCATGACCCCAGGGTCCTGAGATCAAGCCCCACCTCAGGTTCCCTAATCAATGGAGAGCCTGCTTCTCCCTCTCCTCCCCACCTGTGCACTCTCTGTCTGTGTCTCTCTCTCTCAAATAAATAAAATCTTTTAAATAAATAAATAAATAAATAAATAAGGTTGCAAAGACCAATGTGAAGGAGTTTTCCCCCTGTTTTCTTCTAAGTGTTTTACAATTTAAGGTCATACATTTAAGTATTTAATCTATTTTATTAATTTTCATGTTTGGTGCAATAGAGAAACCCAGTTTCATTATTTTGCAAGTGACTATCTTGTTATTCCAGAATCATTTATTGAATAGACTCTCATTTTTCTGTTGAGAATTCTCAATTTCTTCCTTAAATATTAGTTGATCATATATGTGAGTTTATTTTTGTGCTTTTTATTCTGTTTCATTGGTGTATGTGTCTATTTTTATACCAGTGCAATACTCTTGATTACTATATCTTTGTAGTACAGTTTGCAATAAGGAAGTATTGTTCTTCTTTCTCAGGATTGCTTTGCTGTGGGAGGCTTTTGTAGTTCCATACAAATTTTAGAATTTTTTTTCTATTTATGTGAAAAATTCTGTTGAAATTTTCATAAATAGTGCACTGAATAAATTCAGAATAGAATACATGGCTTTGGGTAGCATAGGCATTTGAACAATATTTTTTTTTCAATTCATGAACATAGGAAATGTTTTCATTTGTTTGTGTCTTATTCAATTTCTTTTATCTACATCTTATATTTTCAGTATACAGATTATTCACCACCTTGTTTAAATTTATTCTTACATATTTCATTATTTTGATGCTATTGTAAATGGGATAGTTTTATTTATTTCTTTTTCAGATATTTTGTTGTTAGGGTATACAAATGTAACTGATTTCTGTATGTTGATTTTGGGTCCTGCAACTTCACTGAATTTGTTGATTAGTTGTGTGCATATGTGTGTGTGTGGTCTTCAACATTATCTACATATAGTATTATATTATTTATAAACAGAGACAATTTTTACTTCTTTCTCTCTACTTTGGATGCCATTTATTTATTTTATTGCCTAATTGCTCTGGCTAGGACTTCCAGTACTATGTGGGATAGGAGTAATAAGAACAGTCATCCTTATTTTGTTAATGATCTTTGAGGAAAAGTTTTCAGCATTTCAACATTAGGTATGATGTTATCTGTGGACATGTCATATATAGTCCTGAGTATATTGAGGTATGTCCCTTCTAAACCCTTTTGTTGAGAGTTTTTATCATTAAAAGACATTAAATTATGTCAAATGTTTTTTCTGCATCTGTTGAAGTGATCTTATGATTTTTATCTTTTATTCTGTTGATGTTATCTATATATCACATTTGTTGATTTGTGTTTATTGAGTAATCTTTGCAACCCAGTGATAAACCTCATATGATTATATGATCTTTTAAATGTGCTATTGAATTTAGTTTGCTAGTATTTTATTGAAAATGTTTGCATCTATATTCATCAGGGTTTTTGGCCTATAGTTTTCTTTTATTGTCTTTATCTGGCTTTGGTAACAAGAGCAATCTTTACGATATTGAGTCTTCCAATGCATGAAACAGTTTATCTATTCATTTATTCAGATCTTTAATTTCTTTACAATTTTTAATTTTCAGCATAGAGATCTTGTATGGTTTTATTACATTTATACCTAGATATTTCAATTTTTGGAGAGATTGTTAAAAGTATTATAATTTTAATGTTAAGGTCCACATGCTCATTGCTAATATACAGAAATACATTTGATATTTGGCCTTGGATCCTGAAACTGATGAATTCATTTATTCCGGATTTTATGTAGATTCTTTAAGATTACCTACATAGATAAGCATGTTATTTGCAAATAAATCATTTATATTTCTTCCTTTCCAGTTTGTCTTTTATTATTTTCTTGCATTTTTGTACAGGCTAGGACTTCCAATATTATGTTGAATAAGAGTGGTTAGAGCAGACATCCTTTGCTTTGTTTCTGATTTTAAAGAGACTGGATTTTGTCCCTTATCATTAAGTATGATATTAGCTGTAGGCATTTTACAGATCTTTTTTCAAGTTGAGGAATTTCTTCTCTATTATTTACTTGCTGAGATGATTTTTTTAAATAACAAATACACATTGAATTTTGATGATTATTTTTCTGCATGAAGTTATATAATCATATAAGTTTTTGTCTTTAACCTGTTGATATATGGTTGATTACACTGATCATAGTTCAAATATTTAACCAGCGTTACAGTCCTGGAATAAATCCCACTTTGTTGTGGTATATAATTCTCCTTATTTTTTGCTGGACTCCATTTGCTGGTATTTTGTTGAGGATTTTTGTGTCTAAGGACATGAGAAATATTGATTTTTTACTTTTTGTATGTTCTCCTCATTTGGTTTTGGCATTGGGGTAATACTGTTATCATAAAATGAGTTGGAGTGCACGCCCTCCTCTTAATTTTTGGAAGTGACTGTAAAATTGGAACTCGTTTTTTTAAATGTTTGGTAGATTTCTCCAGTGAAACCATTTGGACCTGGAAATTCTTTTTTCAAAAGCTTTTTAATTCCAACTTCAATTTTTTTACATCTTTATAAAACTATTCAGGTTCTCTATTTCTTATTTTGTGAGTGTTGTTAGTTTTGATGTTTGAGAAATTGGTATATTTATTCTAAGTTTTGGAATTTATAAGGAAAATGTTGGTCATAATATGCCCTAATTATATTTTTAATGTCTGTGGTATCTGTAATTATATCACCAGCATCATTCCTGATATTGGTAATTTGTGACTTTCTTTTCATCATGTATTTCTTGTTATAACTTTATCAATTTTATTGGTCTTTTCAAAGAACCACCTGATAAAAATTTATTTTCCCTATTGTTTTTCTGATTTCAATTTCATTTATTTTTGCTCTTGTCTTTATTATATCCTTCCTTCTGCTTGTTTTGAGCCTGTTTTGTTCTATTTTTTCTAATTTCTTGAGGTAGAAACATGGATTATTGATATAAAACTTTTTCTCTTTTCTAATGTAAATATTTATTGCAGTAAATCTCCCTCACAACACTGATTTAGCTACATCCCACAAATTTTGACATGTATTTTTATTTTCATTCAGGTCCAAGTATATTTTCATGCACTTTGAGATAGTATTTTGACTCATCTATTATTTTAGATTATGTTATTTATTTTTCAAATGTTTGGGAATTTTTTCTTTTTTTATTTATTTGACTTATCCAAGTCAAAGTTGGATTTCATTGTCAGAGAACATACTCCGTATCTTTCATTATTTTACATCTGTTGAGGTTTTTTTATGGGCTTGGATACAATCTGTCATAATGAACACTCTCATTTGAAAATATCTTTATTTTCCCTTCCTTTCTGAGGGATAGCTTCACTAGTTATAGAACTGAGTGCTGGAAATTTTTTTCTTTCAGAATTTGAGAAATGCTGTGACAGTTCCTTCTGGTCTTCATGGCTTTTTATGAGAAATCTGCTGTTATTTGAATTATTGTTTTCATATAAATAATGCATCATTTCTCTCTGGTTTTTTTCAATATTTTTTGTCTTTAGTTTTCAGAAGTTTGTATATGCTGTGTCTTGACATGGATTTTCTTTGGATTTATCATCTTAAATCTGTAGATTTATAGCACTTGTCAAATTTTGGAAGTTTTCAGCCATTATTAATTGAAATACTCTTACCTTAAATTCTTTCTTCTCTGCTCTCTGACAACATGAATGTTAGATCTTTTATTTCATTATAGTCCCACCATCCCTGAGACTCAATTTATTTGTTTTGATCTATTTTCTCTCTGTTCTTCAGATTTGGTAATTTTTATTGTTCTGTTTTTGAGTTCACAGATTCTTTCTTTTATTTTCTTCAATCTACTACTCGGACACACAGAAAGATTATTTATTTCAATTGTTATATTTACTGATTGTATAATTTCCCTTTGATTTCATTTTATATTTTCTATTTTTTGTTGTGATTTTCTGTTTTTCTATTTGTTTCTAGAGTGTTCACAATTGATCACTGACACATATTTATGATTGCTTCTTTAAAATACCTGTCAGATAATTCCAACATCTGTGATTGCAATGTTGAGGGGGTGGATGTTCAATTCCCACTGGGACACCATCCTGGCCAAAACAGGGCCCTAACTTGCACTGCCATCATGCCAATGGATAATAATACAAGACTAACATAATTTCTGTTCTATTGACACCTTCCCAGTTAAAAAAAAAAAATGTTGCACTGAATTGTACTGTCCCATTGCCACTGCGTTTGGGTGGCAGTTCAGCTCCCTACTGTTCACTGCTAAAATGAGGGCAAACATGATAGATAACTAACACCACCTTTCACTTGTTCTATCTCTTTTATTTCAGTTATTTGTGGAAGTTGAGTTCCCAATGACGTCAGATTGGGGTAAATAGAGTAACATCAAGCACTACATTGCATGACCTTGTTCTGACTTGTTGCTGTTGGATTATGATGGAAGTTCAGCTCCGTCTAAACCTCGTTTACAGCAAGGGAGGAAAAAGAAGAGTACCAACTGGCACTTCCTTACACTATCTTATTCTATTTTAATTATGCTAGATGAGAATGAAGGCTCAACTTTTCTGTGGTCCAACTGAAACTAGAGGGGTTGAAAGTAGAAAGTCTTGAACTAACTCATTCTACCTTGTTGCTTCTGGGTGGAGTTAGAACTTCAGCTCTCCACAGGGCCCTTCTGACACTGGAGAAAGGTAGGTGGGAAGAGGAGGGACAACTAACAATGCCTCACACTACTCTTTGTACTTAATTTCTGTTGGATGGCAGTGAAAGCCCATCTTCCTACTTGGTCTTATTGACACTACCCAGGTAGTGGAATCAAAATGCTGCCTACTATTTCTAGGCAGGGGATAAAAGCCCCACAAATACCACCTTGATAGAAGAATTGGGGAGCCATTTCTCCATTGATGTTTGACTAGTGTGGGCGCTGTCAAAAATGCTCTCTGTTCTAATATACCACCTTTCCCAGGTGTTTTGGCTAGAGAGTCAGCTTTCTTTGGGGCTCTTTATATCTGTGCTTATTGATAATTTTGGCTTGCAAGTTTCTCCAGCACACTGTTCAGGATATATGAGAGGAAAACAATAACCAACAGAATGCTGCTCTATGTTGCTCAAGTCCCAAGCTTTCCAAGCTCTTACTCTTCTCTTTTTCATTTTTCAGAGTCTCCCTATGCTATTTTTTTAGTTGTATGAGAAAGGAATTGAGAATTTTGGCCAAAAATAGAATTATCCCATTACATTTTTAGAGTAAAATATAGATGTATCTTAAATATTTTATAATACAGAAATAGATTAAGTTTCTTTTATATTCTTAGTGGAATTCTGTGCAGTCATTCAAATCATATTATCAACTAATACTTATTGACATGAGAAAAACATCATGGTAGAGTATCAGAGGGCAAAATTATATGTAAAATTATGATACCAAATACGTAAGAGATGTGTGTGTGTGCATATATTCCCATGCTTGTGTATGTAAATTGATGAAAGAAAGAAGGCCAAAAATTTTACAAAAATTATAGTAGTGGATATATTTTGTGTATTTCTGCTTTATACCTTTCTCTATTTCCAAATGTTCTACAATGAACATGTCTTACTTTCATAATCAGAAAAAAAGTTATTAAATTAGACACTCAATTCTTGACAGAAACATTTTGGTTCTTTCAAAGAAAACCTGTTGCCAGTGACAGAACTAAGAAGTGAATTTACCCCAATTCACTGTTTAAATCTGTAGAATTCCAGAAGAGTAAGGAGGTTGTGGGGGGAAAAGGTAAGCTACAGAGAGAACATAATAATAGGTTCCTAAATCTTGAATTGGAATTATAGAAGTGTTTTTGAGATGTAAAGATGTTTTTAGCAGCTACCATCAAGAAATTTTAAGAAAATTATTTGAATTTTCCTAAGCCAATTTCTCAGATATTTTGGTTATATTTTCTTATGAATTTACTGATTCAGTATCATTACATGGAAACTCTGGGACCCATCATAGGAAAACCTCAGACTCTGAGATACCTGTTTGTTTTATTCTCTTCTGCTTCATTTCACCAGATCTGTCAAAAACCTCAAAGCTAACCAGATATAATTGGTTTTACTGAACAGTACCTACACACAGTTATATGCAAACCTGAAGTTCATTTTATTCTCATAGATAAATTCTTTAATAAGCCCAAATTTCAAGTCAGCAGTGGAAAAGTCAGGTTTAGATAAACATCTTTTCAGTTCAGTCCCACCCACCCCAGTTACATTGGGTTTATAGATAGTTCCTTATATACTATAGATAGTATATAACTCTATAAAATTTTGTTTTTATTATTAGCTAGTTTCTTGTTGCAATTATGTTTCAAGAGTAGACAAAATTTTACCACTCAAGTTAGATGTATGTGAGGCTGCTAGTTCCTGACTGTGGTAAAGAGGGACATGTGATGCTCATTATTTCTCCCCACTCCTTTCTTTTCTCCTCTACACCTTCACTTAATAAAATAGCTGGTATTTGAGAAGGGACAACTATAAAATTGAGGATCCACATGATAATGGTAGTAAATTTGCTTCTTCCTTTATGTTAGTTCTTGTTGCCTCTCTTTAAGATGCTATACAAACAGACAGACAGAATTATAGACTGTGTGTTTTCTTTGTCATGCGTACATGTGGAATGATGGTGGCTTTTTTTAGGATGTTCTGGGAATAAGTAATATGTGTACTTGAGACTGTCTTCTGCTTTAATTCTAAGGCACAAGATTCTCTGTGGCATTTTATTTTTCCTTGCTGCCACTATCAGTGATATTGAAAATATTTCTTGTGTGCTGCCTGCCCCTATATTCAAATTGGTAGCTCTCTGATCCACATCTCCCTTTTAACACCCCAGATTCCCTTTTTATTCTCTTGGAACCATGTGATTTGGGGTTGAGTGTTTATATGCAGATGTGGCAGGGAGTTGTGAGGGCTGACTTCCATTTTCTCTTTACCCAGGTACCCTGTACCATAAGTCTTTATACCAGCCTCATATGATACAGTTTTGTGACTCTCTGGATGAGAAGAAAATTTTTGCTCTTTTCCTCAAAAATCAGAGAAAATTCTCTTTGGACCAATACTAATTTGGGGAGGAAGCAAGCCAAACATTTCCCACTCACCTTGAGGACAGTGATGGAAAGTATAGCAACTTCTCATTAGCTCTGTTCTCTCCAAGTAGGTGACTTCAGAAAGGAGAGGCATGATATATTTAAAGAGCTGAAAGGGAGGGGCGCCAGGGTGGCTCAGTCGTTGAGTGTCTGCCTTCGGCTCTGGTCATGATCCTGGAGTCCTGGGATTGAGCCCCGCATCGTGCTCCCTGCTTGGCGGGAACCCTGCTTCTCCCTCTCCCACTCCCCCTGCTTGTGTTCCCTCTCTCACTGTGTCTCTCTCTGTCAAATAAATAAATAAAATCTTTAAAAAAAAAATAAAGAGCTGAAAGGGGAAAAAAAAAAAAACTACAACCAAGAATACTCTACCCAACAAGATTATCATTCAGAATTGAAGGAGAGATAGTGTTTCCTAGACCAAAAATAATTAATTAATTAATTAAAGGAGTTTATCACCATTAAACCAGGCATACAAAAAATGTTAAAGGGATTTCTTTAAGTAGGAAAAAGACTATAATTAGAAGAAAATTATGAATAAAAATATGTAAAATATGACAACATATACACAAAACATGGAGGAGGGAGTAAAAAAGTTCTTTTAGAATGCGTTTGAACTTAAATGACTTCCAACTTAATTCAGACTGCTATACATTCAGGATCCTATGTGTGAACCTCATGGAAATAACAAACTTAAAACCTATACTGGATAAACAAAAAAATAAAGGGAAACAAAGCCAAGCATAACACTACAGTTATCAACCACAAGGAGAGAGGAAAAGAATAAAAAGTAAACAGAGAAAAACTACAAAAACAACCAGAAAATAATGAACAAAATATGAACAAGTACATACTTATCAATAATTACTCTCCATATAAATAGTCCAAATGTTTCAATCAAAAGACATAAGGTTACAAAATGGGTTAAAAAAGAAACAGGACTTATCTATATACTCACTTCAGACCTAAAGTCACAGAGAGACTGAAAGTGAAGTGATGGAAAAAGATATTCTATGAAAATAGGAATGAAAAGAAAGCCAGGGTAGCAATATGTATACCAGACAAAAGAGCTTTTAAACAAATATTGTAACAAGAGATAACGAGGGCATTACATAATGTTAAAGGGGACAATACAAAAAGAGGATATAACAATTGTAAATATATATGCACCAAACATCAGAGCACCAAAATACATAAAGCAAATAATAACATAAAAAGAGAAATTGATAGTAATTCAATAGTAAGAGGGGACATTAATATTCCACTTACAGCAATGGATAGATCATCCAGGCAAAAAATCAATAGGAAATATTGCCTTTAAATGATACATTAGACTAGATGGATTTAACAGATATATAAAGAACATTTCATCCAAAAACAACAGAATACACATTCTTTTCAAGTTCATGTGAAAAAGGGTAGATCACATGTAAAGGAATAAAAAAGTTTCATTAAATTTAAGAAGATTAAGATGATATCTGCATCTTTTCTTACCAAAACAGTATGAAACAGAAATCAACAACAATTTTAAAAAGTGGAAAAAACACGAACACATGGAGACTAAACAATAATCAAAACAGAAATAAAAAAGGAAATAAAAATTCTGTGGAGACAAATGAAAATGAAAACATAATGATCCAAAATCTTTGAGATGCGACAAAAACATTTCTAAGAAGGAAAATTATAGCAATGCAGGCCTACCTTGTGAAACAAACAAACAAAAACATTTCAAATAAACAATCTAAATTTATATCTAAAGGAACTATAAAAAGAACAAACAAATCACAAGTTTAATAGAAGGAAGAAAACAATAAAGAACAGTGCAAAAATAACAAAGTAGAAACTGAAACAAAATAGAAAAAATAATGAAACTAAGATCTAGTTCTTTGAAAAGATCAACAAATTTGATAAAGCTTAAGCTAAATTCATCAAGAAAAATGGAGAAAAGACACAAATAAATAAAAGCAGAAATGAAAAGGGAGAAGTAAAAACTGACACCACAGAAACACACAAGATTATAACAGAATACTATGAAAATTTATATGCTAGAAAATTGGACAGCATAGAAGACTTGGGTGAATTCCTATTACATACAGTCTTCCAAATTTAATCAGAAAGGAATGGAAAATCTGATCAGACATAATTTCTTTACAAGTAAAGACATTTAATTGGTAATCAAAAACAAATAAAAACAAGCACAGAAGTCCAGGACCTCATGGATTCACAAGTGAATCCTACCAAACATTTAAGGAAGAATTAATACCTATTTTCCTAAAACTATAGTTAATACATATTCTCCTAAAAATAGGAGAAGAAAAAAAGCATCCGAATACATTCTTTGTGGTTAACATTATCTTGATATCACAACCAGACAAAGACACTAAAACAAAAGAAAACAAAACACTACAGAGATAAACATAATTGCAAAAATCCTTAAAAAAATATTAGCAAACCGCATTCAACAATACATTAAGAGGATCCTTCACCAAAACCAAGTGGGATTTAATCTGGGGATGCAAAGATGGTTTAATATTCACAAATCAATTAACGTGATATACCACATCAACAAAACAAAGGATAAAAACATATAATCATCTGAATAGATACAGAAAAAGCATTTGAAAAAATTTAGCATCTGCTCACAATAAAAACTCTCAACAAAGTGAGTTTAGAGGAAACATACCTTAACATAATAAAGGCTATATATGAAAAGCCCACAGCTAACACCATATTCAATTGTGAAAAACTGAGAGCTTCCCCTCTAAGATCAGGAACAAGACAAGGATGTCCGTTCTCACCACTTTTATTCAACATAGTACTGGAAGTTATCGCCTCAGCAATCAAACCAGTAAAAGGAATATAAGGCATCCAAATTGGTAAGGAAGAAGTTAAACTGTCACTATTTGTAGATGACGTGATACTATTCATAAAAAAACCTAAAGACTCCACTAAAAAAATATTAGAAGTAATAAGTCAATTCAATAAAGTTGCAAGATACAAAATTAATGCACAGAAATCAGTTGCATTTCTATACACTGATACTGACATAGGAGAAAGATAATTTAAGATGATGATTCCATTTACAATTGAGCTAAAAAAAACCCCCTAAGAATAAACTCAATCAAGGAGGTGAAAGATCTATCTTCTGCAAACTCCAAAATACTGATGAAAGAAATTGAAGACAATACAAACAGATGGAAAGATATATTGTGCTCATGGATTGGAGGAATAAATATTGTTAAAATGTCCATACCACCCAAAGCAATCTACTGATTCAATGCAATCCCTAATAAAATACCAAGGACATTTTTCACAGAACAAGAACAGATAATACTAAAATTTGTATGGAACAACAAAATATACTAAATAGGCAAAACAATCTTGAAAAAAAAAAAACAAGTTATCTCAAACCCAGATTTCAAGATACAATACAAAGCTGCAGTAATTAAAACAGTACAATCCTGGCACAAAAATAGACACATAGAACAGAATAGAGAGCCCAGAAATAAACCCATATGTATATGGTCAATTATTTTAGAACAAATAAGGCAAGAATATATAATGGAGAAAAAAGAGTCTCTTCAATAAATAGTGCTGGAAAAACTGGACAGCTACAGGCAAAAGAATGAAACAGGATCACTTTCTTACACTATAGTAAAAAATAAACTCAATATGGAATTAAGACCTAAACATGAAACTGGAGACCAAAAACCTCCCAGAATAAAGCATAGGCAGTTATCTCTTGGGCACTGGCCTTAGCAACAACATATTTATGGAAAGGTCTCCTCAGGCAAGGGAAACAAAAGGAAAAATAAATTATTAGGACTACACCAAAATAAAAGATTTTTCACAACAAAGAAAACCATTAACAAAACAAAAAGGCAACCTACTGAATGCGAGAAAACATTTGTAAATAATATATCCAATGAAGGGTTAATATCCAAAATATATAAAGAACTTATACAACTCAGCAAAGAAGAAAGAAAGAAAGAAAGAAGAAAGAAAAGAAAGAAAGAAGAAGAAAGAAAGAAAGAAGAAAGAAAGAAAGAAAGAAAGAAAGAAAGAAAGAAAGAAAGAAAGAAGAAAAGAAAAGAAAAGAAAGACCCAAACCCAAATAACCCAATTAAAATATGGGCAGATGACCTGAATATTTTTCTAAAGAAGACATATAGATGGCCATCAGAAACATGAAAAGATGCTCAACATCATAATCATCAGAGAAATGTAAGTCAAAATCATCATGAGATGTCAACTCACAACTGTCTAAATGGTTAAAATAAAGCAAAGAAAAACAAATGTTGGTGAGGATGTGGAGAAAAAGCAACCCTGCACAGGTGGTAGGATTGTAAACTGGTGCATCTACTGTGAAAAACAGTATGGAGTTTCCTCCAAATATTAAAAATAAAAATACCATGAGATCCAATAGTTCCACTACTGGGTATTTACCCAAAGAAAACAAAAACACTAATTTGAAAAGATATATACAACTCAATGTTTATTGTAGCATTATTTACAATAGCCAAGATAGGGAAGCAACCCTAATGTCCATTCATAGATGAATATGTGAGATATATAATATATAAATGTTATATAAAATATATATCTCCCATATTCACACAATAGACTATTACTCAGCTATAAAAATGATATTCTGCCATTTGCAATAACATTGATGGACCTAGGAGGTATTATGCTAAGTGAAATAAGTCAGGCAGACGAAGACAGATACCATATAATTTCACTTATATTGGAATTCTAAAGCCAAAACTAATGAATTACAAACAAAAAGGAGAAACAGACCCATAAATTCAGAAAACAAAGTGATGGTTTCCAAAGGAGTAGGGTGGGAGTGATGGGCAAAATGGGTGAAGGGAAGTAGGAGATATAGGCTTCTAGTAATGGAATTAATAAGTCATGGCAATAAAAGGTACAGCATAGGGAATATAGTCAATGGCATTGTAATAGTGTTGTATAGTTACTGATGGAGGCTACATTTGTGGTGGATGTAGCATAATGTATAGACATGTCAAATTATTATGATATACATTTGAAACTAAGGTAATATTGTGTTTCAACTATAATTCGATAGAAAATTAATTAATTATTTAAAAAATTTTAAAAAGCCAGCTGAGGAAAGAAGTCAAGCATTCCAGGAAGAAAGAGAGCAGCTTATGTAATGATATTTTACTTAAAGAGACCATGAGACTTTCTGAGGCATCAATTTTGTTTAAATTTGTTGATAACCCAGCAAATTATATACCACTATTCCTCTTTTATAGGTGAAAGTTGAGTTGTTTCACAGCATAGATTTTCAAACAATTTGGATGCAGCATACTGACGTGCAAAGAAAAGTCAATCCCTTCAACCTCTGGGGTGATCAGGAGAGATGTGGAAAACAGGATTCTCCAAATCTCTGGCCATGTGCAGCCATTTTGGCACAAATTTCCCTATACTTTAACCCAATATGCTGCACAAACATCATTATCTTTTATGTGTCCCTAATGCAAAAGGAAAAAAAAAAGTTTGGGAATCTTTGGCTTAAAAAATTAAGTGTCTTAAGTAATAGATATAGCCATAATTATAATGCAGGATCTGGCTTGGTATCAGGTCCTTCTCCCTACCTCACAACATACTATACATTTGGGAAGATTTTTGCTCAGGACTCTAGAACTTCACATTGCTGCTTAGTGAGCATATTTCCTTCTCACTATTTGACAGGACGTAAGACATGAGCACTACAAGAAACCTAAGAGGCCCCGTAGTCTCACCCTTTCTGGAGTATACCATAAAAGAGGTCCAGAAGTTGCCTTTTAATAATTATTTCATGAAGTTGATTGATTCCTTAGAAACATTAAGAATAGTTCATCAACAAAACCTGATCATAAAGATTACTGAGGGAAGAGTTAAGATAGTGGAAGAGTTGAGAGACCCTGGGCTTGCCTCATCCCTGGAAAACAGCTAGATAAATATCAAATCATTTTGAACACCCAAGAAACTGATCCAAGGATGAAGAAAATAAAAATGAACAACTAGAGCTGAAAAAAGAAGGCCTATCTCATTGTGAAAGGTAGGAAAAGGTGGAAAGTTGATTTGGGGGAAAGAAGAGCTGCAGGTGCTGTGATGGGGAAGAAGCCTTAATCACGGAGAGAGGAGCAAGAGAGAAGGTGAGAGAGAAAGAGTAGAAGTGCATGCAGGGATTTGCACAAGAAAAACTCTTCACCAATAGCATTGACTGGGAAAAAGAGAGTTGTGGAATATTGCAATCTTTTATAAACAGTGGAAAGTAGAGTCTGAAGTTTTGGAGGTCCACCACATCAGTGGTGCTCTGGTGGGGAAGGAGGGCAGAGACCCTGGAGTGGACAGTGTGGTCTGAGGATCCCCTGAATCACACAGGGAAAGGTAGTTTCCCAGCTTGGAGTGCATCTGGGAGAAATGGTGTGACCTCTCTAGGGCCAAGGGATCAGTGAGCCCCATTGAATAGCCACTTTCATTAGCATAGAAATGGGGTGCTGGTGGAGGGCAGCCAGCCCTGATACAAACTTGCAGCTGAGCTCTGCCAGAAACTCTGAGGGGCTGTGTGAATACATGTCTAATTTCTGGTACAAAGCAAGCAGGAAGCTGCAGTTTGGAAAGACCTTCCCCCAGGGGATTGACGTGGGTGCGCACCTTAGAAGATCTCTAAATATGGAGTTTTAGGACGCAGCTGCATGCTTGAGATAAAATACAAGAGGGCAGTGGCATGGGAAGAAACAGTTCCCCTGCTTGGTTTGCATTTGGGAGAGGCAACAGGGACTCTCCAGGGGAACAACGTGGGTCTATGATTCAGGAGTCCCTAATATTTGGAATTTTGAAACCCAGCCTTAGGCCTGAGATAAAACAAAGGAAGGCTGTGCCTCCTTATAGGTGGACAGTTTGGATGCAGACAGTGTGAAGGCAGGGATCTGACATAAACCAGGGACATAAGAGGGGTGGGTGTTTGCTCTTCTGTGATGGCTTCCTGAAGACGGCAGGCATGAACTCTCAGCTCTAGGATCAAGACAGCAGTGCAGTGCCATTTTCCCCACTGCACAGCAGTTAAACAGCTCCTCCCAGTGCAGAATGGAGCCAATTACACCAAGCCCTGGCAGGTGCATCTCCACTAGGGCAAGTCTGCCTAAGACTTAATCAGTGCAGCAGGCCCCTCCACCAGAAGACCAACACACACCCCTTGCATGCACCAAATCTGATCATAGAGTCCTACACACATCAGCTCTAGGGGAAATAGGATCTAGCTTTCTTTTCATTCTTTTTATTTTTTATTATTTTTAAATTTTTAAATATATATTTATTTTTTTCCTTTTCTTTTCTTTTATCAGGACAAAATGACAAGATAGAAGGAATTCTCCCCAAAAGAAAGATCAAGAAGAAACCACAGTCAGGGATTTGCTCAAAACAGATATAATAATATCTGAACAAGAATTCAGAAAAACAGTCATAAGAACACTAGCTGGGCTTGAAAAAAAAAAAAACCATAGAAGACTCCAGAGAAACCCTTGCTTCAGAGATACAACAACTAAAACCTAGTCTAGCCAAAATTAAAAATTCTATAATGGAGATGCAATCCCAACTGGATGTAATCACAATGAAGTTACAAACAGCAGAGTAACAAATAAGTGATATAGAAGATGAAATTATGGAAAATAATGAAGTTGAAAAGAATAGAGGAAGAAAGCTATTATATCATGAAAATAGACTGAGGAAACTGTAATTCTATAAAGAGGAAATAATATCCATATCTTAGGAGTCCCAGAAGACAAGTGAGGAAAAGGAACAGAAGATATATTTGAACAAACTATAGCTGAGAACCTCTCTAATCTGGGGAAGGAAACAGGCATTCAAGTCTGAGAGGCACAGAGAACGCCTCAAAATAAACAAAAACAGGTCAACACCAAGACATATCATAGTGAAACATGCAAAATACAAAGATAAAGAGAGAATTCTGAAAGCAGGTAGAGACAAAATGCCCTTAACCTAAAATCCTAGACACATAAGGTTGGCAGCAGACTTGTCCATGGAAACCTGGCAGGCCAGAAGAATGTGGCATAATATATTCAACGTGCTAAATGGGAAAAATATGTAGCCAAAAATACTTTATCCAGCAAGGCTGTCATTCAGAATAGAAAGAGAGATAGTTTCCAAGACAAGCAAGAACTGAAAGAGTTTGCAACAACTAAACCACTCCTGTAAGAAATATTAAAGGGAACTCATTGAGTGGGGACAAAAGAAGACCAAAAGCAACAAAGACTAGAAAGGAACAGAAAATATCGCCAGAATCACCAATTTTACAGGTAATGATGGCAGTAAATTCATATATTTCAATAATCAGTCTGAATGAAAATGGACTAAATGCTCTAATCAAAAGACATAGGGTATCAGAATGAATAAAAAGACAAGGTCCATCTATATGCTGCCTACAAGACACTCATTTTATATCTAAAGAGACCTGCACATTGCAAGTGACAGGATGGAGAACCATTTATCATGCTAATGGACATCAAAAGAAAGCCAGAGTAGCCATACTTATTTCAGACAAACTAGATTTTAAACCAGTCTGTAACAAGAGATGAAGGGCACTATATCATAATTAAGAAATTTTCCATCAAGAAATCTAACAATTGTAAATATTTATGCCCCCAACCTGGGAGCACCCAAATGTATGAAACAATTAATAATAAACATAAAGAAACTCATTGATAATAATACAATAATAGTAGAGGACTTTAAAACCCAACTTGCAAAAATGGACAGATAATTTAAGCAGAAAATCAGTAAGGCAACAATGACAATGAATGACACACTGAACCAGACGGACTTAACAGATATATTCAGAACATTTCATCCTAAAGCAGCAGAATACACCTTCTTTTTGAATGCACATGGAACATTGTCCAGAATAGATCACATACTGGGTCACAAATCAACCCTCAACAAGTAGAAAAAGATTGAGATCATACCATGCATATTTTCAGACCACAATAATGTGAAACTTGAAGTCAACCACAAGAAAAAAATTGGAAAGACCACTATACATGGAGGCTAAAAAACGTCCTACTAAATAATAAAAGGGTTAACCAGGAAATTAAAGAAGAAATTAAAAAGTACATGGAAACAAATGAAAATGAAAGCATGACAGTCCAAAACCTTTGAGATGCAACAAAGGCAGTCCTAAAAGGGAAGTATATTACAATACAGGCCTAGCTCAAGAAGCAAGAAAAATCTCAAATACATAACCTAACCTTACACCTAATGGAGCTAGAAAAAGAATGGTAAATTATGCTAAGTGAAATAAGACAAGAAGAGAAGATAATTATCATATGGTCTCACTTATATGTGGAGCATAAGGAATAGCATGGAGGACATTAGGAGAAGGAAAGGAAAAATGAAGGTGGGAAGTCAGAGGTGGAGATGAACCATGAGAGACTATGGACTCTGGGAAACAAACTGAGGGTTTCAGAGGGGAGGCGGGTAGGGGGATGGATTAGCCTGGTGATGGGTATTAAGGAAGGCATGTATTGCAATGAGGACTGGGTGTTATACACAAAAAATGAATCATGGAACACTACATCAAAAACTAATGAAGTACTGTATGGTGACTAACATAACATAATTAAAAAATAAATAAATAAAGCCTAAAGCCAGCAGAAGGGAAATAATAAGACTTAGAGCTCAAAAAATGATATTGAAATGAAGAAAATCTGTAGAACAGATCAAAGAAACTAAGAAAGACCTGGTTCTTTGAAAGAATTAATAAAATTGATAAGCCCCTAGCCAGACTCATCAAATAGAAAAGAGAAGGGACTCAAGTAAATAAAATCACAAATGAAAGAGGAGAAATCATAACCAACACCACAGAAATATGAACAATTATAAGAGGATATTATGAAAACTTATATGCCAATAAACTGGGCAATCTGGAAGAAATGGACAAATTCCTAGAAGCATACAAATTACCAAAGCTGAAACAAGAAGAAAGAGAGAATTTGAACAGACCCATAACTAATAAATAAATTGAATTAATAATCAAAAGTCTCCCAACAAACAAAAGTCCAGGGCCAGATGGCTTCCCAGGGGAATTCTACCAGACATTTAAAGAATAGTTAATACCTATTCTCAAATTGTTCCAAAAAATAGAAATGGAAGGAAAACTTCCAAACTCATTTTATGAGGCCAGCATTACCATGATTCCAAAACCAGACAAAGACCCCACTAAAAAGGTGAATTACAGACCAATATCCCTGATGAATATGGATGCAAAAATTCTAAAGAAGGTGCTTGCAAATCAAATCCAATGGTACATTAAAAAAATTATTCAGGGGTGCCTGTGTGGCTCAGTCAGTGAAGTGTTTGCCTTTGGCTTGGGTCAGGATCCCAGGGTCCTGGGATCGAGTCCCACATTGGGCTCCCTGCTCAGCGGGGAGTCTGCTTCTCCCTCTACCCCTCCCCCCTGCTAGTGATCTCGCTCTCTCTCACACACACACTCTCTCTGCCTCTCTAAAATAAATAAATGAAATCTTTTAAAAAAATTTTCAATATGATCAAGTGGTACTTATTCCTGGGCAGCAGGGGTAGTTCAATATTTGCAAATCAATCAACTTGAAACACCACATTAATAAAAGAAAGGACAAGAACCATATAATCCTCTCAATAGATAGAGGAAAATGATTTGACAAAATACAGCATCCATTCTTGATAAAGAACTTCAACAAAGTAGGAATATAGCTTAACATCATAAAAGCTATATATGAAATATCCACAGCTAATATCCTCAATGGGGAAAAACAGAACTTTTCCTCTAAGGTCAGAAACAAGACAGGGATGTCCACTCTCACCATTACTATTTAACATAGTACTGGAACTTTTGGTCTCAGCATTCATACAACAAAAGGAAATAAAAGGCATCCAAATCAACAAGGAAGAAGTCAAACTTTCACTATTTACATATGACATACTCTATGTATAAAACTCAAAAGAATCTACTAAAAACTTGCTAGAACTAACACATGAATTCAGCAAAGCCATAGGATATAAAATCAATGAACAAAAATCTTGCATTCCTATCACTAATAATGAAGCAACAAAAAGCAAAATCATGAAATTGAACCCATTTATAATTTCACCAAAAACCATAAGATACCTAGGAATAAACCTAAACAAAGAGGTAAAAGATCTATGCACTGAAAACTACAGAACAGTTATGAAAGAAATTGAAGAGGACATAACAAATGGAAAAACATCTCACGCTCTTGAATTAGAACAAACATTTTAAAAATGTCTGTACTACCCAAAGCAATATACACATTTGATGCAATCCCTATCAAAATACCAGCAGCATTTTTCACATAACTAGAACAAATAATTTTACAATGTGTATGGAACCACAAAAGACCCTGAATGCCCAAAGCAATCCTAAAAAAGAAAAGTAAAGCAGAAGGCATCATGATTCCAGATTTCAAGCTATATTACAAAGTTGTAGTAATCAAGACAGTAGGGTACTGGCACAAAAACGGAAACATAGATCAATGGAACAGAATAGAGAATCCAGAAATGGACCCACAACTATATGGTAATCTTTGACAAAGCTGAAACAAATATCCAATGTGTAAAAGACTGTCTCTTCAACATATAGTTTTGGAGAAACTAGACAGCAACATGCAAAAGAATGCAACTGGATCACTTTCTTACACCATACACAAAAATAAATTCAAAATGGATGAGAGATCTAAGTGTGAGACAGAAAACCATCAAAATTTTGGAAGAGAACACAAGCAGTAACCTCTTTGACCTTGGTGGTAACAATTTCTTAGTAGACAAGTTGCCAGGAGCAACGGAAACAAAAGCAAAAATGAACCATTGGGACTTCAGCAAGATAAAAAGCTTCTGAAGAGCAAAGGAAACAATCAATCGAACTAAAAGGAAGCTTGCTGAATGGGAGAAGATATTTACAAATGAAGTATCAGATAAAGGGTTAGTATCTAAAATCTATAAAGAACTTACCAAATTCAATACCCCCCAAAACAAATAATCCAGTTAAGAAATGGGCAGAAAACATTAATAGAGTTTTTTCCAAAGAAGATATCCAGATGGTTAACAGACTCATGAAAAGATGCTCAATTTCATCCATCATCATGGAAATACAGATCAAAACCATGATGAGATACCACTTCACCCCTGTCAGAATGGCTAAAATTAACAACACAGGAGCCAACAGGATTTGGGGAGGATGTGGAGAAAGGGGAACCCTCTTGCACAGTTGGTGGGAATGCAAATTGGTGCAGCCATTCTAGAGAACACTATGACAGTTCCTCAAAAAGCTAAAAATAGAACTACCTTATCATCCAGCAATTGCACTACTAGATATTTACCCAAAGGATATAAACCACACATTTGAAGGAATACATGCACCCCAATGTTTATAGCAGTATCATCAACAATAGCCAATCTGTGGAAAAAATCCTAATGCCCATTGACTAATGAATGGATTAAGAAGAAGTGGTATATAGGCATCCAAATTGGCAAAGAAGAAGTCAAACTCTCGCTCTTTGCAGATGATATGATACTTTATGTGGAAAACACAAAAGACCCCACCCCAAAAATGCTAGAACTCATATAGGAATTCAGTAAAGTGGCAGGATATAAAATCAATACACAGAAATCAGTGGCATTCCTATACACCAACCAACAACAAGACAGAAGAAAGAGAAATTAAGGAGTCAATCCCATTTACAATTGCACCCCAAACCATAAGATACCTAGGAATCTAACCAAAGAGGCAAAGAATTGAGGAAGACACAAAGAAATGGAAAAACATTCCATGCTCATGGATTGGAAAAAAAAAATATTGTGAAGATGTTAATGCTACCTAGAGCAATCTACACATTCAATGCAATCCTTATCAAAATACCATCCACTTTTTTCAAAGAAATGGAACAAATCATCCTAAAATTTGTATGGAACCAGAAAAGATCCCAAATAGCCAGAGGAATGTTGAAAAAGAAAAGCAAAGCTGGTGGCATCACAATTCCGGACGTCAAGCTCTATTACAAAGCTGTCATCATCAAGACAGTATGGTACTGGCACAAAAACAGGCACATAGATCAATGGAACAGAATAGAGAGCCCAGAAATGGATCCTCAACTCTATGGTCAACTAATCTTCGACAAAGCAGGAAAGAATGTCCAATGGAAAAAAGACAGTCTCTTCAACAAATGGTGTTGGGAAAATTGGACAGCCACATGCAGAAGAATGAAACTGGACCATTTCTTTCACCACACACAAAAATAGACTCAAAATGCATGAAAGACCTCAATGTGAGACAGGAGTCCATCAAAATCCTAAAGGAGAACACAGGCAGCAACCTCTTCAACCTCAGCTGCAGCAACTTCTTCCTAGAAACATCACCAAAGGCAAAGGAAGCAAGGGCAAAAATGAACTATTGGGACCTCATCAAGATAAAAAGCTTTTGCACAGCAAAAGAAACAGTCAACAAAACCAAAAGACAACCAACAGAATGGGAGAAGATATGTGCAAATGACATAGCAGATAAAGGGCTAGTATCCAAATTCTATAAAGAACTTCTTAAACTCAACACCCAAAGAACAAAGAATCCAATCAAG
>NC_138385.1:52225398-52320738 GCF_054177405.1 Leptonychotes weddellii
GTATGGAGGTTCCTCAAAAAGTTGAAAATAGAGCTACCATACGATCCAGCAATTGCACTACTGGGTATTTACCCCAAAGACACCATCTTCCTTTTATTGATAGTTTGTGTTGAACGACAATCCCCTATTTCCTCATTTATTTTATTGAAAGATATTGGACAGGGGCTGATGATTGTAGACTATCATAAAGAGATTTTTTAAGTTTTAATTGGTCCCTAGAGACAATAAAACAGAGATCCATCTTCAACTGACATGGAAAGGGGTGAAAAAGGAGAGAATAAAATAAGCTGGAGCAGACCACACACCATGCCTACCCTCAACCTCAGGACCTAAGAACACTATCTAGCTCAAGCAGTAAAGAATAGTGGTTAAAGGATTGGGTTCTAGAGCCAAAATTACCTGCATTCAGATTATTGATCTGCTGCTTTATTAGACATATAATCTTGGATAAGTTATTTAATTATCTGTGCCTTGGTGTCATCACTTATAAAATGGAGTTAATATTAGCAACCCTCTTGAGTATTAAGGTGAATTAATATATGTTAAGTACTTGAAATCATGACTGGCATGTAGTAATTTAAAGTAATTTAATTTTAGCTTTTAAGTAATCACATGCATTGCATTGGTCAAATTATAGCTAACATTTATTAAATACTTACTACATGTCAGCTCCCTCCCTGAAGGATCACTGCAGGCTAGCTGGGTCCTTTGCCCAAGACGCTTGTTCCTTTCCAGGTGGCCTATTCTAAATTCTGGTAACACTTCTTCCCTAAAAATGGTGTCAGTCCTGTTCTTACTAGTTTCTTTTGGACCTCTCTCATCAGGACTTTTATGCAGTATGAGCCCTTTTCAAATGTTCTGAAGATTCTGGTTACATGCCTGCTGGCACACTGGATGCAGGCACCTAAAAAAAATACATAAACTCTTGAGAGCTAAGCAGGCACTGGTTGAACCAAAAAGCATCTCTGAATGGGAAGAAATCAGAGAGGGAGACAAACCATGAGAAACTCTGGACTCTGGGAAACAAACTGAGGGTTACAGAAGGGAGGGGGTGAGGAGATGGGGTAACCAGGTGATGAGTATTAAGGAGGGCACGTGATGTGATGAGCACTGGGTGTTATACACAACTACTGAATCACTGAACACCACATCAAAAACTACCGATGCACTATATGTTGGCTAGTTATAAAAAAAAAAAAATGCACCTCCAGACAGGCCCTAAGTTTCCATCCTTCTTTATTTTTTTTAAAGATTTTATTTATTTATTTGACAAAGAGAGACACAGCGAGAGAGGGAACACAAGCAGGGGCAGTGGGAGAGGGAGAAGCAGACTTCCCTTGGAGCAGGGAGCCCGATGTGGGGCTTGATCCCAGGACCCTGGGACCATGACCTGAGCCGAAGGCAGACACTTAACGACTGAGCCACCCAGGTGCCCCAGTTTCCATCCTTCTTGGGTTTTTTTTTTTTTTAACCTCCTTAATCCTTACCTTCTTCAAGCCCCACCAAAAGTGTCATCTTTTCTGTGGTAAATGTATACAATAAAATATTATTCAGCCATAAAAATAATGAAATCTTGTTATTCATGACAACATGGATGGACCTAGAGGGTATTACACTAAGTGAAATAAGTAAAATAGAGAAAGACAATAACCACGATTTAATTTATATGTGGAGTCTAAAAAAAAAAAAAAAAAAGACAAATTAACAAACAAACAGACTAATAAATACAGAGACCAAACTGGTGGTTGCTACAGGGTAAGGATATGGGGGAATGGGCAAATAGATGAAGGGAATTAAAAGGTACAAACTTACAAACTTTCAGTCATAAAATAAATAAGTCACAGGGTGAAAAGTACATTACAAGGAATATAGCCAATAATATTATAATAACTTTGTATGGTGACATGATAACTATACTTATTTTGGTGAGCATTGTGTAATGTGTAAAGTTGTCAAATTACTATGTTGTGCACCTAAAATTAATATAACGTTGTATGTCAACTATTCTTCAATTTTTAAAAAGGCAAACTGGGCAAACGTCAGATAGGAGATTCCTACTTTATGCTTAATTAAGACATGTAAATGGTGGCTGAAATTGGTCTGAAATATTTAAATCATTACTCTTTATTTTGCAGAGTGTGCAATTTTCAAATGAATTTGCAAATGTTAATTAAACATAAGTATGATGTAAAAAAGTCTCATCTCTTATTAGTCTCTTTATATGAAATGCTTGATGACTGACATTTGCATAGTAATTCATTAATTCAACATTTAGTGAATGTCCCTTTTGTGTCAGATACTACAGATGCTTGCAGCTCAGACATGAATAAAACATGGATGAGTTGCTGGGTATTCAATCACTTCCCCACCTTTATGGCTTTCCCTTGTCTCTCCCTGGCCAGAGCCTCAGACAAAGTAAAAGGCTGGGACTAAAGGAAGTGAAAAATAATGCTAGTGGAGAATCTTAATGTTTCTAAAAGAACACCAAGACATATGGTGGTAGAAGTAGTGAAGGAGCTAATTCAACCACTTACTCTGTTATTAAGCTGTCAGTGACTGGGTCACAACCATCTGTGGTGGAGAGAAATCCATGTTTTCTTTTATTTCTTACCCAGTATTTTTGAGGACTAAGTTCCAGAAGTCAGAAAGAGTGAAAGGGATTCAAGGGAAGAAACAATAAAGCATCTATGTACTTGATAAATCCTGAAGTTTCTCTCAAATTAATACTGGCACAGAAGGAGACCAACTTTTCTTTCCTATCTCCTGATATCTCTATAGGAGATATTTTTAGGTACTTTGGGCTTTGACAGTCACACTAAAAGTCAGAGAAAGGTTTTATTGAAAGGTATCTACAGAGAGAACTCTATTAAAAAAAAACACTAAGAGCAGTCTGGGGGTAAAAAGGGATTGTATTTTATTGTATTTTATTTATGGAAGTCCACATGTTCTTTTCATCTGCCTAAATAAAATTGCTCTGAGACTTAAGAGTTGGCCTATTGCTCAAAGCTTTGTTCATACATGCATCCCACCTTTTAGAATTTTATCCTTTTAGTTTAAGAATTGTATTGTGTCATATGCAGAACCCAGTTTCTGACTATAGACAAACTAGGTTCTAATCCCCACTCAGCCACACAAAAGTTGTGATGCTGTCTCATTAAACCATCCTAAGATTCCTTTATCTGAAAAATGGAGCTAATAACAGCCTATGCATAATTACCTGAGGAGTGCATCTGTAATGCATATGGAAAGCTTAGCACAAAACCTGGCACATAGAAGACACTCAGATTGGGGCATTTCTTGGGCTCTCTTCTGTTCACCTAAATCCATCTCTGAGTCCTGACTGCAAATGCATGACTAGAAATTGACTTAGAAATATGTGAAGCGCCCAGTTCATGGAGCCTAAAAGCACAGAAGATGTTTTAGAATTCTGCCAAGGGGTGACCCTGGGTCTGGACCATAATTCCTTCATGCCACAGCCTCTAAGTCCCAACACAATTGAGTTTTGTCTACTTTGTTTTTCCTTTCTCCACAGCACTTTACTTTTGTTACCAAATCATCACTTGTTCTCATTTTCAGTTGTTGAGGTAAGTTTTATTTTTATCCTGGAAGTAGGGTGTCTAAATTTCTTTCTGTGAATAGAAATGAATGGTTTGGTCTGCCTGATGAAATCAGTCATTGGAAAATATAACCAAGAAGAGCTTTGTTCTAGGATCTGTTCTATATGACTATGAGGACTAGATTTCTAGAAAGTCAAAAGCCATCTACCCATTGCCCCCAATCAATCAATCAATCAATCAATTCAGGCAGCTTCAAAGAACCTGCAGATATCAAGCCAGAATAGTGAACTTCCTCTGGGCAGATGATGTCCAGGTCTATCCTGAGAGCCCAATAGGCTCCTTCTCCAGAGATACATAGTGCATCTTCCTGAGGTATGATTTTAAGAAGTATGTTTAATGTCAATAAGCACTTGCTTTGAGGCAGGCAGTGTGCTAATTTTCTTATATGCCCCATTTTATATAAACTCTCAACAACCCTATGAGATTGGTATTACTTGTCCCATTTTGCAGATGAAAAAACTAAGGTGCAGATAGCTTACACAATTTGTTCAGGGTCACAGGTAATGGAGAAACTGGTAATTTGAAGCCAGATCTGCCCAATTCTAAACCCCATACTCTTAACCATTATGCTATATTGCCACCAGTATATTCTCTCCAAGCTAGTGAGGTGTAGTAGGTACCCTTTTTCCTTGAATTTGCACATATCCCTGGAAGGCATATGACATAAGTTTTATCAGTTACTGATAGCTCCATTTGTGAGTTTCAAATATTTTCTTCATTCTTTCCTTCATTAACTAAACATTTACTGAGCACATACTTGTCACCAGGAATTGTATATAGGTTTCGGGTGTACAAAAATAAAAATAAGATGCAGAACCAGCTCTCTAAGAGTTCAGTTTACTATTGTGTTGCCAATTGACAGGTTTGATTTGTTGGGGGCAAGCGGGATTATATTGATAAAAATGACTTCCATTTTGTTCATCTTTGTATTCCAGCTCCTAATCAGTCACAGAATAGGTACTTAAACAAACAAACAAATAAATAGGGGTGTCCAAGTCAAGAGTCACCACCCTCCTGGTTTTACAAAGGAGAAGTCTTGGTGCCTGATGCCAAGGCAAAAATTCTAAAAGTTTAGGCTCCTGACAAGTGCTAAAAAAGCAGCTTCCCCCTTAAGTCATGAGAAAAACAGCCAATTTTTCCCCTTGAAGCAGCCTGTACCTTGTATAGTGACAAAACAGAAAATGAAACGTGAAACAAACACATCCTGTCCATCAAACATTTCTAAGACCAACATGGAGTTAAAGGTACCACTGTTAACAAGCAGTATGGTCAATGGTGGATTAACTGTCTAATTTCTTATATTGACAAAGTGGTTGGCCATATATGGTGTGGTAGGAGATGCTATCACAATGTCAACCTGCAATTGTGTCTGCCTAAGGATATGATCACTGCCTTACCCCCATTTTAATCCCCAGCACTGGCATACACAGTGCTTAAAATTCATACTCCTTTGATTTAGGGTAGTGGTTAATTAAAAAAAAACAAAAACAAAAACTATGGCCAACCAGATCTTGATAATATATATAAACAACTGAAAAAGAACTTACTGGAGGTATGAAGCATTGTCCAAAGACATTTTGATGGGCTAAGGGAGTTAAAAGTTAACATTGAATATATTAAAATCAGGCTTAGGTATGATATTCCAGTGAGCTGGGTTAGAGCTTGGTCTAACTGGCCTCAAACATCCCACATAGCTCAAATACTACAACACATTTTTCTTGGAACTCTCCCAACCTGTTTTATCATCATCATTTTTTTTATTTTATTATGTTATGTTGATCACCATACATTACATCATTAGTTTTTGATGTAGTGTTCCATGATTCATTGTTTTAACACCACCTTCTACCTACAAAGCCTTGGAGCATATAAAACTCCCTTTTACATGTAGTCTTATTGGATGTTCACAATGAGCTTATGAGAATCGTATGTCCAATAAATATTTATATAGGGAAAATGTTTTCCAGGATAAGAAAGTATCCCAGGGTCATGTGAATGATAGGATGGAATCTGCCATTGAAGCTTGCAAATGCTATTATCTTTGTGGAGTGACACACGCACGTCAGGATACTTCTTTGCTACTGACAAAGTGATTTATCAAAGAAGAATGTATATATTCTATTGTGTATCAGCCTATTCTGATACATACTATATATTTTATATTATATATCTATATATCTGTTTAATATTATGTATATATATATTCTATATATATTGCAGAGATGAATATGACTATGAAGGCATCAGTGGAACATGAGATAAGTAAATACAACTTTCTCATCTGAATCATAAAATATATGCTTTCTTTCCCAAAATGAAAAATGGGTTTTACTTATGGAAACATAAGCACAATCATTTGAATTTAGATTGCTGCTTAACAAGCCCATTTAGATCCTGGGCAAGTCAATGGACACAAGTCATTTACAAACAATATAATTGGTCAAAATCTTTTTGCTGAAGGAGAATTCAATCAACTGGGCTCTTATCCCTGAAAACCAAATGATCTGGCCATATGCATTTGTCTTCTTTCCATCCTTTTGCATAATTGAAAATCATCCCATTATAAATAAAGATGCTGAGTAATATTATCTAATATTTCTACAGTATTGCATAGGTTACTAAGAACATTGATATGCATTATCTCATGTAATCATGGTGACCTCCCTTTGAAGTAGTTACTGTCCCATTTTATAGTTGAGGAAACTGAAAATAAGTGATTAAGTAACTGGCTCAATTTCATATAGCTAACAAGTAGCAGGACTACAGTTAAATTTAGGTCTTCTGGCTATAATTCCAAAGTTTTAGTCATGACACTTTACTCTTGCTATGGAAAACATTTACTTCTATCCATTGGTAACAATTATATTTCAAACTCTGGTAAAAATCCATAAAAACATTTTGCCATGTAACATTTTCCTATGTAGCAAATCAGCAAAACTCTGCCTTCTGGAAAATATAAAGCAGCTATACTTGTTTTCCTACATAAATTGATATTGGAATGATTTGGAGGACCAAGTCAAGGAAGAAATAGTGAACAGTTTGTTTGGCTAATGTGGTTGCTAAGGCAATAGGAGGCTTTCACTGTTTATGCTTTTGAAAATCAAATGCTTTTTAAAATTTTCCACTTGAATCAAACAATATAAAAGTATTGGGCTCCTATTTCAGGAATATCACATGTAGAGTGTCTTCAGGGATACATTTTTTTTTTTTTTATGGAGGGAGACAACATGGTCCTTACCAGGCAGTTAATGGAACGGTTAACTATTTTTATTGTTTCTCAGTGTGTCCAGGCTTTGTGAGACACATGGGTAGTGTCCTTGCAGTGGCCAACACCAGAGGAGGTGGCAAATATGGAGAGATGTGGCATAAAGGTGAGGTATATTCTCTATAGAAACACCAAACAAGGCATAGTCAAAGCTATATTTGAATGAGTTGATGGGATTAGGAGCAGAAAAGTGTTTTGGCTAAACAAGTGAAAAATAAAAATATTTTCAAACATGTTGCAGGCACCACTGCCTCTGTAAAAACAACTCAGCCTTTTCACATGCTGTTCCTTTATAGTGTATTTATTTTAATGAAGTACATATTTTTCAGAAGCATTCCCTATAGAGTATAATCAGAATTGTTCTTTTTAGCAATGCATGGGATACATTTTTATTTATCACTGTCAGAAGTGAGTCTGTGGGGCACTTTTTGGTATTTATTCCCTCTCCTCTTAGTAAATGCCAGGCTGTTTAGTTAGCGTTCTTTGGCTCTCTCAAAACAGGCCATTTTCTCTTAAAAGAAAAGAGCAATCTAAAATAGAGCTTTTCTGTTCCTAATGTGAGCATCTTTTTGCTTGTTTTCTCTGATCTTCCCAATGTTGCTGAGAAATAATGTCCTCTTAGCATTGCTGCTGTGACTCTATCATAAGCAGGTTTTAGACCCAGGAGCTCAGTCATTTTTTTTTTTTTTTAAATTCAGTCTCCATTCTCTGGGATCCTGAAGTGTGTATTCTAGTTGATTGAGGATAGTACTTCTATACTAAGCTTCATGCCCCAGACTGTAATAGTTTTTTAAAGCCCTGCCTCTTCCTTCTCTTTATATATGGAGCACAGCCTCTCTCCCAGCCTTTTGTGTATTTAGAATTTATAGACTATGTAATAGCCAGAGGAGGGTGTGTGAATGCATGTTCATTCCCACCAGCCCCAGACTTCTTTCCTCTTTCATCACTGGTCATCATTTTTAAGAAGGCGTACTGGGACAAAGGTAGCCTCCAGTGCTCAGGTTGGTCAGCAGTACCAGGAGAGAGGGTCTTCTCTCACAATAGGAAAGCAGATTTGTGTACATCCACTTGTTCCCTAACCTGAGGCCAAAGTTTGTGATTTTCTGCATCAAACCCAGTCTGCGAAGATGAGGGTAGGTCCACTTCAAACTCCTGCAAAGAGGAGGGGTGAGAAGTGCACCTGTGCAGAGCACTTCCATTTTCTCAGGGTGGGGGAAGCACACACAACCATGTCATCATTTGCTAGGTGGAACTCAGAAAAGGTTGAGCATGGCTTGAGGTTAAGTTCAACTTCTCCAAAATCCAGGTTCTTTTTTTTTTTTTTTAAAGATTTTATTTATTTATTTGAGAGAGAGAATGAGATAGAGAGAGCATGAGAGGGGGAGGGTCAGAGGGAGAAGCAGACTCCCTGCCGAGCAGGGAACCCGATGCGGGACTCGATCCCGGGACTCCAGGATCATGACCTGAGCTGAAGGCAGTCGCTTAACCACCTGAGCCACCCAGGCGCCCCAGGTTCTTTTTGATTACATGCTTTCATACTTTCACCCTCATGGTTCTCTGAGATAACAGATCATCTCTTCCTTTTGGGGCATTACCATTTAAGTTCTGGAAACTTGTACTTCAGAAGGTGCCTCCTCTCTGCTCTTCCACTAACTTTATTATCATTAGCCAAAAGCAGTTTCTCTCTGCTGGACAGCGATAGCCAGCAAGAGACCCAAAGAGGACCCGTGTTTTTCCTAAGACTGCTAAGCTGAGCCTCTTGCTTAGAGCCCTTGGTGGCTTCCCACTGCCTTCAGGCAGAGGTGGTCTGTGCAGCAAAGCCTGGAATGAGCCCTCCAGATGAACTGGTGATAAACTCTGAAAATAAAATGCTTTGAAGGAACACTAAAGTTAAACAGGTGCTGAGTTATTGCCAAAGGCTGGTGTATCTGAACATAGTATTTGTTTGAGAAGTCTTTTTTTCTAATAGAGAAAATACTGTTTTTTATTTTTTTAAGAGAGAGAAAGAGAGTGAGCCATGAGCATGGGGCTGGGGGAGGGGCAGAGGGAGAGGGAGAGAGAGAATCTTAAGCAGGCTCTACACCCAGCATGGAACTCGATTCGGGGCTCAATCTCATGACCCTGAGATCATGACCTGAGCTGAAATCAAGAATTGAATGCTTAACCCACTGAGCCACCCAGGTACCCCAAGAAAATACTTGTTACAGAGTCATCAAATCACTTCAATACCCAGATAATAAGAGAAATGTCCTGTTTTTGCAGATAATCTATAGGACAAGAAATTGTGTTACAGGCTTATGGGGATCACTTTCCTGGAAAACCTCCAGTGGCATTTAACAGAAAACTATCCCAGGAAACCTTGGGCCAATCTATTCACCACTCTTTACCTCAGTTTTTCCATCTGTACAATGAATGATGGGCTTCACTAAATAATATTTAAAGGGTTCTTCCAGCCCTGATGCCTTATGTTCTTTGAAATTCAAACAACTGGGTTACTAAAGAATTCTTTCTTTGAGTATAAAAAGGGTCTGGCATTTATGCTCATCCTAATACAATCTGAAAATTCAGAATAAGGAAAGGAGCAGATCTTTCTTTGGTCTAGACAGAGGTGCTGTTAACCTCACATCATTTCTGGCCCTGCAGTTTAATGGGGGAGCACCTGGACCATACATGAAGCCAGGTAGTCTATCCCGGACTATTAATAACTTTAAGCAAGGAAACTTTTAAAAATATTTTTATTATGTTAGTCACCACACAGTACAACATTACTTTTTGATGTAGTGTTCAATGATTTATTAGCTGCATATAAGGTTCTTATTACAGCTAGACTTAGCTATATGTAAAATGTACTTCATAGTCAATAGCTCTGCATTATTCTTCTGGGGAAATAAAGCTTTTCTTGACTGGGTGAGGTTTTTGATATTTTTGTAAAATGTGATGAACTTCATCACAGAAGCAGTATGGATCAATATCAAAGGATGCAAGTGAAAGTAAGAGCAGATACTTTTCTATGTAGTAATGATAAGGACACTGTTTTGTTCTTGAGTAATCTCCCCAATCTCAAAATCATTCCTAATATAATGTTAAATACCTGCCCTCTCTTTTAAGAGATTTAACATTTACTTTATTTAATATCATAATTTCTACCATTTTCTCTTTTTTAAAGGTTTTATTAATTTATTTAACAGAGAGAGAGACAGCGAGAGAGGGGAGTGGGAGAGGGAGAAGCAGGCCTCCCGCGGAGCAGGGATCCTAATGTGGGGCCCGAGCCCAGGACCCCAAGCTCAGAATCTGAGCCAAAGGCAGATGCCTAACAACTGAGCCACCCAGGCGCCCCAATTTCTGCCATTTTAATTAGTTTTTATAAATGATTTGTATTTTTAGAAGGTTAGATCCTGATTTTTTATTTTTATTTTTAGCTAACATTTTCTCAATTTCTCTTTTGTAATCTGTATCACATTTTACAAAAATGTGTCTGTTGATTAGACATGTGAATTAAAGTAAATGTATCTTTTTAAAAACATTTTCTATGTTGAATAACGCTAAAAATGGCTGAAAGTAATTTTGTAAGTTCATTAGATATTTTCCCTTTAAGTATTTTTTTTTAAAGAAAGAAAAGAAAAATACCCTGATTCAAAGCAGATGGAGCTGTCAAGGATCACTCACACAGGTGAGCTGAATTGAGCTGATTAGTTAAGTGCTTACAGCTGTTAGTTTAGACTTAGAGGAAATTGTAGAAGATCAGGTCTTCCCCTTACCGGATAAGATTTGAAACAATCATTGTGAATAAAAATAGAATTGTTATAAGAATTATGTTCCTTGGATTTGCAAAGTAAAATAAAGAACAAATGAAAAGCAAAAACACAAAGTGCCAAAGACTTCTCAAATTAGCAAATACAACAGGAGATTTTGAGCAGCTTCTTGTCTTAAAAGTGAGTTTATAGTAAGAAGTAATTCAAACACCTTAAGGCAGACTTAATGAAATGTAAAGTTCTCTGTGAAATAGCTAACATTTTCCCACTCAAATTTCGGTAAAAGTCTGAAATATAAAATATTTATTTGAAAGCTGAAATATTGCATATTCTATACAGATGCATTGAAGACTCCTAAAAATGTCAAAAACAACCAGAATTCTGTATGTGGCAGATAGCTGAACAAACATCCTCAATTTAATATTAGGTCTTTAAAGCCTCCAGGTGAGTAAGTTGAAAAAACTTCTTTAACTTTAGAATTTTTGATCATACAGTTTTATTTGACTAAAAACAGAAACAGGCCTAGCAAAGTGAGATTTATAGTTGCTCATTTCTGGAAACTGATCATTTATTATCAAACCCATCCTGCATAAAACTGCCAGATAAGATCTTATTATTACAGTGTTCTCTTACCTGAACACTTCCAATGGCTCCCCATCAGGAGCTAGATTAAAGCTCTAAGGCTTGATCTCAAAGACAAGACCCTCAAAAATCCAATCTAACCCACCTAATACTAAATATGGTGCAAACAGGGATTTGTCAGCCACCATAGTTTAAGCATCTCAACTAACCCACACTGTTATAACATTATTTTAAACTGTTTTTAATGTGTTCAAGTCTTGCCTCTCCAAATAGACTACAAATTCTTTGAGAACAAGAACCATGCCTTATACTTTTTTTATTCTGTTGAACATATCATTGTATAGAATATGCTCAAAGTATATTTGTCAAATGAATGAATCAATAACTGATCATGACAGGTGGCATATTTCACAGGTTTCAGTACAGAATAGAACATTTTGACCACAAGAAAGAAGTGAGTGTTTCTCTTTCTTTGAAGTGTAGCTGCAGTAAATGCTGGGCAGTTACAACTTTTCTGAGAAGAAAGTGAGGTTATATTCTACTTATAAGTAATCTGCCTGTTTTAGAGCAGATTTATTCTATTTTAATCAAGGTAAAATGATTCTTTTTTTTTACATTTTTTAAATTTTATTATGCTATATTAATCATCATACATTACATCATTAGTTTTTGATGTAGTGTTCCATGATTCATTGTTTGTGATCCTGCCACCATTAAAATGACAGCAATGGAATATTACAACCAATTTTATGTTCATAAATTCAAAAATTTAAAATAAATGGACCAATACCTCCAAAACTACAAAATATGAAAACAACTGAGATGAAATAGATAGCTGAAACAACCATATACCTATAATGGAAATTGGATTTGTAATTTAAAAGATGACATTGAGAAGGACTTTTGTAATGGCAGAGTAAGACTTCCAAAAATCTAATCCTCCATAAAAGCAAAAATGTGTTAAAATCAGCTTTTTTAGAAATCTGGAAAATTAGCAAAGGCTTGCAACAGAGGAGTGTTATTCCGAAACCACAGCTAAATTTTGGTAAGAACAGTGAGGTTTGGGACATTATTTACCTTTCCCTATTCCCAACTCTCCCTTCCCCGCCTAACTCAGAAGTTCTTAAAAACAAATGGTTTATGGGGCGCCTGGATGACTCAGTCAGTTGAGCATCTAACTCTTGATTTCAGCTCAGGTAGTGATCTCAGAGTTGTGGAACTGAGCCTCACCTTGGGCTCCACGCTCAGCAAGGAGTCTGCTTGAGATTCTCTCTCTCTCCCTCTGCCCCTCTCCCCTAAAAATAAATAAATAAATCTTTAAGAAAATTGTTTCAATAAGTGATGGGAATTAAGGAGTGTACTTGTGATGAGCACTGGATGTTGTATGTGTGTTGAATCACTTAATTATACAACTGAATCTAATATTACACTGTGTGTTAACTAGCTAAAATTTAAATAAAAACTAAAAAGAATAAGCAGATAGCCTCTCAGTTACTGTTATCTGTGAAAATTAATAGCTTAGCAGATCACTGGAGGGGAAGAACAAGTTGGGAGGTCCTCAATGGTATAATTCCAAGATAATTGTTATTTTTTGATAAATTAGTCATCTCCTCCCTAAAAATCTGTACTCTTAGGGCTTATCTTTATCTGACATGACTCAGATTTCATTCAGTGGGAAGAGCCCATTTCATAAAACATTTGCTAAAATCAATCAGCCGCAATTCTTTTACATCATATATAACTAAGATAGCAATAACAGTTGGGGCTAAAAACACACTCACCAAAAAACTTAAAAGGGAAAACTGGAGAGTGAGATATCCATAGCAGACTATGAAAAGCTCCAATATATTCCTGGGAATCTAGAAGGTTACACACATTCTCAGTACTGTGTTCATACCCAGAAAGATCCGAGAAGGTCTTCCTTCTCACCTCTAGCTAATCTTGAGGCTCTGTGTAAACAGAAAGTTTAGACTAAAGTCTAAAAGTGAAGACTAAGAGATGTAAACTGTTTGTTTGAACATTGAAGGCATGTCCCAACATACACAGAGAACTCCTTAAGGCTGGGAGACTTAGTGGTTCAAAACATTTATTTATTTATTTACTTATTTATTTATTTATTTATTCATTCATTCATTATTTTATTACATTGTGTTATTCACCATACAGTACATCATTAGTTTTTGATGTAGTGTTCCAGGATTCATTGTTTGCGTATAACACCCCGTGCTCAAAACATTTAAAGAAATCACTGTCGATCATTAACTGACCACTAAACTAACTGAACAGAAATGTCAGTGGCAGTACACAACAAAGAATACAGACTTTACAAAATTAGTCCCAAAAAGCCACTAAACAAACAGGAACAGTAACAACAACTAACAGAACCAACAACAAATCTTGGGAAAAGAGAGGGAATCTGATCATTAGAGTTGCTATGTTATATTATTTAAAATGTCTAATTATTAACAAAAAAATGTGACACATGAAAAGAAACAGGAAAACATGGCTCATACACAAGTAAGAAATAATCAATAGTACTTGTCCCTGAAGTGCCCACATGTGATATTTACTAAATGAAGACTTTAAATCAGCTACTGTAATTATAAAAAAGAGCAAAAGGAACTTATGGAGTTGAAAAATATAGTTACTAAAATGAACAAAGTACTACAGAAGCTTAAGTGGAGATTGGAAGTGGCAAAAGAAAGAATCAGCAAACTGAAGACAAGTTAAATGTGATTTTGTGGTCTGAGAAGCCGAAAGGAAAAGCAATGAAGAATAAATGAACAGACCCTCAGAGACCAATGGAACACTATCAAGTGTATTAGCAGATGCAAATAAAAGTCTCCAAAGGAGAAGGGGCAAAGATAATATTTAAAAAATTAAAGGACAAAAACTTCTCAAATTAGAAATGATCTATACATCTAAGAAGCCGATGAACTCCAAGTAAGATCAACAGAAAGAATCCACACCTGGACACATCATAGCTAAACTTTTGAAAGACAAAGACGAAGCAGCAAAAAAAGAAACTCATCACATTACAAGGCATCCTCAACATTAAAGAACTTGTCACCAGAAACTATTGAAAATAAAATGCTGTAGGATGATACATTTAATGTGCTGAAAGAAAAATATTATTAACAAATAATTTTATATTCACCAAAATTATCCTTCACAAATGAAGGCGAAATACAGGCAAATTGTCACTAATAGATATGGTCTGTAAGAAATACTAAAGAGTGTCTTTCAACCTGAAGTGAAAGGACAACAGACAATAATTCTAATCCACACAAAAAATAGAGAGCTGGGATAGAGGTAAGTACATATATAAATATATAATATATATAAATGTATTTTTGTTTATGACCTTTTTCCTATCTGATTTAAAAGACACTTCTATAGAGACACTTGGGTGGCTCAGTTGGTTAAGTGTCTGACTCTTGATCTCAGCTTAGGTTTTGATCTCAGGGTAAAGACACTTCTATAAAGTAATAATTATAAAATTATGCAGATCAGTTTATAATACATACAGATGTAAATTGTATGGCAATAGCATAGAAGACATTGAAAGGAACATAAATATATTGTTGCTATTACATTGGTATTAATCCAAGTTAAATGGCTATAAAATGTTAAATTTAATCCTCAGGGTGATCCCTGAGGGAAAAAAATTAAATACATAATAAAAGAAACAACAAGGGGGTGAAAATGGGACACTAGAAAATATCTATTTAACACAAAAGAGGCATTAGTGGAATAATATGGAACAAAAAAGAAGTCAGACATAAAACAAAAAGCAAAATGATAGATGTAGATTATATCTTATCAATAATTAAATTTAAATGAGTAGCACTTCAAATAAAAGGCAGAAGTTGAAAAATGAACTAAAAACATGATCAATATGCTGTCCAAGAGAGACATACTTTAGATTCAAAATCATAAATAGATTAAAGGAAAAAGATGGAAAAAAGATATACCATGCAAACAGTGACTAAAAGAGACTTGGAGTGGGTACACTAGTATCAGACAAAATATACTTTGAGACAAATATTGTTACTAGAGACAAAGAAGGCCATTGTATGACAATACTCATTCCATAAAAAGATATAATGATAATAAACATAAATGCACATAACAAAACTGTCCCAAAATACAGGAAGCCAAAACTGATAGAATCGAAGGGAGAAATAGACAATTCAACAATAAAGTCCAAGACTTCAATACCTTGTTTTCAGTAATGGATAGAACAATTAAGTAGAAGATTAGCAAGGAAATGGAGAACACTAAAAATATAAATCAACTAGACCTAACAGACCTCTATAGAACACTCAACAATAGCCTAATACACATTTTCACATATTTTCTCAAGTGCACATGGAACATGCTCCAAGATAGACCATATACTAGGTCATTTTAAAAAGTCTCAATATATTTAAAAGAATTCTAATCATACCATGGAATGCAATTAGACATCCATAACAGAAGAAAATTTGGGGAAAACACATTATGTAGAAATTAAATAACACATTACTGAAAACAAAAACAAACAGAAATTCAATGGGTAAAAAAAATCACAATAGAAATTTGAAAATATTTTTAAATGAATGAAAACTAAAGTACAATGTATTAAAATGTATGCATCTAAAGCAGCACTTAGAGGAAAATCCATAGCTGTAAATGTCTGACTTAAAATTAAGGAGGGCACCTGATATGATGAGCACTTGGTGTTATACACAACTGATGAATCATTGAACACTACATCAGAAACTAATATGTTGGCTAATTGAATTTAAATAAAAAATAAAATTAAAGAAAGATCTCAAATCAAGAATCTAAACTTTCCCTTTAAAAAATTGGAAAAATAAGAGTAAATTAAACCCAAAGCAAGCAGGAAAAAAAAATACTGAAATTTACAGCAGAAATAAATGAAATGGAGCCTAGGAAAATAATAGTAAAAGTCAATGAACCAAAGATGCTTTTGGAAAAGAGTAACAAAATTGACCAACCTTTAACTAGGTTGACCAAGAAAAAAGAGAGAAGGAATACATTTTTAAAATCTGAAATAAAAGCAGGGATAATCACTACTAACATTACAAAAATAAAAAAGCATCATGAAAGAGTATTATAAACCATTTTATACCAACAAATTAGAAAATCTAGATGAAACAGATAAATTCCTAGAAAGAGCAAACTACCAAAACTCAATGAAGAGGAGTAGAAAATCCGAATGGAACTATAACAAATAAATAGGTTACAGTAGTAATCAAAAAATGACCCAAAAAGAGAAGCTCAGGTCCAATTGGTTTCACTGGTAATACCCATCAAATATTTAAAGAATAACACCATTCTTCACAAATTAAAATGACAAGTTACCAGTAGAAGCTTATTGGAATAACAGCAGTGGCAGCAGCAACAAAAACAACAAAAGTAACCACAAATTCTGGCCAGGTAGAGGATAAACTGGATAACTAATACATTGTTGCTGGAAATTTAAAATGTACCTCTGCAGTACTATTTGGCAGTTTCCTAAAAACTAAACACACAACTACCATACAACACAACAATTGCACCCTTTCATCATTTAATCAGAGAAATGAAAACTTAACCTTCACACAAAAACCTCTACATAAATGACCATAGCAGCTTTATTTATCATAGCCCCAAACTGGTAGCTATTCATATGTCTATCCACCGGTCAATGGTTAAACTGTGGTACATCCATACCACAGAATACAATTCAATGGAAATATACTCCCTTCTCACTAATATTTTGATAGTATATATCCAATAATGACTTATTTTAGAAGCATTATGCTTATTGTACACTGTTGTTTTAGTTCTAATTTTTTTTAAAGATTTTATTTATTTATTTGAGAGAGAGAATGAGAGAGAGCACATGAGAGGGGGGAGGGTCAGAGGGAGAAGCAGACTCCCTGCCGAGCAGGGAGCCCGATGCGGGACTCGATCCAGGGACTCCAGGATCATGACCTGAGCCGAAGGCAGTCGCTTAACCAACTGAGCCACCCAGGCGCCCTTAGTTCTAATTTTTAAGTTAGCATTAAGGGAATTCAATATTTTAATCCCAACATCTTTATCCAGAGGACCGTTGCCATTTTTGTCTTTTAAGAAAAACTGGCCTGTGAAAACAGGATTACATTTTATCCTGTTAATTTGGTTTAGTATATTCTTTTTTTAAGATTTTATTTATTTATTTGAGAGAGAGAGAGAGAGAGAGCACACAAGACATCACAAGCAGGGAGAGTAGCACAAGGAAAGGGAGAAGCAGGCTGCTCATTGAGCAGAGAGCCCGATGTGGGGCTGGATGTGGGGCTCTGGGATCACGACCTGAGCCAAAGGCAGATGCTTAACCCACTGAGCCACCCAGACGTTTCCAGGTTAGTATTTTCTTGGTTATCAAACTTACTCATAGTTTTGGGACCTTAAACTGGTAAATATCCATGTTGTATCAAAAAGCATCAAAGACCTCAAACACTTTAAAAAATGTATGTTCAGTGTGTGTAGACATACACAATGACTAGAATTCAAACTATACACTGCTTGTGATTATGGATCTTTTTGTGTCATTTGCTTTTTGTGTTTTTTAATTTTTGATAATGTAATTATAAACTTTTAAAAGTTGGAAAACAAATGTTATTAAAAATATATTATTCCCCTCACTCAGAATCCAGAAGGAGAGACATGCATATGAACAACTCAACTAAAATATAGCATAATATGTGTGTGTGAAGTTTCACTCTTCTGTGAATAGTAGCTAGGGTCTTCACCCCTTCTACCCACTGGAAGGCTCTGTATCTTGACTAGCCAGTGGTTCAAGGCAAGTGCCCTGATTCAGCACACCTAAGGGACTGTTGAATTTAACTATAAAAATTGAGGGTAAAAATTGGATTAGTTTATCTTGATCCCCTATGTGTGGTGCTAGGATCCACAGAACCTTTTTGAAATGTGAAACTCCATCTTCACCCCCACCTCATGAATGTTACAACTATAGAAAAGAATCATGGTGACAGGTTTCAAAGTGATAGTATCTTTGCCAAATAGGTCTTTCTTCTGCCTGGCATCATGGTTTGAAGAGAATCCAACCTGAGTTTTACAAAATACCTATTAATGTAGCTAAGTATTTGGCCTGTGCATGAGTTCCCTTTGAGCCAAATACAATTATCTATGGAAGTTCAGTAGTGAGTAACTTTGTTACTTCAACTTGGGTTTTACTAAGAAATTATGCTTCCTTGGGTGCCTGGGTGGCTCATTCGGTTAAGCGTCTGCCTTCGGCTCAGGTCATGATCCCAGGGTCCTGGGATAGAGTCCCGCATCAGGCTCCCTGCTCCGTGGGAAGCCTGCTTCTCCCTCTCCCACTCCCCCTGCTTGTGTTCCCTCTCTCGCTGTGTCTCTCTCTGTCAAATAAATAAATCTTTAAAAAAAAAAAGAAATTATGCTTCCTTTAAATTTTTATTTGTTACGGGGCGCCTGGGTGGCTCAGATGGTTAAACGTCTGCCTTCGGCTCAGGTCATGATGCCAGGGTCCTGGGATCGAGTCCCACATCAGGCTCCCTGCTCCTTGGGAGCCTGCTTCTCCCTCTGCCTCTCTCTCTCTCTCTCTGTCTCTTATGAATAAATAAATAAAATCTTTAAAAAAAAATTTTTTTATTTGTTGGTATTTCTATGGGACAATTTTACCTAAAATTTTAAAAATTTAATAGAATAAAAAACACAGTATGATTAGGCATTAGAATAATTGGTAAGATATCACAAAATAGTCACATCACAAAAGAAATATAAAAACTCAATTTCAGGCAATATTTAAAGGAAGGTAAAATACTAAAACATCAACATTTTCCCAAAAAAATGACCATAAAAATGGAATATAGACTGAATTTTCAAACAAAAAATATTTAGTTTGAAGACATTAATTTTTATCCAGTATGAAAGCATGATTTTATTCCCTCTTGTTCTAGTAAAATTTTGATTTATTTATACCATTTTCTATAGCTAAAATACTACATTATACTTTGTCATGTACAAAGTATGTGATCTAAGTCCAAAATCAAAATTCTGTCATGTTTAACACAACAAATATATAATTTGATAAAAGAGTTTAATGATAAAACTTGTACTATGATTTCAAGCTTTTCTATTATATTTAATTTTAATTTTTTAAACTCTTTTAGGTACTTAAAAAAAAATCTAGTATACATGTATACATTTCAACAAAGTAGAAATTTCCTATAACTATGTTCTGTACATCTGCTCAGTATAATGTGTGTTTACATACTGATGTGAAGTACAAATTTGTAAACATGAACATTTGAAGCTTTGACAAGAAACAATACTAATCTTTTTCCTCTCAATATTTTATTGAAACAGCATGTTAAAAGTTGGCCAGCACTACACATGTAAATAGTTTTGATACTGAATATGTTTCCAATGTTCTATATATCTATTTATTCTGTTTTATGTTGTAGTCTAAACCATGTTTATTTGCACAGTTTTAATACAAACTATCATTTAGTTGCAAACCAAACCTAAGAAAGTTAAAAGTATACGAAGGCACTTATATCAAAGCAATTGCCACCCATGCCTAAGCTATGCATTTGGTTTGTTTTAAACTGATCCAATAAACATGTTAAATTCCAGTGAAATTAACTGGCAAAGTGTTGCTGTATATCAGAATATTATTGTTATTTTGGCTAATTGAAGATTTTTCAGCACAAGGGCAACATATCTCTAAATTACAGTAAAAACATTGTACTCCCACCCTGTCAATTCAATTCACAAGACAGTACATGCAATTAGATGTATCTAAGCGTATTTAAATCTGTCTTTCCACATAAGTATATATAATTAATAGTATAAGTATGCAATGAGTAGGTGTTCTTTCTGGCATCTCTTTTTGAGGAGAAAGAAGAAACAGTATAAATTATTTAAAACAAAACTAAACTAAAACTCCACTGATTTGATAAATTACAATGTGACATCTGTAATTTATTATATTGAATATTCAGATAAGGAAAAGATTTCTTATTGAGATTTAGTAAGGAGATAACAACTATATATAACCCTACTATTTACTTGGACACATAACTCTATTGTCTGAAAACATCTAAATTTGTCATCAGCATGTTTGTAGATTTTTGTAAAACATATTTTAAGTATTTATACAAAAAGTTTATTTCAATGATGTCTGACTTAGCTAAATTACACTAATAACACTTAAAAGATACATGTTGTCTGCCTTATGTACACCATAATTTTTCCCAAGATTAAGGATTAGGAAACTGAAAGGGAAAATTTCCATAATGTCCAATACACATGCTTATTTTTATTCATCATTGGCACCTTGTGAAGTTGTCAGCACATAGAACTCTGATCATTCAAAGACTGATTCACTGACTATAACTTGCTAATTCTGCTTGTGCATTTCTTTTTTTTTCCCAATTGTGCATTTCTTTTTATGACATAGATACCCTTCAATCTCATAAAAATAAAGTCATGCCCATTTCCAGACCACATGAAGAACCCATGCCTAATAGCAGTGAAATATCATAAATATTTACCTTCATAGCTTGGGGAAAATATAACTCTCCATTTTTTGTAGTACAGTGAATAGGAACAACGATATTAATGTTTGAAGACTCTAATAGTATATAATCTAAAGTTATATGTTGGACCTCAAAATGTAATGTCCAGTGGGTTTATCTCCTCTATTTAATGAAAAGAAATAATAGTTTTGATATTCTAAGCTATGTTACCTAAAGTTATATATTGGTTTATAAATGTAATTAATAGAGAATTTATCCACTTAGACATATGTTCTGCAACTAGGCTCAAACTTGAAATAAAGTTCGGAAGAAAATAAAAAAAGAAGAAAGAAAGAAAGAGAGAAAGAAAGAAAGAGAGAGAGAAAGAAAGAAAGAAAGAAAAAGAAAGTCCTTGATTTCAGAGTGACTATTCCACAAAATAGAACCTTCCTGACAAAGGAATCTGACTACAGGTCTAGGCTTGACTGAGAGTTGTGCAAAGATAAAGCAACATTTACTTATTTACTGATTCAATGTAAAGATTTTACAAAGTTGATGAAAAGTTTATTTTCTCTAGATTTACTTGGGGTACGTCATATTGCCAGGTCAAGTTAAGAATCAGATTTTATACATCAAGTCAGCTAAATTAAGATTTTTTTTATTATTTTTCTTTTTTTAATTTTTTTTAAGATTTTATTTATTTATTTGACAGAAAGAGAGAGACAGCAAGAGAGGGAACACAAGCAGGGGGAGTGGGAAAGGGAAAAGCAGGCTTCCTGCTGAGCAGGGAGCCTGATGTGGCGCTGGATCCCAGGACTCTGGGATCATGACCTGAACCAAAGGCAGACACTTAATGACTGAGCCACCCAGGGGCCCCTAAGATGTTTTCTTTTAAAAGGGGGAAGGGATGGATATATATGCATGATAAAACCAAATGGAAAAATAAAGGGGGGAAATCAGAGGGGGAGTCGAACCATGAGAGACTATGGACTCTGAGAAACAAACTGAGGGTTCTAGAGGGAAGGGGGGTGGGGGATGGGTTAGCCTGGTGATGGGTATTAAAGAGGGCACGTACTGAATGGGGCACTGGGTGTTATACGCAAACAATGAATCATGGAACACTACATCAAAAACTAATGATGTAGGGGCTCCTGGGTGGCTCAGTCGTTAAGCGTCTGCCTTCGGCTCAGGTCATGATCCCAGGGTCCTGGGATCGAGCCCTGCATCGGGCTCCCTGCTCGGCGGGAAGCCTGCTTCTCTCTCTCCCACTTACCCTGCTTGTGTTCTCTCTCTGGCTGTCTCTCCCTGTCAAATAAATAAATAAAATCTTAAAAAAAAAAAAAAACTAATGATGTAATGTATGGTGATTAACATAACATAATAAAATTTAAAAAACCAAATGGAAATAGCAGTTTAGGTTATTAGACTTGGGTATCTATTAAGTATCATTTGGCTACTTTCATTTGCTAACTATTTCACACCTTGTCTAACCAAGAGTGGCTTTTGATTTTTGTAGGTTTTTAAATCAAGATTAATATTTAGTTGATTCAGTTGAAATTAATAGGATTCCACAGATTTTGGTTTTTATTCCATAACCATAGCCTCAATTTACCAAGTTACTCAAGTTTCACACTATCTTATTAAGGAGTAAGAATTTATTCAGCATAAAATAGTAAGGACACTAAATATTAATTATGCATCAATTAAAGTTGTTAGCAGCTTCCTGCAGATAAGGAACTTGTTGAGAAAGCAGGGAACTGCTTACTGAACTTCTTGAGGTCTCTTCCAAGTCTAATTTTCAATGAAGCCTTTCCCTTGGTTACTTATTCAATTGAAAGTATGAAATGACAATTTATAAGCATTATACAAAAACAGTTTAAAATAGATGTTTAGATTCTAACATTTAAACTTTTACCCTTTTATATTAATCATCTTTACCAATATATTTCTGTATTATCAATTTTAAATGGCTAATATATAACAAAATTATATGAAATATAAATCATGGGCTACATATATTTGAATGGATACAAAATTAGTGCCTTCTCTTAAATAATTATTAAAAAGTAACCCGGAGATTTTCTGGATTTTTCAGTTAAATACTTTGTTATTAATTACCAAGTATCTGCCATATAAGCCATCAGACTAAGTTTCATTATACTTTGATACGGGAGTTTCTGCTTTAAAAAATTGTAGTTTATTTTAACAGTAACCTGTTTTGGAGTAGACAGAAATAAAGTATACTTGCTGCTTTAATCCCCAATTTGATAAACCCAGGTTTAGTACAGATAAACCCTGGGTAGTACAGATTTCCTGCCTCAAAGACTTTTATAACAGGTATCTAATTAATTTGGGCTACAAATAATATTTCATCTTGACTAGAATATTCAGTTTAAATGTAACCATGTGCTGTTCTGTCCCTATTCCCAGAAGTGAAGAGGAATATAATCTTAATGCATATATAGGAATAGCACATTTATAAGGTACACTTAAGAGGGAATAACCATTTTGAGAAAAATTAAATAATAATATGCTCTTGCTAATATGTGTTGGAAACAGAAAAGGCAGTTTAGAAGTTTGGTTAGTTTGAGAAAAGTCAAGCCATATCATTGTGATGTGAAGCACCTTGGCTTAATAAATTGTAGAGCTAGTGGCATAAAAATTTAAATTTGATTTATTTTAAAGACATACAAGTTATACGTAAGTTATACTTAACATTTTTTTTTCAGAAAATTTAGGACCAGGTGAAAGGAAACATTTCAACTTCATAAACTAAAATAAAATCTCATTTATGCTACTTTTTGTCTAGTCCAATTTACCATGACTGACTCACAGGAGTGGAATTAAACAGTACAAATGTAATGATATTTTCATATTCATGGACCCAAAATATTATCTCCCTTAAAATAATAATTTATTAGTCTTTTAGGAGAACTACAATAATTTGTTTTTGAAAACTGTACAAAACACCAGGTTTGTTAAAGGAATAAGTAAATAAGCTTCACCTGGGAATGATCCAAAAATAAAAGGAAATGAAAGATCAAATTTATTTAGAATATTTTGTTTTTCATTTAATCTTTGTTTTCCTTCAGGATTAAATGATCTTTAGGCTGAAACAATTAATATTTGAAAATTTGTGTCCTTATTTGTACCTTAAAATTGAGATTAGTAGCTTCTTCAACAGTAAAGTATAAGACAAATGAACAATGATTTTTTTCTACAATTACTAGAAAATTACAATGAATATAATATTCATGGATAAAACTAAAATTGTTTCATTGCTTTCACAGGAATTAAATCCAACTTCTTTTGGTCATTGTCAATATGTAAGAGGCAGTTGACATGGTAAACTGACTTCGCTATAATTAAAGGTTTCATCTGGAGTCAATTTTCTATCTCATCAAATAATATTTATTGACTATCTTATTTTGAGGCCCAAGGCCACTGTAATCAGAGATTGTTACAGGTCATATTTGACCTATAACAACTTCTTATGACCATCTAATAAGGCACTTTAAATGTGTAACAGAGAAATACCTCTAATAATAAAGCTTTTAAAACCAAACAGCTCTTAACCTTTCTTTGGCTACAAATAAAGAAAATACATGCTTATGTGTAATTGTTTTAGGAATGTGATTATTCCATTAAAGGTAATGATTGATTGTTGGATACCAATGAGCATGAGTGCATTTGCCTTCTCTAAAAGAAACTTGGCTATTGTCATTCACTTTGACTTTGAGATGGTTGGCAACATTTACCAGTCTAGATGGCACTGAGAAGTTATACCTATAAAAACCATAGGAAGGATGGAAAGAACAACCAATTGCTTCCTGGGCAATGGGATTTGGTGATAAAATACTTCCAGGTGGCTGTAGTCCATACAACATTTGATTGGAAGAATTAGGTGCCTGTAGACACTGCTCACTTAAGTCTTCAAATGAACCATTTTTTGAATTGGTGATCCCCAGAGAAGATAACATGGAAACTTCCATCATGAGTGGGGCTAAACACTGAGAACTGTTGCTGCTTGCTAGTCTTTCAGGAGAAGGCAAGACAAGAGGCTGCTGTCGCCAAAAATTAGTTGGGCAAATCTTGTAGCAAAGGGGCAGGTTGATATTGTGCAGATACACCTCTGGACAGGGCGTTCCAAGGGAGCTTGTAGGTAAGTGAAATGTAGGCAGAGAGCAGGGTGGAAAAAGCAAGGAGTTCAAAGGAGAGGGAGCCCCTCCACTAGAGGTCACTGGAGATGAGCCACTGCTTCCACCTGTGAATGACAATCCAGTCAATGAACAATGAAATTGATGTTCCTAATGAATGAGTACTAATGACCATAAACATGCTTCATTCTCTTCTGGGAGTTCACAGTTCTTTTAACTTCTTTGGGAAAGAATATGTTCATTCCTCTGACCAAAGTTGAAAAGAATACCTTTACTACTACCACTATTACTTTTAACACTACCATTATGTATCATGTATTGAGCATTCACCATGCACAAGATCTGTGCTAGGCACTTGGACATTTATCCAATGAATTACAAAAGATGCCCAAATAAATAGTACCTAGAGCCAATTATATCTTACAAGTTAAAAAAATAGTTTTTAAACTTTAAAAAATTTACAAAAATGAGTATTTGATTAAATTGAACAAATTGGTTGAGATCCTGTAGAAAGCTTCAGTCTGATAAAAATATTGGAACGCATGAAAATAATCTTTATAAACTAAAATGATATTTAAGTGCATTTGTTAAAGACAATTTTTAGTTTAAAAATATCAAAATAAAGATGAAAGTTCATCATAATGTTGTCAGGTGATTTTTATGTTTGCCAAGCATCTACTAAAGTTAAGGATAATTAATTATAAGGTCCAGGATAATCTAGACTTTCCATCTTATTTTCGTGTTTGAATTTTAAAAATTTGGTTATTGACTAAACTTGATCAAGTTTTTTTGTGGGTTTCCTTTTTTCTTTGTGTTGTTGTTGTTTTTCTTAACTATTTTGTGTAGGCGTAGCCTAATTCTTTATTAACAAGGTGGCAAATATCTTTTATAATTAAGCATTCTAAAATTATTTAAAAAATGGTACCCATTTTCTTTGCAATTTGAGAGCAATCTGGACATTCAGATAATTAAGAAAACTGTGTATTCTAAATTATTAATTAACGATCATCTTTAGTTTGTTTCTTTTTTTTTTAGTGCACTTCATGTTGACTTGGATATTTTAAAAGCTTGCTGCCTAGATGCTATTAAAGTGCTCACATTTTTCTATGCAACTTTGTAGACCAAATTAATACAATCAATCCAGTGAAATATTTTACCAAATGATTAAACTCGATCTGTTTTCAATGTTATGGTATCATGTAAAATTCAACATAACTATAATGTTGATGATTTTCTCCACTATTATAAACTTGCATTAATGTTCAAAGACAAACAACTTTAATGGAATAAAGACAAAAGTGGTAAAATAATTCTATGTTGTTTGCAAATACTCTTTTATTTATTATTAAACACCAGAGACATGAAGGTATACATTTTTCCACCAGAAAGTTTGCATTGTCTAATTATTATTATTATTTAATCATGTAATGCACTACATGAGAACAAATTTCTTGCAAATATTTTTAATGCTTGTGGCAATTAAACTAATTGTGATGACTTAGTGTTGTTTTCAACATTTATTTTCCCTACTTACAGTAAAAGGAAAATTAGAACTAAGTGATGGTAAAATTTAATGGATATCATTTTAACATGTGCTGAAAGTTCATGAGAAACATATTTATTTCAATATCCAGTATATTTGCAAATAAGGCCACAAATGTACCATAGGCAGATTCTAAAGAATGTGAGATAGTGAGATGCTGAAGAATCCAAGTGAGATCTGGAGATCTCAGGATACATGATAACTTAAGAAGCCTAAAGTCAATAAATCCACCATTGCCATGGCTCTGTTCTTTTCCTTCAAGCCAGTTCCCCCCTCTTTTTGCCTCTTACTTCCTCATCAAGATAAATATAAACTCACTTTCGTGTAAACACACATTTTCTGGCATGAACTTATCCCTTGTGTAGTATTTGCTACAGAGGTTCTGACTGTTGTTATTTCATTAACACTTAAAAGTAAACATTAATAAAACTTTTCTTACTTTGTGTGTCTGCACCAAAAGTTTTAAAATCCAGAGTGAGAGAAGGCCTCCAAGGGTAGATCTCTAAAAGCCCATCCAATACACCCCTGAAAAATAGATTCAACTTTAAGCAAGTCCAGAGTTCAATTCCTGAAAATAATGATTTATGTAAACTTTTAAGTTACTTTATTATAGTTTTTAGGGGTCAATACCTGAAATATTTTTCTTTTATAGCTATACTGCTGAATAAAAATCACAGTAATTATTCCCTGAATAAAAGCCTCAGGGATCTAGAATAAGCAATATCTTCAAGGTGGGTTGAGAGGGAAAAGGAGGAGGCAAGATTTTACAGACAAAACACTAGATTCCTTTCCTACTACCTACTAGTTTGAAAACTTAAGGCCTCTGAGTCTCTGAGCCACAGTTTCCTTATCTGTAATACTTATGAAAAAGACTATATAAATATTAGATATGATTGTAATGTTGCTTACCTGTTTCTTCCGGGATCTCTAAATCCTTTCGCAAAAGGATTCCTGTCTATTTTCAGTTTGGTAATCTATGGATTAAAAAAAAAAGAAAAAGATAAAGCCAGTGTCCTCAGTAATAACACTGTCATCCTTGCTTTTAATGGTTACAACAATCACAAAACACTTCAATGTGTAATGTGGCACATTCAACTAATATAAGCATATTGCTAAGTTGAATTTGGAATGGTTACCTCCTTTCTCACCTGGCACTTTGTTCTGCTCTCCTTTCTAATACAAGATCCACACAATTCATAATCAAACTTGCCTTGATGACAATGCAATACGACTATGTTATTTTTTTTTTAATTGTGGAAAATTCAATCCATATAGTGCAGCTTGCCTTTATCCAGAAAGTCCCTCTGGGGCCAGCCCTGCTTTCCTGGGACCAAGTTGTCCTTACCTGCTGGTTTTGGTAAGCTGTCACTGTGGTGAACTCAGTTTCTTTAAAGAAGAATGTTTTAACTCCTTCAGTGGGCAGGGACTGAATCCTGAACAGGTCAACCTTGCTGTCCTGTTCCATCACATGCACACGGGGCTTGTACTTATGCATAGACTGCAGAATGATCTGGAGGAGAAATCATCAAATGTTTGCCTAGAAAGTGGCTTCCCGACTGCAACACCGGTTTCATCTCATTGGCATCCCCATCATGCCCACATGCAAAAGTGAGGCTAAACCAGAAAGGCTTAGTTACACACACAAGGACTTTTCTGTGACATTTTGTTCTGGACAGACATGCTCAGGGCTAAGAGGTTTCCAGATAGGAGCACTGCAGCAGCATTAGGCAGCGGTGATTCCATTTCCAGATGAAGCCCTTTCCTATTTCCAAGTGTGGGTGACCATGTGATGTCCCCAAGTATAACTAGGATCTGACTGCCTGTTATAAGTTCCCTGGGCTTATGGTAAATGAAGGGCAGCCACCTGACATACCCCACCTCCTAATCCCGGGGGCCTCCTTCTCTTTTTTTGTGGCTGGCACAAGGCCAGGCCAGGCATGGCAGGAGCAGGATGCATATGGGAAGAAGACTCAAGATCCAGGTAACCTGAAAATAACCTCTTTCATAAAGGTGAGTTGTGGAGGAGATTTCTGTCATACCATGTCAGACAGAAGGTGCTCATCTAGGAGAAGGTAATCAGAGCCCACAGTGATTGCCCTGTAGGCTGAGAAGCAAAAGAAAGCTCCACAAAGTGCATTCCCTTCCACACTCCCAGACCAGGCATTATGGCTTAAACAAATCTTATTTGGTCTTCAAACTCCCTTCACTCACCATTCCCAACCCCCAGCACTCTCAGATGCCAAAGGTCACAGGAGCTACTTTGGTCACAAGCCCAGAATTTGAAGAGTTCCTAAAGACCATCTGGGAGAAGCATCCCACACCTCTCTAGGGTGACATGTAAGCTGATGATGCCTTGGCACCTCCATTCCCTCCTCAGTCCAAAGGATTTCAAATACTTACTTGGCCTTTGTCATCCATCTCATTGTTGGTGAGTTTCAAGCGATCAAAGCTGATGATCTGCCGCATCCAGGTCTCTCCAGAGCAGGGCGAGTCTGGGTGAACATAGAACCTGGGAGTGATGCATGAGTGGTCTGTATTCCCAGCTACCATCCACTGTGAGCTGTGGTACACATACCTAAAAAAGCACAGAGTGTGGCTTTAGGTGAAATGGGCCAAAGCCAGGTGTGTGGGAGAAAGGCTGCCGGATCCAGTTCTAATGGCATTTGCCAAGGTTTGCCTGCTAATCCCAAAGGCAACTAGTAGAAGATCCAACTTTATTTCCAAAGGGAGTTCAGGGGCAAAAAGCAAACTGTATACAAACATATGTTATTAAAATGCAATGAAGTTCCAGGGTGAGTATAACATCATGGGATTTGAGTCTGGTTTGTATTTCCTCACAGAAACAGCAACAGAAATTGATCTAATCCACTTTGCTGTGCAGAGACAGACTAAAAATCCTTGTCTCTAGCCAGAAGCATCAGAATCAGAGAGAAAGCAAAAGGGTGAGGAGGGTGTCTGTCCAACCCACCTCCACCAGTGACCTTCAAAACCCTTTCACCAACAAGGCTTCACATCAGAATACTGTATGAAAATCTAGCCCATGAGGCCTCAGGGCTGATTTTTACCCTGTTTCTAATCTCAACCACTTAACTGTGCACTGCATTCCCAAGCCAGCTCAAACACAAGAAGCAAACAACTTGTTCTATTTACAAGCTGCAGCTCCAGTAGGCTCTTGAGCTGCGCTTCCTCTTTGCCCCTCAAATCCAGCACTGGGCATGATGCGGGCTCTCTCTTAGAAAGGCTAGATATCCAGTTCAGTGGAACACTCACAGCACGAGTAAGGGCAGCTCCTGCACAACCCCCATAGCCTCTAAGCCAAAGTGCTGGCATAGCCGTGCATCTGGGATGCTAGCACTGTAAGACCTTTTGACTTTAGATCAATTCGACCACTATTAGCCTGCTTTAAGTAGGGAGCCTGTTTCAAAATGAAAAGTTATTTGTAATTTCTAGGACCTGGCCGCTGCTTCAGGAAAGAAGCTAAGGAAGGAAGAAATGATAGACCTAAATGCGATAACTGCTAAATTAGCATTAGATGGTAAATCAAGACATCACTCCAGGACCCTGAGGCCAAAGTAGTACAGCCCAGAGCCCAGTGCAGCACCAGAAGCACAGTCATTTCTCCCTAAATTCCTTCAAACAACTTCCTTCCAAGCTGCCTGAGTCCATATCCTCTGCAGTTGGCACAGCCAAGGCCAGAACAATGGGTAAGCAAAGGGTTTGGAGTACACTGAAACACCAACTGGCACCTGCTCCAGGAGTGAGAAGAAAGAGAAGCAAGACTGCTCTTCTCAGTCTGAACCTCCATTTGAGTGAGAATATTCAACTCCCAAAGTCCATAGGAGAGCAATACCACCGCTATGGTAGAGCTTTCAATATAGCATTCTCATGTTCCATAAATCTGAATCCCCATTCCCAGAATTGGCCTGCAGTACCCTCCTTTGGGCCTGGTTACCTATAACGTTTGGAATCTACTGGCACCACGTCGATGGCCACATAGTACTGCTTCCCTGGGTCCAGCCCTTTCACTTTGACTCGAACAGAGGGGAACATCCGCCTGTGGGAAAGAAAATAGCCACTGACCTAGTGCTTTTGGAGATATTTGGAGTGGGATGGGGTTAGGGGACAAATGAAAAGTGAAGAAATTCACTGTACCTGCCCCATTCTAGGACAGATTCAAGGAATGATATTTGCTACATGAAGAAAGATTGTTGGTTGTACGCTTGATTGAACAAGTTCAGGATTGCTGAGTGGAACAGAATATTCTTACCACAAAGCTTTTTCCACCCTACTCCCCACCACCACCATTAATAAAAAAACTATATAAGAGAAAGTAGAGAAAAAACTGTGCCTGACCCCTGAGTTTTCAGTGGTACTTTCTGTGAGGCAGATTTGGGAAAGACTAAAATTAGGAAGATTCATGCAAAAAAAAAAAAATTAACTAACTGATGTGATGCTGCCCCAAATCAAAAGGTGAAAGCAGAAAAGCCCACCTCAAATTGCCCCAGGCTAGCTTGGGATGGTAGGCTGGGGACCTGCTAGATGGCATATCCTCCACTGATAACTGTGAGGCTTTAAGGAGAATTTCTTGAAGTCATTGCCTACAGGAAAGAAAAGCTGAGCCACTAATAGTGCGATTTATTGAGAGGCAGTAACTTTCCAATGCCTGTGGGGGGCAGGGGTAAGGACAGATACAGAGCATAAAACTGGAGGCACCACATTTTATGGGCTCCTACTGTGTGCATCCCTTGAACAGCTTGGGCAGAACCAAACCTGCCAGCCTTGGTAATGATCATCTCAGTCCCAATGTCATGGAATCTCTTCCACAGTTCAGATCCTTGAAGCTCCACCTGGATAGCATCTTTCTCTTCCAGATTTTTGCAGCTGTTGTCACTGTCACTGCCGCTACAGCCTGAGAAAGCAGTTGCTGAGGGCTCAGTCTTGGGTCGCTTTTCTGCTGGACACAGAGACGCCAAGAGTTTGAGAGAGGTTCTAAGTTCCTGCATCCCCTTCGTAGTGATGCCTGTCTTGGAACAGACTGGCCTGGTCTCTTCCCTGGGAAATTTGGAGGCAGATACTCAAGTTCCTCACAACACCCACTGTGGCCCTCCGATGGGGAGAAAGGGGCCCAGGTCGCGTCCTGGGAAAGTTACCGTCCTTCTTCAAATTGGCCCATCCTTACTCTCTCCGGACTTTTGGACCCTGAGGCTGAATCCCCTCAGAATCTAAGTGCCTGCCTGCTTCCTACCCGGAGGAGAAACAGCTACCGTCTGGCTCTCAGGGCTTGGGGAGGTTGAAGAGTCTAACTTCTCCACAAACATATAGGGAAGTTCCCCTTCACCGCAAATGAACCACACAGCAATACGGACTGAACTTGGAGGCTCTGACGCTTCCCCTATAGCCAAGTGACCGAGGTGTCCCCGCGGCCCCAAACGGTGCCACCCAGCTGGACCAAACCGTCCTAGTGTAGGGCTAGTAGTCCTCTCTCAGCTTTGGGAGTGGAGCTGAGACTTGCAGATCAGCATGCTCGGGTAGCAGGCTCAAGGCTTTGGGGCTGCGGTAGGAATACTTACCGGGCTGCTGGCTCTTCTTCCCTGCGGCTCTGCTCCTTCTCTCCTCCTCCTCTCCGCCCTCTTTTTCCAGCAACTCAGACTGCATCTCCTCCCTCGAGTCTTGCAATTTTCTTTTCCCGGATCTCCCCACCAAGGCTTCCACCGAGAAGGCAAGCGCCCGAGAGCTCAGAGCCATCCCCGGAGGGGGTGAAGGGAATGTGCAGTGCAAAGTTTCAACCTGAGCTGGGTTAGGGAGGGAGAGGGAGGGAGGGCGCAGAGGACAGGGCAGGGAGGGAAAGCAGGAAAAACCCCAAATTAGAAAAAAAAAATTCTGGATCTATAGTCAACGAAAAAAAAGTGTATGTGTGTATAATTTGTATATATATACACACACACGTGTGTGCGTGTGATTTTTTTCTTTAAATAGACAGAATGAAAGTAGAGGAAGATCAAACTTTAGCCAAAGTCCTCTGGAGCCTAGTCTCCCTTCCCTTTGTGGTTTCCTCCCTCCCAGTGGACATGTGCAGACCATCAGTCCTCAAATCGCTGATTCCAGGACCTGGCAGAGCACAGAGATTGGCAAGCACAGGTCTTTTAGGGAGCCGACCTGCCTCCAATAGCTGCTCAGGCCGCTTGGATTGGGAGATGCTGTTGCATCCTACTGAGTGAATACCAGGCTGGTCACAGCGTCCACTGTTTGTTTTGGAAACTGTCAAGTTATACATACACACACACACACACACACACACACACACACACATATATAATAAGCAAAACCATCATGAGTGACACTTCAGAGTCTGAGGGGTAGAGGTAGGGGTGGGGGTGGGGGTAGGAGTGGGGGTGGCAGGAAAGAGGCCCCCCGAAGAGGGATACACAAAGTTATTGTTTTACATTGAACTGTGAAATTCAAAGATATGTGAAATAATTGCTCACGAAAAGCAACTTTTTCAAAGTCCAAATATTATTTAACCAGATTCAGAGAAGTGTATCTGGGTCTTTTGTTTTGCAACAAGTGCACTGGGAAACGTAGAGGAGTACAAGCTTTCTGGACAAGTTTGTTCTAGAGTCTAGCTCTCAAACTGAGTGGGCCATGTGCTAGTCTATCCTATCTATCCAGGTGGGGAGGCAAGGGCCTGCATGGTCAGGAGACTCCCAGATGCCCACTGTCAATGCTCAGAGTAAACCTGGGCCTTCAAGCCCTGCCTCTACTGGAGCCCAATATTCCTATACACAGCGTCTTCTTAGTCATATGACTTAATCATCAAAGACAACCTAAGGACTCCAGGGCCACTAGCAAAGCACCAACCTGAAATTTGTTCCCAACAATGCTTCACCTCAAAATGTTGGGCTCAAATAATTTGTGTCCCCTGGAATATATTCCTGGGCTGTGTTTTACTTTTCCTTAAAATGGGTAAGCACGCTTTTTTTGTGTGTGTCAGGAAGAAAGTTGCTTACCACTTCCTAGGAGCATGTCTATGCATTTAGATATGAGATGTCTGCCTGTATGCATGGGACTTGGTCATCCACTTTTCATCAGAAATATGAAATCAAACACCCCTGGACTCTTTTGCAGACTGCATCCTAACTAATGACATTTGTATTTGTTTAGAAAGGTTCTCCTATTCTTCTCTCACATGTTTGTTCAAAGAACATTTAAAGTCAATCAAACTCTTTTAAAAATAGGATAGAACCTGAATGAACTGATAGTATCTCAGTACTGCAGTTTGACAATAAAAGATTTCTTGTGGCCTATTAGTTTCAGCTCCTTCTGTACAAGTGTGAGGTGATAATGGTGGTGGTGGTGGTTGAATGAGGTGGGGGGAGAGCATGTCCTGCTGATCCATGGGAAAGCAATTTTCAGGCAATTAGGCAATTGGTTATGACTTTAAGCATCTGATGATCTCAGATAGTATGGAAGGGGTTAATTACAGCCTGAATGCTGCTGAACGGTTTGGTTCAATAATCAATTATCCACTACTTACCATGCAGGGCTGGGAAAGACACGATCCTTAACCTGCAGGGGCAGAATGAAGCACAACATGCAAGGACAATGTACAAAGCACTTGGGCTGAAAAACAGCCAGGTCTGGGTGTGATCTTGGCCACATCTTTATGAGCATTTGTTTCTTTCTGCAGCCATTAAAGGGGATGGGGATGATATTAATGCATTTTCCCATCCCTTCTTATTCAGAAGATATACTTTTTTATCTATTGTATGTTTTTAGCTAAAAGACTCAGCTCAGAAACAGAAAAGTCAGAAGTTCATTTGTTAAATTTAGAGCGTTAATCACAATGTACCACTTGCATTACTGTCTCCTAATATGGGCATTTTCTTGCTTTTGAATGATTACTCATTTTATTGCTAAAAAGCAGGAAATTACCTTGTGTAGCAGGGGAAGGTTTTGCTTAGTAGTTTTTTTTTTTTTTAAACCAGGTTTCTGGAAAAATAAGGCAAAAGATGTTTGTTGCAATGTCCATTCTAGTATTTCAGACTATCCACTATATGGTGTGATATTTTAAATCAAACAAATACCGTATCTTAGGATATGTTCCTTTCTTAGGATAAACTTATCCCTCAATATTTATAACACACAATATTTATAACTTAGTCATACAGGACTTTTTATTTTGTAATCTAAACTTTTTCCATTCGCATTTCAGTATCTATCTAATGAAATAACTGGGAGAAATGGAGCTCAGCTCTCCCTCATATGTACAGGACTAAGGTGTAGTTAATTCCTGTTTACTTTTATCTGAGAGAAAAGTTATTGCAAGTCACAGAACCAGCTTTGCAATACGTTCAGCTGCTGAAGCACTGGGCTACCAGGTACTGGGGGCATGAGGGAGATACATTTATGTCAGTAATTCATTTTCCACAGCTGGGAGTCTCTTTTGAGTATTCTCTTTTTTTAACCAGAACACCCATGAACCTCTATAAGAGATTTTTCAACCCACATGTAACATGCAGGGAAGGAGGCCCTGGGACTCATAGGTACCCACATTAGAAAGAAGAATAATTTTTTAAGAAGTATGACACCTGGAAAATACTTACAGTAAGATGTTGATTTTGAATTACCCAAAAAAAGTTAAAACCAGAAACACAGAATTTATCACTTGAAGGAAAAATGAATTTGTGGTTAAAACAAATCAAGTCTTTTCAAGATAGATAGATAGATTGATAGATATAAAGAGGCTATAGATGTGTCTTAAAGGATATATGGTTTATTAGAGCTCTTAGTATGAAATCTGAACCTGTTTTAAGGAAATAGCAATAAATTTGCAATTATTTAATAAAAATTCCAATATTTTCTTAATTGCCATAAATAGACATGTGAATTAAGACATGCACAAAAGGGATGCCTGGGTGGCTCAGTCTTTAAGCATCTGCCTTCGGCTCAGGTCATGATCCCAGGGTCCCTGCTCAGTGGGAAGCCTGCTTCTCCCTCTCCCACTCCCCCTGCTTGTGTTCCCTCTCTTGCTGTGTCTCTCTCTGTCAAATTAATAAATAAAATCTTAAAAAAAAAAGAATCAGAATTACCTCCAAATATGCCTTATGATTCAGCCCCAACAAAAGTGGGCTAGGATTTGAGAAATGGCAACATTTGCCAGTTTGACAGTTTCAAATAAATAATTCTGACATAGCAAAGTATCACCAGCACAGATCATTTGACTAGTGATATACCAAGTTTATTCCATCAATGAATTAATTGTTGGAAAAAATAATACTCTTTAAGAAAAATTATTGTGTTTCTCTAAAACCAGGTAAAGGCTTGTTTTATACCCTACCCACCACACTATCTCACCAAATGACTGCATGCCATCAACGCAGTTAAAACCCTGACTTCAGATCAGTGGGGCCACCTTCCTCTGGCTCTGTGTAATCTGGGCATACATGAGCCCAACAGAAGTAGATCCTGCCACTAAGGAGGAAATAGTCCTGAGCTTCATACACTGGGCCCCCCAAATTTCATGCCCATTTAATTTCTATTTATTTCTTCCTTGGTATTTCCAACATGTTTTCCCCTCCTTACTTTGGCACCCCACCCCATTATGCTCAGGGCGTGTGAATAAAGTGTTAAAAGTTTCCTTCCCTATATTCATAACGATCTGTTTTTGATCAGGACTTTTCAGTACCTAACATCCACGGAAATATTGATTTGGGGAAACATTTGGGAGTAGGTAGAGGGATATTCCCTAAGTCATCAAAACACCAAAAGTAGGCAAACACCTACCCAGCCTATGTTTAAAGATAATCTAAGCCTACTTTCACCCACTATCTTCCTTCCCAGGGATCCTATATTAACATTACCATGCAAAAAGCTGATCCTGCATGAAGTGAATATTTCCAGAGTTAGGACACTCTGATCAGTATTTCCAAGGGGCAAAAGGGTAGGCCTTAATAATAAAGCAATAGAAATACAATAAGAAAGATACAAAAGAAGAACCACTGAAAACAACAAGGACCTCAATATCTGAATTCATCATGTTTTAATTACTGGGGAAGAAGGAGAGCATGAAGGAAGAGCAAAGTCACTGGTTAATATGTGTTGGCAAATGAATGCCAGCCTTTAATAAACTGGGTCCACAGGACCATGATGTATACCCTGGAGGCAACTCACTGGTCACTGCTGAATTAGGGGACTGACTAAATCATCTCAGAGGAGGCAGTTAAGTAATTGCCGCTTAAACTTTGGACTTTGTACATCTAGCCTAAAACTTGACTCACCCGAGAGCACCTAAAAAAAAAGGTTGATAAAAAGTTAAAATGCACATATATTTTTATATTTTATGATTGTGAATCCAGAGTCATTTAAATTGTGCATATTCAAATTTCTCATGGAAAGTAATTAATGAATTTTTTCAAGGCATTATACCAGTAACTCTTTGGAAAAGAATTGGGTTAGGAGGTTTAATCTGTAGCATTTTATTTTTTTATTTTTTATTTTTTATAAAGATTTTATTTATTTATTTGAGACAGAGAGAATGAGAGAGAGCACATGAGAGGGGGGAGGGTCAGAGGGAGAAGCAGGCTCCCTGCCGAGCAGGGAGCCCGATGCGGCACTCGATCCTGGGACTCCAGGATCATGACCTGAGCCGAAGGCAGTCGCCTAACCAACTGAGCCACCCAGGCGCCCATGTAGCATTTTATTAAATACTAAATCACTCTGTATCACTTTTCACAATTGATTTCCATTCTCAGATTGTGGTCCCTAGTTTAAACTGAAACCTAGTCATTACTTTCCATTTTGGCAAGCTTAAAACTTTACAGTAATTTTTACTGACCCACACATCCTCATTTCTTTCTCCTTGTCTAAGGACTACCTAGAATATCTCTTGATATTTTAATAAGTTTTGCGGCTGGAAGAAAAATTTTACAATGGGCATTTGTGTGTATGTGTGGTTGTGTGTGCTGTGAAAATGACTACAGGTTTATATTTTAAGTAAAAATGTTTGATGATATGCACAGAAAAGGTGACAGTAAGCATTTTCCTCAAGAGCGATTTTTTTTAACAGAAATTCTACCCTCTATTCCCCATCATTTTATTTTGTCATTGAAAAGATTTAAAATTCAGTTTTGAGTGGGATTTTAGTGAGTTTATCCAGCACAGAGTCACTGTTCACTTTTCCTCTAGATGACGTATTCATAAAAACTGGAGCCATTATAGAATGTCTATGCCCTCCAGGGCACCAGAGCTGGTTCAATTTGAGGATATTGGTTTGACAGAGATCTCAGTCTATTCCATCAAGTCCTCCAGAAATGATAAGCCAGACCAGATAAAGCTTCTATGGAGGGATCTGCTAATAGAGGACTCAATGGGTTTCTGTTCCCACCTCCTACTCCATCTCAGTGTCTCTTTCTTTTTTTTTTTTTTAAAGATTTAATTTATTTATTTGACAGAGAGAGAGGGAACACAAGCAGGGGGAGTGGGAGAGGGAGAAGCAGGCTTCCCGCGGAGCAAGGAGCCCAATATGGGGCTCGATCCCAGGACCCTGGGATCATGACCTAAGCAGAAGGCAGACGCTTAACCACTGGGCCACCCAGGCGCCCCTCAGTGTCTCTTTCTTGATGTCTCTCTGACATGCTACTTCATTTTTGTGTGTGTATTTTTGTCTCAGTCTCTTTGTCTCTCAGTTTGTGTCTTTATAATTCTCTCTTCTTTCCCTTTTTTGTTTTCTCATTCTTCTGTTTAGTCCTCTCTTTCTCCCTCTCTGCTGCTCTTTGTCTTATATTCTCCCTCCTTCTAATAGCCTTAGAAGGTGTCCATGGAGAGGAGTAAGTTGTACTGAATTAGCCATGCCAGCCTACAGCAATTTCCTTGACGACTCTTTTCACTATCAGGTGCCTTCTTTACTCTCCTTCTCTAGCTTGAATGCAGGTGGTGTGTGTGTGTGTGTGTGTGTGTGTGTGTGTGTGTGTGTGTAGGGTTACAACACAGTGTACTAACTAAAGCTCTGTTGAGAAAAAGAAGGAATAAGTAAAAGAAAAAAGGCGTCTCTTGGCACACCCTGCTCCTCCTCCACTGGGGGTAGCCAATGTCCCATATTTTGAGGCCTCAGACATCCTCCTGAGGGTGAAGGACTGAAGTCAAGTCAGTGCAAGGAGAACTGAGAAAAAGCCTTCTGGCTAAATGATCTGGAGCTCTGTGGGGAAGAACCTGAGGAGAAAGTATCACTGCTCAGAGACCTCTGGTCATCTCTCAGTGCTAGACACTTGCCACTCATTTGAATATGCTTCTGTCAGATATGGCTGAGTTGTAGACCAAAGTCCTCACCTTCTAGTAGGGCAAGTAGGCCTCTCCCTTTAGTTCCCTTGCTCTCTAAACCTGTCCAACACCTGCTTCCTGGGCCTGGGGGCCTTCTGGCAGAGTCCCTGCTTAAGAGAGGGACTATTACTAGGTCTTTATGGTATCACTTCATACCCTCAAAAGACAGGCCACATTTAGCCTTCGTTCATTTTAAGAACGTTAACATTCCACTTGGAGTGCCCCAGGAGAGGTTTCAGGATCCCTGTCACAAAGCCCCTTTCCCCACCCCTGCAGGAGTGCAGAAGAAGATAAATTTAATAATTATGACTTCAGCTGCACGTTCCTAACTTGACTAGTTAGATTTGCCTAGTGATAGCTAAAAAGAGAGGTAGAGGTTGAGAAGAATTTTTTTGCCCAAGGCCCCCAAAGAAAACCCACAGTCTGACCAGTAAGGCTGGGGTTTTTACATGTGAGACAAGAAGTAGTTGGTCACAGTGTCAAGAGGTCAGGCCAGCCTGTGGTCAGAAAGCTGAATTTCAGTCTGGGTTCATTCCAAAATGTCAGCACCAACTCATCAAAGTCCAGAGGAGAGTGGCCTGGAGCCAGGGCGCAAAAGAACATGATGTTCTGGCGTCTAGCTGCCAGAGCACCACTTGCTACTTCCTGGGATGGACCCAGCACACACCTTCTCCCACATGGAAAACCGCATTGACTAGAGGCCAACCATTAAGGTACAATGCAAGTCTGTGATTTTACTTTTCAAGTCATTATTTAAAAACGAGTTAGTTAATATATAGCACAATAGTTTCAGAGTAGAATTTAGAGATTTATCACTTTCATACAACACCCGGTGCTCATGACAACAAGTGCCCTCCTTAATACCCATCACCCATTTAAACTATCCCCATGCCCACCTCCCCACCAGTAATCTTCAGTTTGGTCTTCATAGTTAAGAGTCTGTTTTATGGTTTTCCTCTCTCTCTTCCCCTCCCTATGTTTCATTTCTGTTTCATTTCTTAAATTCCACATATGAGGGAAATCAAATGGTATTTGTCTCTCTCTGACTGACTTATTTGGCATAGCATAATACACTCTAGCTCCATCCATGTCTTTGCAAATGGCAAGATTTCATTCTTTTTGATGGCTGAGTAATATTCCATTGTATATATAGGGTAGTTTTATTTTTAACTTTTAAGGAAACTCCATACTGTTTTCCAGACTGGCTGCACCAGTTTGCATTCCCACCAACAGTACACAAGAGCTCCTTTTTCTCTACATCCTGTCCGCCACTTGTTTCTTGTGTTTCTGACTTTAGCCATTCTGATAGGTGTGAGGTGACATCTTATTGTAGTTTTGATTTGTTTTTACCTGATGGTGAGTGATGTCAAGCATCTTTTCATGTGTCTATTAGCCACCTGAAAGTCTTCTTTGGAAAAATGTCTATTCCTGTTTTCTGCCCATTTCTGAACTTGATTACTTTATCAGATATGCCATTTGCAAATATCTTCACCCATTCCAAAGGTTGCTTTTTAGTTTTGTTGATTGTTTCCCTTGCTGTGCAGAAGCTTTTCATCTTGATGAAGTCCCAATAGTCCATTTTAGCTTTTCTTTCCCTAGCCTATACTTATCTAGTAAGAAATTAAGGCCAGTGTCAAAGAGGTTATTGCTTATTCTCCTCTAGAATTTTGATGGATTGTGTCTTACATTTAGGTCTTTCATCCATTTTGAAATTATTTTTGTGTATGGCATAAGAAAGTGGGCCAGTTTCATTCTTTTGAGTATTACTGTCCAACACCATTTGTTGAAGAGACTGTCTTTTATCCATTGGATATTATTTCCTGCTTTGACAAAGATTAGTTGACCATATAGTTCTGGGTCCATTTCTGGGTTTTCTATTCTGTTCCATTGATCTATATGTCTATTTTTGTGTCAGTACCATACTGTATTGATCACTACAAATTTGTAATATAGCTTGAAGTCTGGAATCATGATGCCTCATGCTTTGCTTTTCTTCTTCAAGACTGCTTTGGCTATTCAGGGTCATTTGTGGTTCCATACAAATTTTGGGATCCTTTGTTCTATCTCTATGAAAAATGCTGGTGGTACTTTGATAGGGATTGCATTAAATATGTAGATTTCTTTGGATAGAACAATATTTGTTCTTTGAATCCACAAATATGGGATGTTTTCAATATCCTTGTGTCATCTTCAATTACTTTCATAAGTGTTTTATTGTTTTCAGAGTACAGATCTTTCATCTCTTTGGTTAGGTTTATTCCTAGGTATCTTATAGTTTTTGGTGCAATTGAAAATAGGATCATATGTACAATGGAATATTACTCAGCCATCAAAAAGGATGAATACCCAACTTTTATATCAACATGGATGGGACTGGAGGAGATTATGCTAAGTGAAATAAGTCAAGCAGAGAAAGTCAATTGTCATATGATTTCACTTATTTGTGGAACATAAGGAATAGCATGGAGGACATTAGGAGAAAGAAGGGAAAAATGAAGGGGGGGAATCAGGGGGAGAGACAAACCATGAGAGACTAGGGCTCCAAGAAACAAACGGAGGGTTTTAGAGGGGAGGGTGGTGGGGGGATGGGTTAGCCCAGTAATGGATATTAAGGAAGGCATGTATTGCATGGAGCACTGGGTGTTATAGGAAAACAATGATTTCTGGATCACTACATCAGAAATGAATGATGTATTGTATGGTGACATAACATAATAAAATTAAATTAAATTAAAAAAAGAAAATAGGATCAATTCCTTCATTTCCCTTTCTGCTGCATTATTGGTGTTTAGAAATGCAACTGATTTTTTTTTTTAAGATTTTATTTATTTATTTGACAGAGAAGGGCACAGCGAGAGAGGGAACACAAGCAGGGGTTGTGGGAGAGGAAGAAGCAGGCTTCCCGCCGAGTAGGGAGCCCGATGCGGGGCTCGATCCCAGGACCCTGGGATCATGACCTGAGCCGAAGGCAGATGCTTAACGACTGAGCCACCCAGGCGCCCCAAGAAATGCAACTGATTTCTTTATGTTGATTTTGTATCCTGTGACTTTACTGAATTCGTTGATTTTGATTCTAGCAATTGATTGATTCTAGCAATTTCTTGGTGAAGTCTTTAGGGTTTTCTACATAGAGTATCATGTCTTCTATGAATAATGACTGTTTGATTCTTCCTTGCCAATTTGGATGTTTTTTATTTCTTTTTGTTGTCTGATTGCTGAGGCTAAGTCTTCCAGTATTACATTAAGTAACAATGGTGGAAGTAGACATAACCCCCTAGGCAGCATATAATATTTCATAATATTTTCCTATAATATTTTATATTTCTTTTGTGTTGTTTGTAGTCTCTTCTTTCTCATTTGTGATTTTACTTATTTGGGTCCTTTCTCTTTTTTCTTTGCTAAGACTGGCTAGGGGATTATCTATTTTATTAATTCTTTCAAAGAACAAACTCTTGGTTTCATTGATCTATTCTACTAGTTTTTTTGTTTGCTTGTTTCTATTTCAGACTTCTGCTCTAATTTTTATTTTTTCCCCTTCTGCTGGCTTTAGTTTTCATTTGTTGTTCTTTTTCTAGTTCTTTTAGGTGTAAAGTTAGGTTGAGTATTTGAGATTTTTCTTGCTTCTTTAAGTAGGCCTGTATTACTATATAGTTCCCTCTTAGGATTACTTTTGCTGCATCCCAAAGGTTTTGGACCATTGTGTTTTCATTTTCTTTTGCTTCCATGTATTTTTTTATTTGTTTAATTTCCTGGTTGACACATTCATTCTTTACTAGGATGTTCTTTATTTGTATTTCTGGTGTTCCCATTTTTTTTTTCTTGTGGTTGACTACAAGTTTCATAGCATTGTGTTCAGAAAATATGCATGGTATGATCTCAATTTTTGGAGTTTTTGAGGCCTAATTTGTGACCCAGTATGTGATCTGTTTTGGAGAATGTCTCATGTGCACTAGAAATGAATGCATATTCTGCTGCTTTAGGATGAAATGTTCTGAATATATCTATTAAGTCCATCTGGTCCAGTGTGTCTTTCAAAGCTATCGTTTCCTTCTTGGTCTTCTGCTTAGATGATCTGTCCATTGATGTAAGCATGGTGGTAACATCCCCTCCTGCTATTGTATTATTATCAATGAGTTCCTTTATAATTTTTATTAATTAATTTATATATTTGGGTGCTCCAAAGTTGAGGGCATAAATTTTTACAATTGTTAGATATTCTTGTTGGATAGACCCCTTTATTATGATGTATTGCCCTTCTTCATCTCTTGTTAGAGTCTTTGGTTTAAAATCTAGCTTGTCTGACATAAGTATGGGTACTCTCACTTTGTTTTGTCCTCCATTAGCATGAAAAATGATTTTTTATCCCCTCACTTTCAACTCGGAGATGTCTTTGGATCTAAAGTGAGCCTCTTATAGGAAGCATACAGATGGGTCTTGTTTTTTAGTCATTCTGATACCTTATGTCTTTTGGTTGGAGCATTTAGTCCATTTACATTCAGAGTAATTATTGAAAGATATGAATTTAGTGTCATTGTATTACTTGATTTGTCATTGTTTCTGGAGATTTTCTGATCTTTCTAATCTTTGTTGCTTTTGGTCTTTCTTTTCCACTCAGAGTCCCCTTTAATATTTCTTCTAGGGCTGGTTTAGTGCTCATGAACTCCTTTAGTTTTTGTCTGGGAAAGTCTTTATCTCTCCTTCTATTTTGAATGATAGCCTTGCTGTATAGAGTATTCTTAGCTGCATTTCCCCCACCCCCACATTCATCATTTTGAATATATCATGCCACTCTTTTCTGTCCCACCGAGTTTCTGTGGCAAGATCTGCTGCTAAACTTATTTGTCTTCTCTTGTAAGTTAGGGATTTCTATTCTCTTGCTGCTTTTAGGATTTTTTCTTATATTTTGCAAATTTAAGTATGATATGTCTTGGTGTTAGCCTGCTTTTGTTGATTTTGATGGGTGTTCTCTGTACCTCCTGGATTTGGATGTCTTTTTCCTTCCCCAGATTAGGCATGTTTTCAGCTATAATTTCCACAAATAAATCTTCTGCCTCCTTTTCCCTATCTTCTTTTGGGACCCCTATGGTATGAATTTTATTACACTTCATGGATTTGCTGAGTTCCCCAATTCTACATTGTAATCCAATATTTTTCTTTCCCTCTTCTTTTCAGCTTCATTACTTTTTGTAATTTTATCTTCTATACTACTTATTCATTCCTCTGCTTTTTCCATCCTTGTCATCATTACATCCAGTCAGTTTTGAATCTTGGTTATAGGATTTTTTTTTTTTATTTTGGCCTGACTGGTTTTTAGGTGTTTTATCTCTGCAGTAAGGGAAATCCTGGTGCCTTCTATGCTTTTCTCAAGCCCAGCTAGTATCATTGTTATTGCTGTGTTAAATTCTGGATCAAACATTTTACGTATATATATATTTTGATTAGATCCCTGGCTCTGACATTTTCTTATTCCTTCTTTTGGCATGAATTCCTCTGTGTTGGCATTTTGTCTAGATCTCTGTCTTCTATGTGTTAGGAAAGACTGTTATGTTTCCTCCTCCTGAGAGTCATGGCTTTATTAAGAAGACGTCACATGGGGCACCTGGGTGGCTCAGTCAGTTAAGCGTCTGCCTTCGGCTCAGGTCATGATCCCAGGGTCCTGGGATCGAGCCCCGCATTGGGCTCCCTGCTCGGCAGGAAGCTTGCTTCTCCCTCTCCCACTCCCCCTCCCCTGCTTGTGTTCCCTTTCTCGCTGTCTCTTGCTGTCTCTCTCTGCCAAATAAATAAATAAAATCTTAAAAAAAAAAAGAAAACGTCATATACTGTCTAGGGCCTGGCACTATAGGAGGTGTCTCTGATGTATGTTGTGTGCACTCTGCTGCTGTGTTTTGGCTGCTCTATTCCTCAGGTCGGTCCTCTGCAGAGTTTCTCTTTGCCTGGAGTGGGGAGTGTTTGGATCTTGTCCAGAGTGTGGCAACTTTTAACTTGGTGTGCTGTGGTCTGCTTGTTAAAAGAGACATGATGTTATTTCCACTAGAGCTGAAGCTTTGCAGAACTTTATGGTCCATAGATCTGGCGTGTGCTGCAGGTCTTTGCTGGTCTTCTGGGGGAGGACCCTGCTCTGGTTCTCAGGCAAGCTTGCCCTAGAAAAGCAGCACCTGCAAAGCCCAGGGGTATGGGGCTTGGTGTAAATGGTTTAGCCTGCCACTTTTGGCACTGTGCTGTTTACTTAGTTTATGCTGAGAAACAGGGGAGAGAAATGGTACCAGCTGGTTCCTTTGTCCCAGAGAGGGGAGTTCGTGTCCCATGCTATAAGGGATGCCTTCTCAGAAGAGCAAACAATCTCCCTGTGTGTGTCCCAGGCTTCCCTCGGGTCCCTGCCTTCACTCTGACAATGTCTGGGCTTTCTTCAGTGCAATGCACCTGTGCTCTATCCGAGGCAGACTGGTTGAGTTTTAGAACTCCAAACTTCAAGGGCCTGGCATGGCAGGGACCTGTGATAGTCATTCTGGGGAAGGTTTAACCCTACTGAATTGATGCAGGTTTGTCCCAGCAGGGCAGTAGCACCAAAGCACAAGGGGTGGATTTTGGTGTATAGTGCAGCAAAGAGACAGTATCCATGTTAGCCACCATCAGCAGGTGTGTCTGCACTTATGTTGAGGGGGAGGGGAGGGAAATGATACCTGCCAGCACTTTTGTCCCCCGATATTCAATGCCACCCCTCCCAGATGAGCTCCAGGAAGGTGTAACCGTCTCTTCCAGTGCAACCCAGGGGATCCTCAGATTACTCCAACCACTACCAGGCTATCTTTCTTCCACCACAGGAGCACTGTAATTTCACCAGGTTCCACAATAGCCATGCCATGGACCTCTAAAACTCTAGTCTTTGAGCCCCACTAGCTGTAAAAACTCACAAAAATCATTTTTCCAGTCAATGTTTTTGGGGGAGTGTTTTCCTTGTGTAATCCCCTGTGAGCTCCTCTCTCTCTCTCCTATGACCAGAGCTTCCTTCTCTCCACAGCACCAGCAATCCTTTTCTCCCACAAATCACATTTCCATACCTCTTACCTTCCATGATGTGGCCTCTTCTTCCCCTCTAGTTGTACATTTTGTTCTGTTAGTCCTAAGATCAATTTCTTGGATATTCAGAATAATTTAATAGTTATCTAGCTGTGTTCAAGGGATGAGGTAAGCCTAGGGTTCTACTACTCTGTCATCTTACCTCCTTTGTCTCCACATTCAGTGATTTTCTTTTCTTTTCTCTTTTTTTCCCTATTTTATTATGTTATGTTAATCACCATACATTATATCATTAGTTTTTGATGTAGTGTTCCATGATTCATTGTTTGCATATAACACCCAGTGTTCCATTCAGTACGTGCCCTCTTTAATACCCATCACCAGGTTAACCCATCCCTCCACCCCTCTAAAACCCTCAGTTTGTTTCTCAGAGTCCATAATCTCTCATGGCTCATCTCCCCCTCCGATTCCCCCTCCCTTCATTTTTCCCTTCCTGATATCTTCTTTTTTTTTTTTTTTAACATATAATGTATTATTTATTTCAGACATACAGGTCTGTGATTCAACAGTCTTACACAATTCACAGAGCTCACCATAGCACATACCCTTCCCAATGTCCATCACCCAACCATCCCATCCCTCCCACCTCTCTCCACTCCAGCAACCCGCAGTTTGTTTCCTGAGAATAAGAGTCTCTTATGATTTGTCTCCCACCCTGGTTTTGTCCTGTTTCATTTTTCCCTCCCTTCCCCTATGATCCTCCTCTTGTTTCTCAAATTCCTCATATCAGTGAGATCATATGATACTTGTCTTTCTCTGATTGACTTTTATCGCTTAGCAAAATACCCTCTAGTTCCATCCACGCTGTGGCAAATGGCAAGATTTCAATATTTTGATGGCTGCATAATATTCCAGTGTGTGTGTGTGTGTGTGTGCATGTGTGTGTGTGTATCACATCTTCTTTATCCATTCATCTGTTGATGGACATCTAGGCCCTTTCCATAGTTTGGCTATTGTGGACATTGCTGCTATAAACTTTGGGGTGCACATGCTCCTTTGGATCACTACATTTGTATTTGGGGGTAAATACCCAGTAGTACAATTGCTGGGTCACAGGGTATCTCTATTTTCAACTTTTTGAGGAACCTTCATGCTGTTTTCCAGAGTGGCTGCACCAGCTTGCATTCCCACCAACAGTGTAAGAGGGTTCCCCTTTCTCCACATCCTCACCAACATCTGTCATTTCCTGACTTGCTAATTTTAGATTCTGACTGGTGTGAGGTGGTATCTCATTGGGGTTTTGATTTGGATTTCCCTGATGCCGAGTGATGTGGAGCACTTTTTCATGTGTCTATTGGCCATTTGGATATCTTCTTTAGAAAAATGTCTGTTCATGACTTCTACCCATTTCTTGACTGGATTATTTGTTCTTTGGGTGTTGAGTTTGATAAGTTCTTTATAGATTTTGGATACTAGCCCTTTATCTGATATGTCATTTGCAAATATCTTCTCCCATTCTGTCACTTGTCTTTTGGTTTTGTTGACTGTTTCCTTTACTGTGCAAGAGCTCTTTTATCTTGATGAAGTCCCAATAGTTCATTTTTGACCTTGCTTCCTTGCATTTGGCAATGTTTCTAAGAAGAAGTTGCTCAGCTGAGGTCGAAGAGGTTGCTGCCTGTGTTCTTCTCTAGGATTTTGATGGATTCCTGTTTCACATTTAGGTCTTTCATGCATTTTGAGTCTATTTTTGTGTGTGGTGTAAGTAAATGGTCCAGTTTCATTCTTCTGCATGTGACTGTCCAATTTTCCCAACATCATCTGTTGAAGAGACTTTTTTTTTTTTTCTGTTGGATGTTCTTTCCTGCTTTGTCGAAGATTAGTTGACCAGAGTTGAGGGTCCACTTCTGAGCTCTCTATTCTGTTCCATTGATCTATGTGTCTGTTTTTGTGCCAGTACCATGCTGTCTTGATGATGACAGCTTTGTAATAGAGCTGGAAGTCCGGAATTGTAATGCCGCCGGCTTTGCTTTTCTTTTTCAACATTCCTCTGGCTATTCGGGGTCTCTTCTGGTTCCATACAAATTTTAGGATTATTTGTTCAATTTCTTTGAAAAAAGTGGATGGTATTTTGGTAGGGATTGCCTTAAATGTGTAGATTACTCTAGATAGCATAGATATTTTCACAATATTTGTTCTTCCAATCCATGAGCATGGAACGTTTTTCCATTTCTTTGTGTCTTCCTCAGTTTCATTCATGACTATTCTATTTTCTTTGTTTTGAAGCTTCCTGCATGTTAACTCTTTTTATTTTTCAAGTTTTTTATTTAAATTCCAGTTTGCACATTAACTCTTTTTTTAATTTAAATTCAATTAGCCAACAAATAGTACAATATTAGTTTCAGATATAGAGTTCAGTAATTCATCAGTTGCATATAACACCCAGTGCTCATCACATCACATGCTCTCTTTAATGGCCATCACCCAATTAACCCATCCCCCAAACCACATCCCCTCCAGCAACCCTCAGTTCATTTCCTATAGATAAGAGTCTCTCATAGTTTGTCTCCCTCTCTGATTACTTCCCAGTTTTCCCTCCCTTTCCCTATGATCCTCTATGCAATTTCTTATATTCCATATATGAGAGAAACTATATGATAATTGTCTATCTCTGGTTGAATTATTTCACTCAGCATAATACCCTCCAGTTCCATCCACATCAATGTAAGTGGTAAGTATTCATCGTTATTGATGGCTGAGTAACATTCCATTATATATATATATATATATATATATATAAAATAACCACATCTTTTTTATCCATTCATCTGTCAGTGGACATCTCAGCTTTTTTCACAGTTTGGCTATTGTGGACATTGCTGCTATAAACATTGGGGTGCATGTGCCTCTTTGGATTGTTACATTTGTATCTTTGGGGTAAATACCTAGTAGTGCAATTGTTAGGTCATAGGGTAGCTCTCTTTTAAATTTCTTGAGGAACCTCCATATTGTTTTCCAGAGTAACTGTACCTGCTTGGATTCCCACCAAAAGTGTAAGAGGGTTCCCCTTTCATCATAGCCTTGCCAACGTTTGTAGTTTCCTGACTTGTTAATTTTAGACATTCTGAATGCTGTGAGGTGGTATCTCATTGTGGTTTTGATTTGTATTTCTCTGATGCCAAGTTATGTGGAACATTTTTTCATGTGTCTGTTGGCCATTTGTATGTCTTCTTTGGAGAAGAGTCTGTTCATGCCTTCTGCCCATTTCTTGACTGGATTATTTGTTTTTTGGCTGTTGAGTTTGAGAAGTTCTTTATAGATCTTGGATACCAGCCCTTTATCTGTAGTGTCATTTGCAAATATCTTCTCCCATTCCATAGGTTGCCTTTTAGTTTTGTTTACTGTTTCCTTTGCTGTGCAGAAGTTTTAGTATTGATGAAGTCCCAAAAGTTCATTTTTGCTTTTTTTCCCTTGCCTTTGGAGACATGTGTAGCAAGAAGTTGCTGTGGTTGAGGTCAAAGAGATTCCTGCCTGTGTTCTCTAGGATTTTGATGGATTCCTGTCCCACATTTGGTCTTTCATCCATTTTGAGTTTATCTTTGTGTATGGTGTAAGAGAATGGTCCACTTTTATTCTTCTACATGTGGCTGTCCAATTTTCTCATCACCATTTATTGAAGAGACTGTCCTTTTTCCAATGGATATTCTTTCCTGCTTTGTCAAAGATTAGTCAACCATAGAGTTGAGGGTCCATTTCTGGGTTCTTTATCTGTTCTATTGATCTATGAGTCTGTTTTGTGCCAATAACATGCGGTCTTGGTGATCACAGCTTTGTAATATAGCTTGAAGTCAGGCATTGTGATGCCTCCCAGATTTGGTTTTCTTTTTCAACATTCTTCTGGCTATTCGAGGTCTTTTCTGGTTCCATAAAAATTTTAAGATTATTTGTTCTAGCTCTGTGAAAAATGTTGATGGTATTTTGATAGGGATTCATTGAGTGTGTAGATTGCTTTGGGTAGCCCAGACATTTTAACAATATTTATCTTCCAATCCATGAATATGGTCTGTTTTTTTCCATTTCATTGTGTCTTCCTAAATTTCTTTCATAAATGCTCTGTTGTTTTTAGAGTACATATCTTTTACCTTTTTCGTTAGGTTTATTCCTATGTATCATATTTTTTGGAGCAACTGTAAATGAGATCAATTCCTTAATTTCTCTTTCTTCTCTTTCTCTGTCTTCTGTCTTGTTATTGCATAGAAATGCAACTGATTTTTGTGCATTGATTTTATATACTGTCACGTTGTTGAATTCCTGTGTGAGTTCTAGTAATTTTGGGGTGGAGTCTTTCAGGTTTTCCCCATAAAATATCATGTCATCTGCAAACAGTGAGAGTTTGACTTCTTCTTTGCCAAATTTAAAGCCTTTTATTTCTTTTTGTTGTCTGATTGCTGATGTTAGGATTTCTAATACTATGTTGAACAACAGTGGTGAGAGTGGGCATCCCTGTCATGTTCCTGACCTTAAGGGTAAAGTTCTGTTTTTCACATTGAGAATGATATTCACTGTGAGCTTTTCATATATGACTTTAATGATATTGAGGTATATTCCTTCTATCCCTACACTGTGAAGACTTTTAATCAAGAAAGGATGCTGTATTTTGTCAGTTGTTTGTTCTGCAACTATTTAAAGGATCATATGGTTCTTGTCCTTTCTTTTATTAATGTAGTGTATCACACTGATTGATTTGTAAATGCTGAACCAACCGTGTAGCCCAGGAAAAAAATCCCACTTGGTCATGGAGAATAATCCTTTTAATATACTTATGGATTCTCTTGGCTAGTGTGTTGATGAGAATTTTTGCATCCATGATCATCAGGGATATTTGTCTGTATTTCTCCTTTTTGTTGGGGTCTTTGTCTGGTTTTGGGATCAAGGTAATGTTGGCCTCATACAATGAGTTTGGAAATTTTCCTTCCATTTCTATTTTTTTGGAAACAGCTTCAGAAGAATAGGCATTAGTTCTTTAAATGTTTGGTAGGATTCCCCTGTGAAGCAATCCAGCCCTGGACTCCTGTTTCTTAGGAGATTTTTGATTACTGCTTCAATTTCCTTATTGCTTATGGGATCTGTTCAGGTTTTCTATTTCTTCCCTTTTCAGTTTTGGTAGGTTATATATTTCTAGGAATGCATCCATTTCTTCAAGATTGCCTAATTTGTTGGTGTATAGTTGCTCATAATATGTTCTTAAAATCATTTGTATTTCCTTGGTGTTGATTGTGATGTCTCCTCTATCGTTCATGATTTTATTAATTTGGGTCCTTTCTCTTTTCTTTTTGATAATTCTGGCTAGGAGTTTATCAATCTTATTAATTCTTTTGCAGAACCAGCTTCTAATTTTGTTGATCTGTTCTACTGTTCTTTTGGTTTCTACTTCATTGATTTCTGTTCTAATTTTTATTGTTTCTTGTCTCCTGCTTGGATTAGTCTTTTTGTGTGTGTGTGTGTTCTTTTTCCAGCTCCTTTAGGTGTAAGGTTAGCTTGTGTATTTGAGACTTTTCTAGTATCTTGAGAAAAGCTTGCATTGCTATGTACTTACCTCTTAGGACCACCTTTGCTGCATCCCAAATTTTTTGAACAGTTGTGTTTTCATTTTCATTTGTTTCCATGAATTTTGTAAATTGTTCTTTAATTTCCTAGTTGACCCATTTATTCTTTAGTAGGATTCTCTTTCAGTTCCAAATATTTGAGCTCTTTCCTCATTTCTTCTTGTGATTGAGTTCAAATTTCAAAGCAGTGTGGTCTGAAAATATACAGGGAATAATCCCAATATTTTGGTACCAGTTCGACCTGATTTGTGACCCAGTATGTGATATATTCTGGAGAATGTTGCATGTGCACTAGAGAAGAATATGTATTCTGTTGTGTTAGGATGGAATACTCTGTATATAATTGTGAAGTCCATCTGGTCCAGGGCGTCATTCAAAGCCCTAGTTTCTTTGTTGATCTTTTGCTTAGATGATCTATCCATTGTTGTGAGTGGGGTGTTAAAGTCCCCTACTGTTACTGTATCATTATCAATGTGTTCCTTTATGTTTGTTATTAATTGTTTTATGTAATTGGCTGCTCCCAAGTTAAAAGCTTAAATATTTATAATTGTTAAATCTTCTTGCTGGATAGACCCTTTGCATATGATAAAATGTTCTTCTTCATCCCTTACTACAGTCTTTGGTTTAAAATCTATTTTGTCAGGGCACCTGAGTGGTTCAGTTATTAAGCGTCTGCCTTTGGCTCAGGTCATGATTTCGGGGTCCTGGGATCAAGCCCCACATCAGGCTCCCTACTCAGTGGGAAGCCTGCTTCTTTCTCTCCCACTCCCCCTACTTGTGTTCCCTCTCTCACTGTCTCTTTCTGTCAAATAAATAAATAAAATCTTTAAAAAATAAAATAAAATCTATTTTGTCTGATATAAGGATTGCTACCCCAGTTTTATTTTGATGTCTATTAGCATGATAAATCGTTTCCCCCTGCTTACTTTTAATATGGAGTTGTCTTTGGGTCTAAAATGAATCTCTTGTGGACAGCATATGAATGGGTCTTGCTTTTTTTTGTAAACTGATACCCTGTGTCTTTTGATTGGAGCATTTATGCCATTTACATTCATAGTAATTCTTGAAAGATATGAATTTAGTGCCATTGTATACCTGTAAAGTCACTGTTTCTATGTATTGTCTCTGTTCCTTTCTGGTCTATATTAATTTTGGGCTTTCTCTTCACTCACAGAATCCCCTTTAATATTTCTTGCAGGGCTGGTTGAATGATCACAAATTCTTTTAGTTTCTGTTTCTCTTGGAAGCTCTTTATCTCTCCTTCCATTCTGAATGACAGTCTTGCTGGATAAAGTATTCTTGGCTGCATGTTTTTCTCATTTAGTACCCTGAGTATATCATGCCAGTCCTTTCTGGCCTGCCAAGTTTCTGTGGATAGGTCTGCTGCCAGTCTAATGTTTCTACTCTTGTGGATTATGGGCCTCTTGTCTTGAGCTGCTTCCAAGATTTTCTCTTTATCTCTGAAATTTGCAAGCTTCACTATTATATTTTGGGGTGTAGGTCTATTTTTTTTGAGGGGGTTCTTTGTGCCTCCTGGACTTGAATGCCTGTTTCCTTCCCCAGATTAAGGAATTTCTCAGTTATGATTTGATCAAATATACCTTGTGTCCCTCTCTCTTTCTTCTTCCTCTGGGACCCCAATTATTCTAATATTGTTTTACTTTATGGTACCCCTGTTTTCTCAAAGCCTCCCCTCATGATCCATTAGTTGTTTTTTTTTCTCTTTTTCTCAACTTCATTGCTTTCCATCATTTTGTCTTCTATGTCACTGACTCTCTCTTCTGCCTTATTTCCCCCAGCTTTTAGAGCATCCATTTTAGACTCCATCTCAGTTAAAGCATTTTAAGTTTCAGCCTGATTATATTTTTGTTCTTTTATTTCTGCACTAAGGGATTCTCTAGCATCTTTCATGTTTTTTTTTTTTTCAAGCCCAGCTTGTATCTTCATTATCATTATTCTAAACTCTAGGTTCAACATCTTACTTAAATCCATATCGATTAAATCTGTGGGAGAGAGTATTACCTCTGGTTCTTTCTTTTGTTATGAATTTCTCCTTCTACAATTTTGTCCAGAGAAGAATAGATGAATGAAAGAACCAAATAAAAAATATCAACCATGACCCCAGCGAAATATACACTAGACAAATACAAATAAATCAAAATCCAAAAAAGGCAAAAAAAAGGTGGGAAGAGATATAATCTAACAGGCACAAGATCCCAAAATTGTAAAGAAAAAAAAATTGCATATCTTCAAAAATAAAATTAGATACAATGAAAGGAAGCCAATAATGAATACATTTATAAAATATAAAAGTAAAAATGAAAATTTAAAAAGATTTAAAAAAATAATTGATAAAATAAGAAGGTAATTGAAAAGAAAAAAAAAAGAAAATTTTAAACCGAAAGACTAAAGAATCACAAGGAAAAACCCCTCAAATTCTATATACTATTTTCCCCTATGCAGGAGTTTTTCAGTTCTCTGTAATCCATACACTTGGTATTAGCCTGATGTTCCTGTTGGTCTTCTGGGGGAGGGGCCTGTTGCACTAATTTTAAGGTGTCTTTGCCTGGGTGGGGTTGCAGCACCCCTGCCAGAGGCCAGTCTCAGTGTCAGCTGCCACTTGCTGGGGCCCTGCTCTTGGCACCATTGCCAGATCCTGTGTGCACCCGAGCTGCTCCTTCTGGGGGAAGGAGGAGGGCAGTTGTGGTTCTGCCAGTTGCTGTGCCCATATTCCAGAAACAGTTTCCCAGTCCTGTGCACACCTGCACAATTCCTCCCACGAGAAGGTGGAGTTTCTCACAGCGGTTCTGTCACTTCCTGGGCCCCTGCTTAGAGAGCGGTCACCCAATGGCACCAGGGTTCATGGTTTATGGCAACACTGAGCTGAGAGCCCACTCCAGGGCTCCCTAATTGTAGACAGCATCCCCTTTCCAATGCCTGGGAACTCTGCTATACTCAGACATCCCTGTTCTTTCTGTGATTCCAGGGATCCTGAAAAGACTCTATCCCACTTAGGATTCTGCCCCACTTCACCACCTAAGCACCTTTCAAGCAGGGACCTCCCTTACAGGAGCAGACTTCTAAAAGTTCAGATTTTGCACTCTACTGCTATATCACTTTCTGGCAGCCAGCTTACAGAGGCTTCCTCCCCCCAGTTTATTTTCCCATATATCCACTCAGATTCACTTCTCCACACCTCCTACCTTGCAAAAAGTGGTTGCTTTTCTATTTATAGAATTGCAGCAATTATTTTCTTAGATCTCATATTGAATTCACAGGTGTTCAGAATGATTTCCTAGGTATCTAGCTGAATTTAAGGAATCTGATGAAATGAAGGTCACCTACTCTGATCATCTTCCCTCCACTCCTCTTAAATATATTATTTTAATCCTTACAGCAACCACAAGAAATGAGGTAGGTAATTTTATTCCATTATCCAGATCAAGTAATTGAGGCCTAGAGAAAAAATTACATTCCTTGTAGAGACAATTACAATGAGCTACCAAGACTACTGCTCAGAGAACAGAAAGTAAAGACTTTCTAAATCTGCTATTATTACATAACCTTATCCTGCTCTAGTTTCCTGCAGTGATTCAAGGTAAGAGAGCCAAGATAGAAATGCTTGGTCACAAGCTGGGTGAGCACAGAGTGTGGCCAGAGACCAGAGAGACAGGAGTGATTGACTGCTTTTCTCTGAGGACTCACTGAGGAGTGGGGCCCTGAGCTCTTGGCTCCTCTGGGGCAAGAGAATGGAAGGGCTCCTCCAAAGCTGTATGGAAAGCTTTCAGGGAACAAAAACTACTGAGAGCAAACCCAAGCAGATTATTTAGCCTGGCCCCTGGCAAGGGCAGTGCAATTCCACCTCAGGCAAAGACATTTGAAAATCACTGCAACAGGACCCTCCCCCAGAAGATCAGCAAGAACAGCCAGCCAAGACCAACTTTACTGAACAATGAGAACAGCAAAACGCTGTGCTAGGGGAATACAGCACATAGAATTCATGGCTTTTTTCCCCATGACTTTTTAGTCTTTCAAACTTAATTTTTTTAATTTTCTTTATTTTCTTTTTCTATTTTTTTAGTTGAATTTTTCTTCTTTCCTTTTCAACCAACATCTTATCAATTATGTTTTTAAAACCCTTTTAAATTTTCATTTATATGATCATATTCTATCTGTCCATTGTATTTAACCTAATTTTTTGTATATATATAAATTTTTTCTTTCTTTAAAATTTTGGGATACAGTTTTTTCTAAAAGACCAAAATATACCCTAAATCTAGTGTATGACATTGTCCTAGTCTCCCACCTGATCACATTCTCTCTTTTTCTTTAATTTTTTTCATTATTTTCTCAACCAACTTCTTATAAATTCCCTTTTTAAAATCTTTTTAAATTTTAGGGGTGCCTGGGTGGCTCAGTTGGTTAAGCATCTGCCTTCAGCTCAGGTCATGATCCTGGGGTCCTGGGATCGAGCCCTGCATTGGGCTCCCTGCTCAGTGGGGAATCTTCTTCTCCTTCTGCCCCTCCTCCCTGCTCATGCTCTCTCTCTCTCTTTCATATAAATAAATAAATAAAAATTAAAAAAATAAATAAAATCTTTTTAAATTTTCACCATTACAGTCATATTCCATCCCCTTATTGTATTTACCCTTATTTTTGTATATATATAAGGTTTTTCTTTCTTTAAAATTTTAGGAGGCAATTTCTTCTAACAGACCAAAATACACCCAAAATCTAGTGTGTGGCTCTGTTCTGTTCACCAAATTGATCATATTCTTTTTTTTTTCCTTTCTTTTCCCCCCAGTTTCAGGTCTCTTCTGATTTGTTTAGTGTATATTTTTCTGGGGTCGTTATTACCCTTTTAGCATTTTATTTTCTCATTCATCTATTCTCCTCTGGACAAAATGACAAGAAGGAAAAAACTCACCTCAAAAAAAAGGACAAGTAGCAGTACTGACTGCCAGGGGCCTAATCAATTCAGACATTAGTAAGATGTTGGAACTAGAGTTCAGAATGATGACTATAAAGATACTAGCTGGGCTTGAAAAAAGCATGGAAGATACTAGAGAATCCCTTTCTGGAGAAATAAAAGAACTAAAGCCTAACCAAGTTGAAATCAAAAAGACTATTAATGAGGTGCAATCAAAAGTGGAGGCACTAACTGCTAAGATAAATGAGGCAGAAGAGAGAATTAGTGATCGAGAAGACCAAATGATGGGGAATAAAGAAACTGAGAAAAAGAGAGATAAACAACTACTGGACCACGAAGGGGAGAATTCGAGAGATAAGTGATACCATAAAGCGAAACATTAGAATAATTGGGGTCCCAGAAGAAGAAGAAAGAGAGAGAGGGGCAGAAGGTATATTGAAGCAAATTAAAGCAGAAAACTTCCTTCATTTGGGGAAGGAAACAGTCATCAAAATAAAGGAGGCACAGAGAATCCCCCTCAAAAATCAATAAAAATAAGTCAACACCATGATACCTAATAGTAAAACTCACAAGTCTCAGAGACAAAGAGAAAATCCTGAAAGAAGCTCTGGAAAAGAGGTCTACAACCTACAATGGTAGAAACATTAGATTGGCAGCAGACCTTTCCACAGAGACCTAGCAGGCCAGAAAGGACTGGCATGATATATTCAGAGCACTAAATGAGAAAAATATACAGCCAAGAATACTATATCCAGATAGGCTGTCACTGAAAATAGGAGAGATAAAAAGTTTCCAGGACACACAAAAATTAAAGAATTTGTGTACACCAAACCAGCCCTACAAGAAATATTGAAAGGGGTCCTCTAAGCAATGAGAGAGCCTAGAAGTAACATAGACCAGAAACGAACACAGAAAATATACAGTAATAGTCACTTTACACATAATACAATGGCACTAAATTCATATCTTTCAATAGTCATCCTGAATGTAAATGGGCTAAATGCCCCAATCAAAAGACACAGGGTATCAGTTTGGATAAAAAAAAACAAGACCCATCGATATGCAGTCTGCAAGAGACTCATTTTAGACCCAAAGACACCCCCAGACTGAATGTGAGGGGGTGGAAAACAATTCACCATGCTAATGGACATCAAAAGAAAGCTGGGGTGGCAATCCTTATATTAGACAAATTAGATTTTAAACCAAAGACTACAGTAAGAGATGAGGAAGGACACTACATCATACTTAAAGGGTCTATCCAACAAGAAGATCTAACAATTATAAATATTTATGCCCCTAACATGGGAACAGCCAATTATATAAGCCAATTAATAACAAAATCAAAGAAACAGATCAACAATAATACAGTAACAGTAGGGGACTTTAACACCCCCCTCAACAAAATAGATCATCTAAGCAAAAGAGCAACAAGGAGATAAAAGCTTTAAATAACCCATTGGACCAGATGGACTTCACAGATATATTCAGAACATTCCATCCCAAAGCAACAGAATACACATTCTTCTCTAGTGCCCATGGAACATTCTCCAGAATAGATCACATCCTGGGTCACAAATCAGGTCTCAACTGGTACCTAAAGACTGTGATCATTCCCTGCATATTTTTGGACCATAATGCTTTGAAACTAGAATTCAATCACAAGATGAAAGTTGCAAAGAACTCAAATACATGGAGGCTAAAGAGCATCCTACTAAAGAATGAATGGGTCAACTAGGAAATTAAAGAAAAATTTAAAAAATTCATGGAAACAAATGAAAATGAAAACACAACTGTTTCAAATCTTTGGGATGCAGCAAAGGTGGTCCTAAGAGGAAAGTATATAGCAATACAAGCCTTTCTCAAGAAGCAAGAAAGGTCTCAACCTTTCTTACACAATACACAACCTAACCCTATACCTAAAGGAGCTGGAGAAAGAACAGCAAATAAAGCCTAAACCCAGCAGGAGAAGAGAAATAATAAATATCAGAGCAAAAATCACTGAAATAGAAACCAAAAGAACAGTAGAACAGATCAATGAAACTAGGAGCTGGTTCTTTGAAAGAATTAATAAGATTGAGAAACTCCTGGCCAGACTTACCAAAAAGAAATGAGAAAGGACCCAAATAAATAAAATCATGAATGAAAGAGGAGAGATCACAACCAACACCAAAGAAATACAAACAGTTATAAGAACATATTATGAGCAACTATATGCCAGCAATTAGATGATCTGGAAGAAATGGATGCATTCCAAGAGATGTATAAACTACCAAAACTGAACAGACCCATAACCAGTAAGGAAATTGAAGCAGTAATCAAAAATCTCCCAACAAACAAGAGCCCAGGGCCAGATGGTTTCCCAGGGATATTTTACCAAACATTTAAAGAAGAATTAATACCTCTTCTTCCGAAACTGTTCTAAAAAATAGAAATGGAAGGAAAACTTCCAAACTCATTTTATGAGGCCTGCATTACCTTGATCCCAAAACCAGAGAAAGACCCCATCAAAAAGGAGAACTACAGACCAATATCCTTAATGAATATGGATGCAAAAATTCTCACCAACATACTAGCCAGTAGGGTCCAACAGTACATTTAAAGGATTATTTACCATGACCAAGTGGGACTTATTCCTGGGCTGCAAGGTTGGTTCAGCATCCACAAATAAATCACTGTGATACAATACATTAATAAAAGAAAGAATAAGAACCATATGATACTCTCAAGAGATGAAAAAAAAGCATTTGACAAAGTACAACATCGTTCTTGATGAAACTCTTCACAGTGTAGGGAGAGATGGTACATACCTCAATATCATAAAAGCCATCTATGAAAAACTCACAGCAAATATCATTCTCAATGGGGTAAAACTGAGAGCTTTTCCCCTAAGGTCAGGAACATGGCAGGGATGTCCACTATCACCAGTGCTGTTCAACATAGTACTAGAAATCCTAGACTCAGCAATCAAACAACAAAAATAAATAAAAGGCATCCGAATAGGCAAAGAAGAAGTGAAACTCTCACTTTCTGCAGATGATATGATACTTTATGTGGAAAACCCAAAAAACTCCACCCCAAAACTGCTAGAACCCATACAGGAATTCAGTAAAGAGGCAGGATATAAAATCAATGCACAGAAATCAGTGGCATTCCTATACACCAACAAAAGACAGAAGAAAGAGAAATTAAGGAGTCGATCCCATTTACAATTGCACCCAAAACCATAAGACACCTAGGAATAAATCAAACCAAAGAGGGAAAAAAATCTGTACTTAGAAAACTATAGAATAGTCATGAAAGAAATTGAGGAAGTCCCAAAGAAATGGAAAAGCGTTCCATGCTCATGGATTGGAAGAACAAATATTGTGAAAAAGTCTATGCTACCTAGAGCAATCTACACATTCAATGCAATCCCTATCAAAATACCATCAACTTTTTTCAAAGAAATGGAACAAATAATCCTAAAATTTGTATGGAACCAGAAGAGACCCTAGATAGCCAGACAAATGTTGAAAAATAAAAGCAAAGCTGGTGGCATCACAATTCCGGACTTCAAGCTCTATTACAAAGCTGTGATCACCAAGACAGCATGGTACTGGCACAATAACAGACATATAGACCAATCGAACAGAATAGAGAGCCCAGATATGGACCCTCAACCCTATGGTCAAATAATCTTTGAGAAAGCAGGAAAAAATATACAATGGAGAAAAGACAATCTCTTCAATAATTGGTGTTGGGAAAATTGGACAGCCACAGGCAGAAGAATGAAACTGGACCATTTCCTTACACCACACACAAAAACAGACTCAAAATGCATGAAAGATGTAACTGTGAGACAGGAATCCATTAAAATTGTAGAGGAGAACACTGGCAGCAAACTCTTTGACCACAGCTGCAGCAACTTCTTCCTAGACACATCGCCAAAGGCAAGGAAGCAAGGGCAAAAATGAACTATTGGGACTTCATCAAGATAAAAGAGCTTTTGCACAGCAAAGGAAACAGTCAGTAAACAGTTGTCTGTCAGACAACTGACAGAATGGGAGAAGATATTTGAAAATGACATATCAGATAAAGGGCTAGTATCCAAAATCTATAAAGAACTTATCAAACTCAACACCCAAAGAACAAATAATCCAGTCAAGAAATGGGCAGGAGACCTGAACAGACATTTCTGCAAAGAAGACATCCAAATGGCCAACAGACACATGAAAAAGTGCTCCACATCACTCGGCATCAGAGAAATCCAAATCAAAACCTCAATGAGATACCACCTCACACCAGTCAGAATCTAAAATTAGCAAGTCAGGAAATGACAGATGTTGGCGAGGATGTGGAGAAAGGGGAACCCTCTTACACTGTTGGTGGGAATGCAAGCTGGTGCAGCCACTGTGGAAAGCAATATGGAGATTCCTCAAAAAGTTGAAAACAGAGATACCCTGTGACCCAGCAATTGAACTAATGGGTATTTACCCCAAATACAAATGTAGTGATCCAGAGGTACACGTGCACCCCAAAGTTTATAGCAGCAATGTCCACAATAGCCAAACTATGGAAAGAGCCTAGATATCCATTCACAGATGAATAAAGAAGATGTGGTGTATATATATATACAATGGAATATTATGCAGCCATCAAAAAATTGAAATCTTGCCATTTGCCACAGTGTGGATGGAACTAGAGGGTATTTTGCTAAGCGAAATAAGTCAATCAGAGAAAGACAAGTATATGATCTCCCTGATATGAGAAATTTGAGAAACAAGATGGAGGATCATAGGGGAATGGAGGGAAAAATGAAACAAGACGAAACCAGATAAGGAGACAAACCATAAGAGACCCTTAATCTCAGGAAACAAACTGAGGGTTGCTGGAGTGGAGGGGGGATGGGAGGGATGGGTGGCTGGGTGATGGACATTGGGGAGGGTGTGTGCTATGGTGAGCGCTGTGAATTGTGTAAGAGTGATGAATCACAGACCTGTACACCTGAAAGAAATAACACATTATATTTTAATAAAAAATAACATTTTAAAATATGTATTTATTTATTTTAGAGAGAGAGTAGAGGAAGGGGCAGAGGGACAGAATCTTCAAGCAGACTCTCTACTGAGCACCAAGCTCAATGCAGGGCTCAATCTCACAACCCATGAGACCATGACCTGAGCTGAAATGACAAGTCAGATCCTTAAGCAAATGAGGCACCCAGGTGGCCCAAGAATATTTTTGAAATGAATATAGTTTTATGTTATGTTGGGCAACATTTTAAGTTGAATTTGGGGAAAGCTTACCTATTATACATTGGCCCAGATCATTATGGCCTTTTCTAATCTTACTGACTCCTTAATACCATGGGGAGTTAATTAGTTTAATACTATGTACTGCATTCTGGTTATTAAGCAGAAAACAAACAAACAAAAAACTTAATTAAATTTATCTGACTTGTGTTTTTTTGGAGATTTTTTTTATTACTGATTCAATTTCTTTGCTAGTTATTGGTCTATTCAAATTTTCTATTTCTTCCTGTTTCAGTTTTAGTAGTTTGTATATTTCTAGGAATTTATACATTTCTTCCAGATTGTCTGATATGTTGGCATATAATTGCTCATAATAATCTCTTATAACTGTTTGTATGTCAGTGGTGTTGGTTGTTATTTCTCTCCTTTGTGATTTTATTTATTTGGACCCTTCCTCTTTTCTTTTTGATAAGCCTGGCTAAGGGTTTATCAATTTTATTTTATTTTATTTTAAAGATTTTATTTATCTATTTGACAGAGAGGGAACACAAGCAGGGGGAGTGGGAGAGGGAGACACAGGCTTCCCGCTGAGCAGGGAGCCCAATGCGGGGCTCAATCCCAGGACCCTGGGATCATGACCTGAGCCGAAGGCAGACGCTTAACGACTGAGCCACCCAGGCACCCCGGGTTTATCAATTTTATTAATTCCTTCAACAAACCCACTTCTAGTTTCATTTGTCTGTTCTCCTGTTTTTTGTTTATTTGTTTCTAGTTCATTATTTCTGCTCCAATTTTTATTATTTCCTTTCTGTTGGCTTTAGGCTTCATGTGTTGTTCTTTTTCTAGCTCCTTTAATTTTAAGGTTAGGTTGTTTATTTGAGATTTTTTGCCTCTTGAGGTAGGCCTGTATTGCTATATGATTCCCTCTTAGGACTACTTTTGCTGCATCCCAAAGGTTTTGAACCATCATGTTTTCATTTTCATTTACTTCCATGTATTTTTTTTTTATTTTTTCTTTAATTTCTTGGTTGACCCATTCATTCTTTAGTAAGAGTTCTTTAATCTCCATGTATTTGTCATCTTTTCAATTTTTTTCTTGTGATTGAGGGTGCCTGGTGTCTCAGATGGTTAAGCCTCTGCCTTTGGCTCAGGTCATGATATCCAGGTCCTGAGATTGAGCCCCCCATCAGGCTCCCAGCTCAGAGGGGAGTCTGCTTCTCCCTCTCCCCCTGCCTCTCCCTGTGCTTGTGCTCTCTCTGTCTCTCTTTCTTTCAAATTAATAAATAAAACCTTAAAAATTATTTTTTTTCTTGTGGTTGACTTCAAGTTTCCTAGCGTTGTGGTCTGAAAATATTCATAGTACAATTTCAATCTTTTGGTACTTGTTGAGGCCTGGTTTATGACCTATTTTGGAGAATGTCTCATGTGCACTTGAAAAGAACGTGTATTCTGTTGTTTTAGGACGAAATGTTCTGAAGATATCTGTTAAGTCCACTGGTCTAATGTGTCATTCAATGACATTGTTTCCTTGTTGAATTTTTGCTTAGATGATCTGTAAATTAGTATATGTGTGGTGTTAAAGTTCCTTACTAATATTGTATTTTTATCAATGAGTTCCTTTATGTGTGTTATTAATTGATTTATATATTTGGGTGCTCCAAAGTTGGAGGCATAAATATTTACAATTGTTACATCCCATTGGATAGATCTCCATTATGATATAGTTCCTTTCTTCATCTCTTGATACAGTCTTTTGTTTAAAATCTAGCTTGTCTGGTATAAGTATTGCTACTCTGGCTTTCTTTTTGACATTCATTTGCAAGATACATGTTTCTCCATTCCTTCATTTTCAATCTACATACAGGTGCCTTTATGTCCAAAATGAGTGTCTTGTAGGCAGCATATAAATTGGCCTTTTTTTAATCCATTCTGACAACCCATGTCTTTTGTTTGAAGCATTTAGTCCACTTACATCCAGAGTAATTATTGATAGATATATATTTAGTGCCATTTATTATTTGTTTTGTCATTGTTTCTGGAGATTTTCTCTGTTCCTTTCTAGTCTTTGTCACTTTTTCACTTCCCACTCAAAAAGTCCTCTTTAATATTTCTTGCAGTGCTGGGTTTGTGGTCATGGACCCCTTTAGTTTTGTGTGTTTGGGAAACTCTTTATCTCCTTCTGAATGATCACCTTTTTGGATAGAGTATTTTTGGCTGCAATTTTTTCCCAATCAGCACTTTGAATATATCATGCCACTCTCTAATTTCTTGCCAAGTTTCTGTGGAGACATCTACTGGTTGCCTTATGGGTCTTCCCTTATAAGTTAAGGACTTCTTTTGTCTTGCTGCTTTTCCTATTTTTTCATCACTATATTTTGCAAATTTAACTACAATACGTCTTGTTGGCCTGCTTTTGTTGATTTTGATGGGAGTTCTCTGTGCTTCTTGGATAGGGATGTGTTTCCTTCCTCAGATTAGGGAAGCTTTCAGCTATAATCTCCTCAAAAAACCTTCTGCCCCCTTTTATCTCTCTTTTTTGGAATGAATGAATGTTATTATGTTTTATGGAGTCTCTTCTCTAAGTCTACTCCCATGATCTAAACTTTTCCTTTTTCTCTTGTGTTCAGCTTCATTATTTTCCATAATTCTATCTTCTGTATCACTTATTCTTTCCTCTGCTTCTTGCATCTTGTGTTCATTACATCCAGTTGGTTTCAAATCTCAGTTGCTTTTTTATTTTTATTTTTATTTTATCTTGATTGTTTTTTAGCTCTTTTATCTCTGCTCTAAGGGTCTGTAAGGGTCCCTGATGTCTTCCATGCTTTTCTCAAGCCCAGCAGGTATTCTTTTGATTGTTGCTTTAAATTCTCCATCAGGCATATTACTTATATCTGTTTCAATTAGATCCTGGGACATGACCATTTCTTGTTCTTTCTTTTGGCATGAATTCCTCCATATTGGCATTTTGTCTAGGACACTGTCTTCTCTGTGTTAGAAAAGCCAGTTATGTTTCTTGTTCCTGAGCTTAATGGCTTCATCAAGAAAAGATCATATAATATCCAGGGTCTGACAGTTCAGGAAGTGTCTCTGGTGTGTGATGCATGCACTCTGCTGTTGTGTTTTGGCTCCTCTATCCCTCAGGTCAGTTGTCTGCAGATGTTCTCCTTGCCTGCAGTGGAGAGTCTTTAGTCCTTGGTCTGAATGTGGTGAGTTTTATCTAAGTGTGTTATGGTCTCCTTGTTAAAAGAGACCTGATGATGATATGTCCAGTAGAACCAAAGCTTTGCAGAGCTCTATTCAGTAGACATGGTTCATGCATGGGTTTGTGCTTGTCTTCTGGGAAAGGGCCCTGTTGCACTGGTCCTTAGGCACACTTGCCCTAGAAAAGCAGTACCAGCTGAGTGCCAGGAGGTGGGGCTTGGTGTAAGCAGCTTATGCATCCAATTTTGGCACTATGCTGTTTACTGAAGTTGGTTTATACTGAAGAGTAAGGGAGGGAATTGGTACTAGGCTGCCCCTTTGTCCTTGGATTGGGGAGTCCATGCTTGCCACTCTTAGGTTAGGACTTTCAGAGGGATGAATAATTTCCCCTCATGCATCCTATGTGTTTTTCAGATTGCTGTTTTCACATCATCTGTCTGGGTTGCTTGCCTGCCTGGAGCAGTACAGTGCATCTTGGGTTCTATCCCAGCCAAGCCTGCTAACTTAAAATTCTAAAATTAGGGGCCTGGTATAGTGGAGGTCTGCCCTGGTCCTCTTGGAAAGGGTATCGCTATGCTTGGACTGATAAAGTTTTGACCCAGAAGGACAGGGGCATGGCATTTGGTGCAAAGCAGGCTAAACAGGCAGTGTCTAGGTTAGCCGCCCTCAGCATGTGTCTCTGCATCTATGCTAAAGGATTGGGGAGGGAAATGACACCTGCTCTCTTTTGTCCCCAGAAAGACAGTGCTGCTTCTCACAGATGCACTCCAAGAAGAGAGAACATTCTACCTGATAACTTTGAACAAATTCTTTAGCTTTTCAGTGTCTCACTTTTTAAATCTATATAATATGGACAAGAGGAGGGAACTATCTAATAGGGTTTCTATAAGAATGAAATTAATGTTAATGCATGGCTGGCATCTAGTTAACTTTGTTGAACACTCATTAACAGCAAAAACAATATCAGTGTTCATTGACTTACATCCAGTAGTTTGAAGAAAATTCCTGAAATTAAACCATTTAAAATGATTATCTTTTCCAAATTCTAGTTTGGATTGTTTTATAATTATTATCTATAGTTCAATCCTCCCTGTTTTAAAATAAAAGTGAAAAACTTTAATTCTTGATGAGTCTGCACTTTGATTAGAAATGAAAGCTAACAAAGAACAGTAAAATTAAAAAAAAATATTGAATCATGCACTCTGGATTTCTTTCCAATAGATTTAAAAAAATCCTTTTATTTTGAAGTAACTGTAGATTTATGTACAATTGGAAGATACAATACAGAGAGATCCCATGTACTCTTCACCCAGTTTCTCTTAATGGTAACATCTTGCAAAACTATAGTACAATATCACAACCAGGATTTTGACCTTGGTAAAATCCAATGATTTTGTTAGCTTTCTCCAGTTTTACACACATTCAACTGTGTGCATGTGCTCATGCATATATTTAGTTCTATGCAATTTTGTCATAGGTGTAGGTTTGTGTGATCACCACCACAGCCAAGATATAGAACAGTTCGATTACCAAAATGATTCTCCATGTTCCTTTTTTATAACTATACCCAACTGCCTCTAGCCTTCACATCCAAAAATGGAAACTACAACATGTAACCTTTTGGGATTAACTTTTTCATTTAGCGTAATTTCTTGGAGCTTTATCCAAATTGTGTATATTGGTAGTTTGTTCCTATTTATTATGGTAACATCTATGGTATGAATGTGCACAATTTATTTAACCACTCACTTATTGAAAGACATTTGATTGTTTCCAGCTTTTGGTGATTAAAAATAAATCTGCTATGAACATTTGAGTACAGGTTTTAAAAAACTGCTTCTTTCTTCTGTCACCACACCTACTACATTTATTTCATCCCTTTGCCCATCCTCTTGGATTGTTAGAGATTCAGCTGCACTTTTATCAATGCTTAACTGGACATTTATCACATTCAAATTAGTAGTAAGCATGATGGATCAAATTCTCTTGATAAATTCTGATTCATCTGATCAATGTTGTGAAAAGGGATTGGTCTAGTTACTAGTTGTAAATAAATAGAAGTTTGCTAGTTTCCTATGGCTAAGTCATATTTTGCCCTATCCATTCTTTTTTGAAACTGCTGAAAGAGAGAGAGCCAGAAAATAGATTTAAGAAGCACAAAGACCATATCTCAAATGGACATATGCAGTAAGAGTATTTTATACAATTTTTACACTCATTTACCATTAGTAAAAGTGAAAAGGATTGAATTGTATTACATGATGCTAAATATTGGGATTTTTTTTTCATATGGATTTGTCAAATGAAGTTTGGAATACATAAAAGCACTTTCAAAAGCTTTATCAATTTTAAAACTGAATGCACAGACACAATTAGTTTTAAGAATTTGGATAACATAGAAAGATGAAATATTTTTGTCCAGGTCAACTTATTCATATCAGAGTCAGCAGCTTCCACTGCTTTCACTCTTCATTGAAGGAAAATCCCACAAACATATTGTTTTCTTACTATACTTTGACATTGAGTTGAAGTCTGGACTCTTTCACATTTGGTTTCTCTTTGAATGTTTTCCATATCACATAATCAGATATTGGATAGTTCATTTTTCATCTTAGCAAATGGCTATTTAACAGACATGGATTGGCAATAGTTATTTACTTTACTCTCTAATATTTATATAGCAAATTCTCACTTAAGCAGATCAACAAAGCACTATAACTATGGAGCATCAGCTGGGGCTTAGAAATATTTTTAACTAGAATTTTTTAATTATAAAAATAATTTATGGGTCACCTGGGTGGCACAGTTGGTAAAGCATCTGACTCTTTGTTCTGGCTCAGGTTATGATCTCAGGATCCTGAGATTGAGGCCCACGTCAGGCTCCATTCTCAGTATGGAGTCTGCTTGAGTTTCTCTCGCCATCTTTCTCTGCCCCCTCCCCTGCTCTCTCTCTCTAAAATAAATAAATCTTTTAAAAAATGATTTATTATAACAAAATTTTATTAAGCTAGTCACTTCTTGCTCTGTATTTTTAATTTTATTATTTTTATTTTTTAAAAGATTTTATTTATTTATTTGAGAGAAAGAGAGGGAGAGAGAGCATGAGTGGGGGTAGGGGCAGAGGGAGAAGCAGACTCCCTGTTGAGTGGGGAGCCCGATATGGGGCTGGATCCCAGGACTCTAGGATCATGACCTGAGCCTGTTAGATGCTTAACCAACTGAGCCACCCAGGCACACTTGCTCCAAATTTCTAGAACTCATCACAGTTAAGTTAGCTTCTAGAGGTATTTAGATAAATTGAATTCCGTGAAGCTTGACTGCCTATTTGCCATGTACCATCATAAACACTGGGGTGCTATATTGTGTCAGTTTTATATAAGTAGTTTCAATAGTAAAAATTCTCCCTGCCCCCACAGTAATGTAGCCTACTGTGCTCCAGTGACCTACCTGGATACCTAATTCCACCTTAAGAAAAATGTTTTTCTTTTTGGTAAAGTGTATCCAGTACACTTTGGATAAAGATATTATTCATAAAAGGGTAATTGTCATTAAAAAATAAAACATAATGGAATGCAGCAAAAGTCACTATAATCAGTAGAGCTAAAGTTTGTCTCAGAATATAATGATTTCAAAAATATATGCAGAATATATGTTCACTATAGCCAAAATATGGAAAGATCCCAGATGTCCATGGTCAGATGAATGGATAAAGAAGATGGGGTATATATATATATATATATATATATATATATATATATATATATATACAATGGAATATTACTCAGCCATCAGAAAGAATAAAATCTTGACATTTGCAATGACATGGTTGGAACTAGAGGGTATTATGCTAAGCAAAATAAGTCAGTCAGAGAAAGACAAATACCATATGATTTCACTTATATGTGGAATTTAAGAAACAAAAGAGATGAACATAGGGGAAGGAAAAGAAAAATAATTAAGACAAAAACAGAAAGGGCAGCAAACCATAAGAGACTCTTAACTATAGGGAACAAACTGAGGGTTGCTGGAGGGGAGATGGGTGAGGGGATGGGGTAACTGGGGATGGGCATTAAGGAGAGCACTTGAAATAATGAGCCCTGGGTTTTCTATGCAACTGATGAATCACTGAATTCTACCTCTGAAACTAATAATACAGTATATCTTAATTAAATTGAATTTAAATAAAATTTTGTCTTAAAATATGCAGAATACATAATAACCATCTACATAAATAGAGTTGATTTGAAAATATATAGAAATAGTCAATTATTAGAACATTTTTTAACATATTGCTGGGAATGTATAGGATGGATTACAAAGTTGAAATTAATAAATCATAGAAGTATGAAGTTTTATTCTAAATTTCACATTTTGTGATATTTAATATCTTCAACTAAAAAGAACTTTAATTTACAAAAATAAAATTTTACTTTTATTTTGTATCTATTAATTACTTGAAACAAAATCTACTATAACAATTATACTTCTGCTAATTAAAATTCAAGGCACACTTTTTAACATGTAACATTATCAATAAAGGAGGGGCTAAAATTTAGAGTAGTGGATTTGTGATTCTGAGCATAGTTGAAATAGTCTAAGTACAAGCCAGTGTACTTGTATTTGACAAACCAATGCAATATTAAGAAGATCTTTATATTGACTAATTTGATAATTCACTAAAATATAATGTGTTATGTTAACACATTTTTTAAAGTTCTGTCATTGATAAATATATGCTTCAGATGCTGTACCAAAGATAATTTACTATTTTGATTCAATTATTGACCATTATCCAAATATGCCATTAAAATATTTTAAGGACAAATCCTTCATTTCAAATATCTCAAAGATTAAGTAAATATTTACAAAAATATCTCATAGCTTATTCTGATTCTTGTGAGATAACTTTTCTCTGTGTTCTCGACAGCTTTAATTTCATGTTCTAGTTTATTTTCCCCTATGAACTTTTATTAACTGTTCTCTTATTTATATATAATGTATGCTTAAGTGCATAACTATGGCTCCTAAAAAGCAATATTAAATCTGAAGTGAACTTTACCCTGAAAAGCTCAGGAATGCAATGTGCTAATGTGCATAAAATGAAAACAGAATACTGAACATTTTGTTTTTCCTTTATGTTTTGGTTATTCTCTTCCCACTGTGCCATAGTGTGGGGGAAATCCTTTCAGTAAATACTAACTCTTCCTACCTTACCATCTTATTTGATAATTGTGTGCTAAACTCTGAGGATTTTGCTTTATACCTCTGTTGTTATTTCCAAGTACTGGTTTGTATCCCTTTAGATGAGTTAATGAGTGTTTGAGTAAGAAGTTTCTTTTGCTTATTTGGTATAGTTTACTACTTAAAATTAGTATACAGGTAGTCATTGTTTTAAGAGATTGGACTTTCATCTTTGGTCATTTTATGTAGCTGAACCATTCATCAAGCTTTGTAGTAATACATGCTTTGACACATACCTCTACCAACCAAATTTATTCTTAATGTAAGAAATGAACAGAAAGGGACTATAACTCTTATCAGCAAAAATCAAACAAAACTATAAAAATTTTTCTCTAATCTTGTAATAAGAGAATAGAATATTCAAAACCTGTGAAAGATAATTCTTAGAAGTTAATATTAGGGATTGTGAGCCTTTTCTGTACATATTCCTTTTCTTATGGTCCCCTGGTCATGTGAAATAAACTCTATGTATTTGTGGACCTGTGTCAATCATTTTAGTGATAATGGACTTTGACTGAAAGTAACTAGTTTAACTCCAAAAAAAATCTTAAATATTTTTCTTCATTTTTTTCAGGTATCAGATGGGCAGTTTTATTTAGTTTGCATATGAAGCTTAATGTAATAAAGGTAAGTGTTATATCTCTATGCAAGCACGGCCTGAAAAACCTACCTATGAACAATATTTTTTGATGCTTCATAAGGTCCATACATTTATGTGTGTGTTTAATCACATGCATATGTGCAGATTTGTGTGTTTACATCTGTGTGTATATAATTCTTTTCAATTAAACTGTAAAGAGTGCTGGCTCTTTAAGCTTGGAGACTCCATTTCCTATAGCCCTCTAGTTCTCCTGGAGATAAGCTCCCATGATTTTTAAAGCTCCTAGAGTTAATCCCCACAGATTTTCAAAGCCTGATGTCATGAGGTATCAGTTTTCCAGTGAAGGTCCCCAAGGCCAGGAGGTGCCAGGTATGGGGTCTGATCCCCTTGCTTTTCCATGCTTATGATTTCCCTCCCATTTGTGGTTAGTCATGCTGGAGGTTTGGTTTTCAATTACATCTCTACCCCTCATACCATTTTTGATATGATCTTCTCTCCAAGACTAGCCATGGATGACCTGTTCTGCCAATATTCAGGTTGTTGAGTGACTTGTAATACATGTAACTGTTGCCTCAATGTGTCTGTGGGAGGTGATCTCAGGATCCTCCTACTCTATCTTCTTCCTTGGAGATGGAATTTTCTCTTACTTTTTCACCTGGCCCTGGGATGTTTAAGGCAGAAGAATATTGCCTCCCAGGATGTGTGGGCCACATAAAGGAGGTATGACTTTGGACTAGTTAGTTAATATATCAAAATATCCTCCCAGATGAACTCTTTACTATCTCTAAAATATTGGCTAGCCCCAGGAAGAGCAGTTTCTCCCCAGCAAGAAGATCAAAACGTCATAATAACAGAAAAATTTTAAAAACTACAATACAGAAAGTACTCCTCATAGTTTTACATTTTCATAATTCTTCTGGATCCTTTCTTTAAAAAATGTAATTTACGGGGTGCCTGGGTGGCTCAGTCAGTTAAGTGTCTGCCTTCAGCTCAGGTCATGATCCCAGGGTCCTGGCATCAAGCCGGATGTTGGGCTCCCTGCTTAATGGGGAGGCTGCTTCTCCCTTTCCCTCTGTCCTTCCCCCCACTCATGTTGTCTCTCTCTCCCCCCCCAAATAAATAAATAAAATCTTTAAAAAATAAAAATAAATAAAAATTAAAAATGTGATTTACATGAAGTAAAACATTCAAATTTTAAAATGTAGAATTTAATGAGGTTTGAAAAATAGATACACCTTTGTAATAGCTAACCCCATTAGGGTATACAATAATTTTATTATTTCATTAACTTCCATCACAGCTTTTTCCAGTCGATCTCCAGGGCCCCTGAAGTGATCATAATTCCATTTTTTTTTATCATAGATTAGTTTTGCCTATTCTGGGACTTCTTAAAAATGGAAATAAATAGTATGTATTCTTTTGTATTTGGCTTCATTGCTTCAAAAAATAATTTTGAGATTCATGCATATCTTTGTTATTTCTCTCCAAGGTACAGATAGATACAGATATAGATATAGACAACCAAATTGTTTCCCAAAGAGTTTGTAGCAGTTTACACTCTCACAAGAAATATATGAGCATTCCAATTGCTTCACATCCTTAGTAACATTTTATGTTATCATTCTCTTTAACTCTAGCCATTCCAGCTTCTGTTAAGTGTTTTTTTTCTTTTTTCTTTTCTTTGTGTGTGTATTGAGCATTTTCTCATGTATTAATTAGTCATTAATATATTTCCTTTTGTAAAGTGTCTATTCAAGACTTTGGCCCATTTTAATTGGTCAGCTATTTTTAAAAATTAACTAATTGTAAGATATCTTTATATATTCTGGTTAAGAGTCTTTTGTTTGATATGTACATTACAAATATTTTCTCCCAGTCTATGGCTAGTGTTTTCATTTAGGTAATGGTATCTCTTGATGAGAAATATTTTTAATTTTGATGAAATAACATTTACTATTTTTTATTTTATGCTTAGTTTTTTTATGCTCATATACCATATTTTTGTCTATTTTTGAGGGGAGGTTGGGAAGATGAATAATAAGAAGACCCTGAGTTCACCTTGTCCCATATTTACAGCTAGATATCATCCACATCCAAGTCAATAAACCAGGAGCATGAACCAAGACTAGCAGAACGAACTCCAAACTCAACATAGAGAATAAGCTACATCTGAAAGGTTAGAAAGGTCAGGAAGGTGGAGGGAGGTAGTCCACAGGAGGGAGGGAGCTATGTGCATGAAGAGGGCAAAGAAATGAGACCTTTATCAGAGAGGTCACACAGGAAAGAATAATCCCCATAACATTTGGCCCTAAAAACAAAGGATGTTAAATTCCATAAGTTTGTAAAACCAGTGGGACTTGAGGCCTGGAGATTTAAGAGGCAGCTGACTCAGCACTGGGTGAATTGGGAAAGTGAGTAATAGCTAGGTTGCCGCCCTTAAAGAGACAGCAGCCTGCATGGAGAAGCAATATAAAAATGGCATTTACACAGGGGCAAACAGGAGACAGATCTGTTCATACTGATGCTGCAGGGTTTTAGGAGACTTCTTTGAAAAGGAGGAAACTGGCAGACACCACTTTCCTCCCCTGACCCTGCATAACCTCGGAACAACCTGTGAGAGGTGAAGCTACACAGATACTTCTTGTAGCCTTGGCATAGGGCTGAGGGCAATTTTTGTTAAAGCTGTCCATGTACCCCTTCCCAGCTACTGAGTGTACAGCTGCTCCCATATGCAGAGCCCAGACACCACACTATGCCCACATGCATGCCCCTAGTCATCATCACTTGTTGAGCCTACCTGTGCATAGCCATCACTGCATGGTGTGCCCAGCCACAGATCACCACAGTGTTTCATGGGATCTGACATAAGACTAGTGGTACAACACAAATTTTGCTAACACTGTTGCCCTCTCTCAAATTCCCCACAGGCATGCCCCATTAGAGCTAGATTTTCTGGGTCTTACTAAAACCACAGAAATAAAACACAAAATAAAACAGGCAAAGAGTCAGTGGAGAGGACTTCACTGAAAGGAAAATTGATCCAGACATAACAGCAAGTCATAAGTAACAAACATAGAATACTCTCTTGAACTGCCATGTTCTGGTAAACAGGGGCTCCTGCACTGCAGTTCACTCCAGGACCCTTCTTCATAAAGTTACTATTTCAAAAGCAGAACACATATATGACTTTCTTAATAGAGAAACAAGAAAGAGGCAGACAAAATAAGACACAGAGAAATTTATGCCAAATGAAAGATCAGGAAAAGGCCACAGCCAGACATATAAGTGAAACAGATACAAGTAACATGCCTGATAGAGAATTTAAAACAATGATCGTAAAGATACTCACTGGATTTGAGAAAAGAGTGGAAGACGTGAGTGAGACCCATAACACAGAGATAAGGAATAAAATAGAAGAGATAAGGGGCTCAGTAAACAAAATGAGAAATAAGCTTAATGGAATGAATAGCAGGATACGAGAAGCAGAGGAACAAAATAGTGACCTAGAAGACAGAGCAATGGAAAGTAATCAAGCTGAACAGAAGAGAGACAAAGGAATTATGAAAAGTGAAAATAGATTTAGGGAACTCAGTAACTCCCTTAAACATAATATAATTCACATTGTAGAAGTCCAAGAAGAAGAGAGAAAAGGGGGCAGAAAATGTATTTTAAGAAATAAATACAACCCAGCAATTGCACTACTGGGTATTTACCCCAAAGACACAGATAGTGAAAAGAAGGGGCACCTGCACCCCAATGTTCATAACAGCAATGTCCACAATAGCTAAACTGTGGAAGGAGCCAAGATGCCCTTCAACAGATGAATGGATAAAGATGTGGTCCATATGTACAACAGAATATTACTCAGCCATCAGAAAAGATGAATGCTCACCATTTGCATCAACATGGATGGAACTGGAGGGTAGTATGCTAAGTGAAATAAGTCAAGCAGAGAAAGACGATTATCATATGGTTTCACTCATATGTGGAGCAGAAGGAATATTTCAGAAGACAATACGGGAAGGGAGGGAAACTGAAAGGGAAGAAATTGTTGAGGGAGAAAAACCATATGTGACTCTTGACTTCAGGAAACAAACTGAGGGTTGCAGAAAGGGAGGCGGATGGGGGGATGGGGTAATTGGGTGATGGAGATTAAAGAGGGCATGTGATATGATGAGCACTGGGTGATATATTCAACTAATGAATCATTGAACATTATATCAAAAACTAATGATGTATGATACCTTGGCTAATTGAATTTAAATAATAAAAAAAGAAATAATAGCTGATAACTTCATTAATTTGGAGAAGGAAACAGACATTCAAATCAGGAGGCACAGAAATTTCCCATCAAAATCAACAAAAGTAGACCCACATGAAGACATATTGTATTTAAATTGGCAAAATAGAGTGATAAAGAAAAAAAAAAAGCTTAAAAGCAGCAATTAAAAAAGTCACTAACTTACAAGGGAACACCCGTAAAACTAAGATTAGAAAGAGATTTTTCAGCAGAAATTTTTCAAGGCAGAAGAGAGTGGCATGATATATTTAAAGGCTGAATGGGAAAAAACCTGCAGCCAAGAATACTGTATCCAGCAACACTGACATTCAGAATAGAAGAAGAGATAAAGAGCTTCCCAGAAAAACAAAAACTGAAGGAATTCATGAACATGAAACCAGCCTTGCAAGAAATATTAAAGGAGACTATTTCAGTGGAAAGGAGAAAACAAAAGTGACAGTATAAAGGTAGGAAATACAAAAGCAGTAAAAATGAATATTTTTGTAAAAAAATCAGTCAAGGAACTCATGAAAAAGGATATAAATTATAACAACATATATCGAAAAGGTGGGGAGGAAAAAAGAAAGTGTTCAAATTTAAATGACCATCAACTTAATATAGAATGCATTATACAGGGCACCTGGGTGGCTCAGTTGTTAAGCATCTGTCTTCGGCTCAGGTCATGATTCCAGAGTCCCGGGATCAAGTCCCACATTGGGCTCCCTGCTCAGCAGGGAGTCTGCTTCTCCCTCTGACCCTCACCCCACTTGTGATCTCTCTCTCTCAAATAAATAAATAAAATATTTTTTTTTAAAAAGAATGCAGTATGCAGAAGAGCTTATATACAAACCTAATGATAACCATATGTCAAAAACCACTAATAACCATGCAAAGAATAAAGAGAAAGAAATCCAAATATATCACTACAGAAAATCAGCATGACATAAAAGAGAGAAAGACAAGAGAGGGGGAGAGAAATTAGTCAGAAACAACCATGAACCAAAGTAATAAAATGGAACTAAATACATATCTATCAATATTTACTTTGAATGTAAAAGGACTAATGTTCCAATCAAAAGTCATAAGGTGACAGAATGGATGAAATAACAGCACCCATCTATATGTTGCCTACAAGAGACTCATTTCAGCCCTAAAGAGACCTGCAGATTGAAAGTCAGGGGATGGAGAAACATCTATCATGCAAATGGATGTCAAAATAAAGCTGGAGTTGCAATATTTGTTTCAGACAAAATAGATTTTATTTTTTATTATGTTCAATTAGCCAACATATAATAAATACATCATTAGTTTTTGATGTAGTGTTCAACAATTCATTAGACAAAATAACTTTTAAAAAAAGACTGTAAAAATGGACACTATATAATAATAAAAGGGATGATCCAACAAGAAGATATAAGGATGATAAACGTTTATGCATCCTACATAGGAGCACCCAAATATATAAAACATTTAATAACAACATAAAATACCTAAATGACACAATAACAGTAGGAGACTTTAATACCACACTTATGTCAATGGACAGATCATCTAAACAGATAATCAACAAAGGAAACAGTGGCTTTAAATGACACACTGGAACAGAGGGATTTAACAGATATATTCAGAAATTTCCATCCTAAAATATCTAATTAAACATTATTTTCAAGTGCACATGGAACATTCTCCAGAATAGATCACATATTAGCCCACAAAACCAGCCTTAACAAATTCAAGTTAATCAAAGTCGTATCATGCATATATTATTTTTATCATTATGTCACAGAATTTTATTTATTTTTTTCCAATTTATAATTCATCTTTAATAGTATATCAAAAGGATTGTTATTTAAATTCAATTAGCCAACATATAATACATTATTAGTTTCAGATTTACAGTTCAGTAATCAGTTGAATATAACACCCAGTGTTCATCACATCACATGCCCTCCTTAAAGCCCATCACCCAATTACCCCATCCCCCACCCCCACCCCTCCAGCAACCATCAGTTTGTTTCCTATATTGGAGTCTCTCATGGTTTGTCTCCCTCTCTGGATAAGTTCTTTATAGATCTTGGATCTATATCCAAGCCCTTTATCTGATATGTCATTTACAAATATCTCCTCCCATTCCATAGGTTGTCTTTTAGTTTTGCTGACTGTATCCTTTGCCATGCAGAAGCGTTTCATATTGATGAAGTCCCAATAGTTCATTTTTGCTTTTGTTTCCTTTTCCTTTGGTGTCTAGCAAGAAGTTGCTGCAGCTGAGGTTGAAGAGGTTGCTGCCTGTGTTCTCCTCTAGCATTTTGATGGATACCTGTCTCACATTTAGGTTTTTCATCCATTTAGAATTTATCTTTGTGTATGGTGTAAGAAAATGGTCTAGTTTCATTCTTTTGCATGTGTCTGTCCAATTTTTCCAGCACCATTTGTTGAAGAGAATGTTTTTTTTCCCATTGGATATTCTTTCCTGCTTTGTCAAAGATTAGCTGACCATAAAATTGCGGGTCCATTTCTGGGTTGTCTATTCTGTTCTATAGATCTATGTGTCTGTTTTTGTGCCAGTACCATACTGTCTTGATGATTACAGCTTTGTAATATAGCTTTAAGTCTGGCATTTTGATGTCACCAGCTTTGGTTTACTTTTCTAACATTCCTCAGTCTATTCCCGTCTATTCCTCTAGGGTTTTTTCTGGTTCCATAGAAAGTTTAGGATTATTTTTTCCACTTTGCTGGGCCCCTGTTTTTGGAGCAATTGTGAGATTGTGCATGTACCTGCACCACTCCTCCTATAGGAAGGTGGGTCTTGCTGTAGTTCTGACACTTGCTGGGCCCCTGCTTAGAGAGTGATCACACAATCATGCCATGGCTCATGGTTAATGGCAACACCAATCTCAGAGCCCACTCCTGGGCTCGCTGATTGTTGCCATCTTCCCAACTCTGATGCTTGGGAACTCTGCTGCAGTCAGTCATCCCCATTCTTTCTGTGACCCCAGGGATCCTGATACCACACTTTTCCACCTAGGATTCTGCCCCACTTTTCCACCTGAGCCCCTTTCAGGCAGGGTCATCCCTCACAGGAGCAGACTTCTATAAGTTCTGATTTTGCACTCAGCTGCTGTATCACTTTTTGGTAGCTCGCTTAGAGAGGCTCTTTCCCCCATGGTTAATCTTCCCATATATCCCCTCAGATTCACTTCTCTGCACCTCCTACCTTGCAAAAAGTGGTTGATTTTCTATTTGTAGAATTGCAGCAATTCTTTTCTTAGATCTCAGGTTGAGTTCACAGGTGTTCAGAATGATTTGATACTTCTCTAGCTGAATTCAAATGACCAGATGATATGAGGGTCCCCTATAATTCTGCCATCTTCACTCCTCTCCTCATGTACCTATTCTGAACACAATGCTATGAATGTAAAAGTTAGCCACAAGACAAAATCTGGAAAGCCACAAATACATGGAGGTTAAATAACATGCTACTAAACAATGAATGGGTCAACCAGGAAATAAAAGGAGAAATAAAAATTACATGGGAACAAATAAAAACAAAAACACAATGGTCCAAATCCTTTGAGAAGCAGGAAAAACGATGTAAAGAAAGGTTTTTATAACAATATAGGCCTATCTCAAGAAGCAAGAAAAATCACAAATAAAAAAAACTAACTTTACACCTAAAGCAGCTAGGAAAAGAACAACAACAACAAAAAATAATAAAATGAGCAGAAGGAAGGAAAAAGTAAAGGTTAGAGCTGAATGAAATGATACAGAAACTAAAAAACAAACAAAACTAATAAACAAACAAACAAAAAACAAGAGAATATATCAATGAACTCAGAAGCTGGTTCTATGCAAAACTCAATAAAATTGAGAATCCTCTAGCTAGACACATCAAAATGAAAAGAGATAGGACTTAAATAAATAAAATAATCAATGAGAGAGGAGAAATAACAACCAGCACGACAGAAATAGAAACAATTTTAAGACACCATTATGAAAAAATGTCAAAAATTGAGACAATCTGGAAGAAATGGATAAATTCTTAGAAACAAATAAACTACCAAAACTGAATTAAAAAAAGAAAATTTCAACAGACCAATAACCAGCAAAGAAACTGAATCAGTAATAAAAAAAAAAAAAACTCCCAACAAACAAAAGTCTAGGACCAGATGGCTTCACAGATGAATTTTACCAAACATTTAAATAAGAGTTAACACCTATTCTTCTCAAACCATTCCCAAAAAATAGAAAAGGAAAGAAAACTCCCAAACTCATTCTATGTGGCCAGCATTATTCTGATCTGAAAATCTGATAAAGGCACCACTAAAAAAGAGAATAACCGACCTTTATCTCTGAGGAACATAGATGCAAAAATTGTCAATATAATAGTAGCAAATAGAATTCAACAATAACCATCATTCAACATAATCAAGTGGTATTTATTCCTGGGTTTCAAGGGTAGTTCAATATTCACAAATCAATCAATTTGATACATCTCATCAATAAAAGAAAGGATGAAAACCATATAATTATTTCAATAGATGCAGAAAAAGCTTATGACAAAGTAACACTTCCATTCATGATGAAAACCAAAAAAAAGTAGGTATAGAGGAAACATACCTCAACATAATAAAGGCCATATATGAAAAAACCCACAGCTAACATCATCTTCAATGGGGTAAAACTGAAAGCTTTTCCCTAAGGTCAGGGATAAAACAAGGATGTCCGCTCTTGTCACTTCTATTCAACATAGCACTGGAACTCCTAGATACAGCAATTAGACAACAAAAAGAAATAAAAGGCATCCAAATCAGCAAGGAAAAATGTAAACCTTTCACTATTTCAGATGACACGATACTATATATATATATAAAAACCCGAAAGACTTCCCCCAAAAAACTGATTGAACTGATAGGCAAATTCAGTAAAGTTGCATGATACAAAGCTAATGTACAGAAATCTGTTGTGTTTCTATACACCAATAATGAAGCAGCAGAAAGAGAAAGTAAATAAACAATCCCATTTAAAATTGCACCAAAATCCATAAGATACCTAGGAATAAACACAACCAAAGAGGTGAAAGAGCCATACTCTGAAAACTATAAAACACTAATGAAAAAAATTGAAGATGACACAAAGAAACGGAAAGACATTCCATGCTCATGGATTAAAAGAAGAAGTATTGTTAAAATGTTTATACTACCCAAAGCAATCTAGACATTTAATGCAGTCCCTATCAAAATATCACCAGCAAGTTTCACAGAGTTAGAACAAGCAATCCTAAAATTTGTATGGAACCACAGAAGACCCTGAATAGCCAAAACATTGTAGGGGAAAAAAAAGCTGGAAGCATCACAATTATGGACTTCAAACTTATATTACAAAGTTGTAATCATCAAGACAGCATGGTACTAGCATGAAAGCAGACACATAGATCAATGGAATGGAATAGAAAACTCAGAAATGGACCCACAAGTATATGGTGAACTGATTTTTGACAAAGCAGGAAAGAACATCTAATGCGAAAAAGACAGTCTCTTCAACAAGTGGTGTTGTGAAAAACTGGATAGTAACATGCAGAAGAATGAAAGTGGACCATTTTCTTACACCATACGTAAAAATAAATTCAAAATGGATTCAGACCCAAATGTGAGACCTAAAACCATAGAAGTCCTTGAGGAGAACACAGACAGTAACATCTTTGATATCTGCCATAGCAACTTTTTTTCTAGTTATGTTTCCTGAGGCAAGGGAAATAAAGGCAAAAATGAACTCTTGGGACTTCATCAAAATAAAAACTTTTGCACAGTGAAGGAAAAAATAAACAAAACTAAAAGGCAACCTACAGAATTGGGGTACATATTTGCAAATGACATATATGATAAAGGTTTAGTATCCAAAATATGTAAAGAACTTAAACATCTGAATGCCCAAAAAGCAAATAATCCAATTTAAAAATGGGAAGAAGACATGAACAGACATTTTTTCCAAAGAAGACATCCAGATGGCCAACAAACACATGAAAACATGCTCATCATCATTTAGCATCAGTGAAATACAAATGAAAACTTCAGTGTGATATCACCTCACACTTGTCAAAATGGCTAAAATCAACAATGCAAGAATCAACAGGTGTTGTCCAGAATCTGGAGAAAATGAAACACTCATGTGCTGTTAGTGGGAATGCAAACTGGTGTAGCCACTGTTAAAAACAGTATGGAGTTTCCTCAAAAAGTTAAAAATAGCCCTACTCTATTGTCCAGGAATTACATTACTGGGTATTTACTCAAAGAATACAAAAACACTAATTGAAAGAATAGATGCATTATTTAAAATAGCCAAGATATGGAAGAGGCCCAAGTGTCCATCGATTGATGAATCTATAAAGAAGATGTAATATATATTACATATACATTTACATACATATACATTACATATACATGTATATATGTATATACATATATACAATATATTGTATTTTACATACACATATACAATATATACATATATGCAGTACATATATACATATATACTGTATATATATAATAGAATATTATTCAGCCACAAAAAAAAGAATGAAATCTTGACATTTGCAATGACATGGATGGAGCTAGAGAGTATAAAGCTAAGCTAAATAAATCAGTCAGAGAAAGACAAAATCCATATAATTTCATTTATATGTGGAATTTAAGAAACAGAACAAATGAGCAAAGGGAAAAACAGGAGAGGGAGAGAGCATGAAACACTCTTAATCATAGAGAACAAATGGATGTTACCATAGGGGAAGTGTGTGGGAGGATGGGTTAAGTATGTGATGTGATTAAGGAGTGCACTTGTCATGATGAGCAACAGGGTGATGTATGGAATTGTTGAATCACTGTATTTTACACCTGAAACTAATATAACACTGTACAAAAATGAAGTTACTCTTACACCAAAAAAAAAAAAACAAACAAAAATCTTTGTCTTAATCTTGAAAATATCTGCTATGTAGTCTTCAAGAAACTTGAGAACTTTAGATTTTATGTTTAAGTTAATTAATCATGTTGAATAAAATTTTTTTTAGTATGAGGTAGAAGTTGAGGTTAGGTTTTTTGTATATTGATATCCAGTTATGCCAGCCCCTTGAAGAGTCTCTTCTCACTTACTTTGGTGCTTCTGCTGAAAATCAATTAACTGAATATTTGCTAGCCTGTTTCTGAAATTTATTTTGTTTTAGTGATTATCTATTCTAATGCCAATACCATGCTATCTTAATGATTATAGTCTTATAGTAAATCTTGAAATAAGGTGTTATTTCTCCAAATTTGGTCTTCATTTTCATAATCATATTTGTTATTCTAGGTCCTTTGCCATTCCATATATCTGAGCATCAACTTATCAGTTGCTTTTCTTGTTTGCACAGTTTATTTCTAAAAACAATAATCATAGACTCTTATCAAATCTTTTGCATTTTATTCTTTCTACTTATTCCCAGGGCTGCAATCTGGATATCATCAACTTGTGGTTTCATTAGTGTAGAATAACTCTTGCTGTACTTCCTAACCTCAATTTGCCTCTTGCCTTACAGAGTCCTACACAGTTCTGCCAGATTAGTCCCATGAGAATAATACTTTAGAGATGGAAAATATCAGTGTTTTTCCTTAACATTATTAAATTAATTTCAAAGACTTCAATTTAACAATGTTATTTGGCTTCACATTCTCTCAGCAACATTATGTGCCGTTATGTTTGCATATATTTTACATTATAGGAAAATTAACCTTCTTGAAATATTAATTTTCATATCAGGCATTCAATAAATATTTATTTCATAAGTTCTCTTTTCCAGGTTTTATTTTGAGAAAGTCTTTTCCTCTGTTAGTGTAAATTATATACTTTCCTCAAATAGTTCTCTAGCTTACATGCTTTCTCATGTTACTTGGTTTACAGCTAAATATGCCTATAATCAGAAAATAAAAGGAAAGTTATACTCCTAAACATTGTTCTAATCTGGCACAGTGTTTCCGTTTTTGAAAACTTTAAACCTGGTAACAGATCATAGGTGACCATACGGGTAAGAGTGAAGATAATTTCAGTGCTAGGCATCATAGGGCAGTGCATCCTAAACTGTCTGTAAGGAAAAACTTATTTATTTATTTATTTATTTAAATTTCAACCCCCTTTGGACTAATAGTTTTGTAAAGCACAATAAAAATTATTTATAACAACAGTCCCTCTTTTGGATGCTGCAGCAAAATCAAATTGTTACAAAAATTTCTAAACACTTCTTAAAATTTCTGTATTATCTTGTGGACTAGTAACTAGCTGTTAGCCTACTCAAACTGGTCTACAGACCATATTTATAGAAACAATAGTCTAGGGGATAAGGCAAGGTGGATTCTAGAGATGAGGTAGTAGATCATATACTATAATTAAAATTCTTAAATTTGTGGAAATGCTTATAAATATGAATATACAAATGCAAGAAGTTCGACAAACTCCATACATTTTAAACCAGAAGACAATTTGCAAGCTGGAAAGCAGTGGGATGAAATATTCAATGATGAAAGATAAAAACTATGAAACAAGAAATTTATTTTATTTTTTTCTTCTTCTTCTCCTTAAATTTTAGGCAGTTACCATACAGTGCAATATTGGTTTCTGGAGTAGAATCCAGTAATTCATCACTTACATAAAACACCCAGTGCTCATCATAACAAGTGTCCTCCTTAATACCCATCACCCATCTAGCCCATCACCCACCCACTTCCCTCAATCAACCCTCAGTTTGTTTTCTATTGTTAAGAGTCTCCTATGGCTTGTTTCTCTCTCTCCTTCTTTTAATTTTATCCCTTCCTATATGTTCATCTGTTTTCCTTCTTAAATTCCACATATGAATGAGATCATATGGTATTTGTCTTTCTCTGACTGACATTTCATTTAGCATAATACATTCTATCTCCATCCACATCATTGCAAATGGCCAGATTTCATATTTTTTGAGGGCTGAGTAACATTCCACTGTATTTATATAGCACATCTTCTTTATCCATTCATTGGTTGATGGACATTTGTGCTGTCTCCATAGTATGACTGTTGTTGATAATGCCGGTATAAACATTGGGGTGGATGTACCCCTTTGAATCTGTATTTTTGTACCCTTTGTGTAAATACCTAGTATATCTAGTAGTGCAATTGCTGGATCATAGGATGGTTCTATTTTTAACATGTTTAGGAACCTCCATATTTTTCTCCAGAGTGGTTGCACCACTTTGCATTCCTACCAACAGTGCAAGAGTGTTCCCCTTTCTCCACATCCTCACCAACACCTGTTGTTTCTTGTGTTGTTAATTTTAATGATCCTGACAGGTGTGAGATGGTATCTCATTATGGTTTGATTTGTATTTCCCTGATGATGAGTATTGTTGAGAATTTTTCATGTGTCTCTTAGCCATCTACAGCATCCTTTCCTGATAAAAACCCTCACCAGAGTAGGGATAGATGTAACATACCTCAACCTCATAATGACCATATGCAAAAGACCCACAGTTAATATCATCCTGAATGGGGAAAAGAGGAGAACCTTTCCCCTATGGTCAGGATCAAGACAAGGATGTCCACTCTCACCATTACTATTTAACACAGTCTTTGCTTCAACAATTAGACAACAAAAATAAATAAAAGGCATCCAGATTGTCAAGGAAGAAGTCAAACTGTCACTATTTGCAGATGACATGATTCTCTATGTAGAAAACCCAAAAGACTCCAATGAAAAATGACTAGAGCTCATACATGAATTCAACAAAGTCACATGATACAAAATCAATGTGCAGAAATTTGTTGCATTCCTATACACCAATAGCAAAGCAGAAGAAAAAGAAATCAAGGAATGGGTCCCATCTGCAATGACACCAAAAACAATGACACTTAGGAATAAACCTAACCAAAGATGTAAAAGATCTATACTCTGAAAACTCTAGAAATCTTATGGAAAAAATTGAAAAGGAAGCAAAGAAATAGAAAGGCATTCCATTTTCATGGAATGGAAGAACAAACATTGTTGAAATGTCTATACTACCCAAAGCAGTCTACACATTTAGAGCAATCCCCATCAAAATACCACCAGCATTTGTCACAGAGCTAGAACAAACAACTCTAAAGTTTGTATGAAACTATAAAAGAACCTGAATACCAAAAGCAATTCTGAAAAAGAAAAACAAAACTGGAGGCATCATGATTCTGGATTTCAAACTATATTACAAAGCTGTAGTCACCAAGACATTATGGTACTGGCACAAAAATAGTCACATAGATCAATGGAACAGAACAGAGAACACAAGAATGGACCCACAACTCTATGGTCAACTAATCTTCAACAAAGCCGGAAAGAATATCCAATGGAAAAGCGATAATCTCTTCAACAAATGGTGCTGGGAAAATTGGACATCCATATGCAAAAGAATGAAATGGGACCACTTTCTTATAGCATACACAAAAATAAATTAAAAATGAATGAAATACCTTAATGTGAGACAGGAAATCACCAAAATCCTAGAAGAGAACACTGGCAGAAACCTCTTTGACTTCAGCCATAGCAACTTCTTACTGGACATGTCACCACAGGCAAGGGAAACAAAAGAAAAAATGAACTGTTGGGACTTCATCAAGATAAAATTCATCTGCACAGCAAAGGAAACAATCAACAAAACTCAATGGAAGCCTCCAGAATGGGAGAAAGTATTTGCAAACAACATATCTGATAAAGGGACAGTATCCAAATCTATAAAGAACTTTTCTAACTCAATACCTGAAAAAAAAAATAACCCAGTTAAGAAATGGGCAGAAGACATGAAACATGAATTTTATGATATAAAATAGTTGTTCAAAACTAAGGAGAAAATTAGGTGGAGGAGATAAGATGATGAAGTAGTAGGAGGACCCTAGACTTGCCTTGTCCCTTGAACTTAGCTAGATAAATATAAAATCATTCTGAAAACTGACGAAATCGATCTGAAGACTGACGGAATAAACTGCATAACTAGTGAGAGAGAAAAGGTCGCATAATGGAACATAGGACTTGTGGAGACGTGATTGGTTGTCATAGAGGGAAGGGAGCCCTGGTCAAGGAGAGGAGAGAGAGAGAGAGAGAAGGGGAGAACCCATGAGGTATCCCAAAAGGAAAAACCATTGACTGGGTAAAAGAGCAGGGCTGATTTTTTTGTGAGTTTCTACAATCTTGGGGCTCAAAACCTGGAGATTTAGAGGTCCGCAGTGTGGCAGGTGTGAAGCCCAGTGGATGCTGCAGTGCTCCTGTGGAAAAGGAGGACTGATAGCATGGGAGGAAGACAGCATGATCTGAGGATCTCCCTAGATGTACTGGAAGAGACTGTTCCCCCTTCTTGGAGTGCATCTGAGAGAGGTTACATTACCTATCTGAGGACAAAAGAGCTAGTGGGTGCCATTTCTCTCTCTAACCTCTCAGCATAAACTAACTTCAGTTAGCAGCACAGAGCCAACAGTGGTGGCTTAAACCATTTACAACAAGCCCCACACTCCTGGGCTCTCCAGGTGCTTCTTTTCTGGGGCAAAAGTGCCTGAGAACCAGAGCACCAGACCCCTCCCTGAGAAGACTGTCATAAAATCCCCTCACACACCACATCTACAGACCGTAGAGTTTTGCACTTTTGCTCCAGTGGAAATAGCACCATGTCCCTTTTAAAAAGTAGATCAAGTCACATGAAGTGAAAACTTGCTATACAGTCGACAAGATCCAACACTCCTCACTGCAGGCAAGGAGAAACTCTGCAGGGGACTCACTTGAGGGAAAGAGCAGCCACAACACAGCAGTAGAGTGCACACAGCATACACCAGAGACATTTCACGAAGTGCCAGACCCTGGACAGTGTATGGCGTCTTCTATATAAAGCCATTACACTCAGGAGCAGGAAATATAACAGGCTTTGCTAACACAGAGAAGAAGACAGAGACCTAGACAAAATGACAAGATGGAGGAATTCACCCCAAAAGAAAGAACACAAACAGGTCATGGCAAGGGATTTCACCAAAACGGATATAAGTAATATGCTTGACCCATAATTTAAAACAACAATCATAAGGATACCATCTGGGCTTGAGAAAAGCATAGAAGACACCAGGGAGTCCCTTACCACATAGATAAAAGACCTAAAAACTAGTCAGGCCAAAAAAAAAAAAAATGCCATAAACAAGATGCAAAACTGCTTGGATGTAATGACCACAAGGATGGAAGAAACAGAGGAATAAATAAGTGATACAGAAGATAAAATTATGGAAAATAATAAAGCTGAAAAGAAGAAGGAAAGAAAGATACTAGATCAGAAATATAGACATAGGGAAATCAGTAACTCCATAAAGCATAATCATGTTCGTATAATAGGAGTTCCAGAAGAAGAAGAGAGGGAAAAGGGGGCAGAAGATTTATGTGAACAAATTATAACTGAAAACTTCCCTAATCTGGGGAAGGAAAGAGAATCCATATCCAGGAGGCACAGAGTATCCCCACCAAAATCAACAAAAGCAGACCAATACCAAGACATAAATTTGCAAAATACAGAGATAAAGAAAAAAATCATAAAAGCAGCAAGAGAACAGAAATCCCTAACTTACAAGGCAAAACAAATAAGGTTAGGAACAGATCTTTCCACAGAACTCAACAGGTCAGAGGAAAGTGGCATAATATGCTCAACTTGCTAAATGAGAAAGATATGCAGCCAAGAATACTCCATCCAGAAAGGCTGTCATTGAGAATAGAAGGAGAGAAAAAAACTTTCCCAGAAAATCAAAAACTAAAGGAGCTTATGAACCCTAAACCAGCCCTGCAAAAAATACTAACAGGGGCGCTTTTAGTGGGAAAGACCAAAAGTGATAGACTAGAAATGAACAGACAAAATCTCAAGAAAAATCAACTTTATATGTAATACAATGGCACTAAATTCATAGCTCTCAATAATTACGCTGAATGTAAATGGACTAAATGCTCCAATCAAAAGACATAGAGTATCAGAATGGGTATCACATTGTGGTTTGATTTTAATTTCCCTGATGGCTAGTGATGTTGAACATTTTATCGTGTGACTGTTAGCCATTTGTATGTCTTCTTTGGAGAAGTGACTGTTCGTGTCTTCTGCCCATTTCTTGACTGAATTATTTGTTTTTTGGGTGTTGAGTTTCAGAAGTTCTTTATAGATCTTGGATAACAGTCCTTTATCTGTAATGTCATTTGCAAATATCCTCTCCCATTCCGTGGGTTGCCTTAGTTTTGTTGACTGTTTCCTTTGCTGTGCAGAAAATTTTATCTTGATGAAGTCCCAGAAGTTCATTTTTGCTTTGGTTTCCCTTGCCTTTAGAGACGTGTCTTGCAAAAAGTTCCCATGGCTGATGTTGAAGAGGTTACTGCCTATGTTCTCCTCTAGGATTTTGATGGATTCCTGTCTCACATTAAGTCTTTCATCCAGTTTGAGATTATCTTTGTGTATGGTGTAAGAGAATGGTCCAGTTTCATTCTTCTGCATGTGGCTGTCCAATTTTCCCAGCACCATTTATTGAAAAGACTGTATTTTCTCCATTGGATATCCATTCTTGATTTGTTGAAGATTACTTGACCATGGAGTTGAGGGTCCATTTCTGAGCTCTCTATTCTGTTCCATTGATCTCTGTGTCTGTTTTTGTGCCAATACCATGTTGTCTTGATGATCACAGCTTTGTAATATAGCTTGAAGTCAGGCATTGTGATGCCCCCAGCTTTGGTTTTCTTTTTCAATATTCCCCTGGCAATTTGAGGTCTTTTCTGGTTCCATACAAAGTTTAGGATTATTAGTTCCAGCTCTGTGAAAAATGTCGATTGTATTTTGATAGGGATTGCATTGAAAGTGTAGATTGCTCTGGGCTGCATAGACATTTTCACAATATTTATTCTTCCAATCCATGAGCATGCACTGCTTTCCCATCTCTTTGTGTCTTTCTCCATGTCTTTCATAAATGTTCTGTAGTTTCTAGATTTGTTGAAGTGTAATAGATCCTTTACCCCTTTGGTTAGGTTTATTCCTAGGTATCTTATGGTTTTTGTTGCTATTGTAAATGGGATCAATTCTTTAATTTCTCTTTCTTCAGTTACATTGTTAGTGTATAGAAATGCAACTGATTTCTGTGAATTGATTCTGTATCCTGCCACATTACTGAATTCCTGTATGAGTTCTGGCAGTTTGGGGGTGGAGTCTTTGGGGTTTTCCACATAAAATACCATGTCATCTGTGAAGAGAGAGAGATTGACTCCTCTTTGCCAATTTGAATACATTTTGTTTCTTTTTGTTGTCTGATTGCTGATGCTAGGACTTCTAGTACTATGTTGAACAAGAGTGGTGAGAGTGGGCATCCCTGTCATGTTCCTGACCTTAAGGGAAAAGCTCTCAGTTTTTCTGCATTGAGAATGATATTTGCTGTGGGATTTTCATAGATGGCTTTTATGATATTGAGGTATGTTCCCTCTATCCGTACACTTTGATGAGTTTTAATCAAGAAAGGATGCTTTATTTTGTCAAATGCTTTTTCTTCATCAATTGAGAGGATCATATGGTTCTTGTCTTTTTTTTTATTACTGTGTTCTATCACATTGATTGATTTGTGAATGTTGAAACACCCTTGCATCCAGGAATAAATCCCAACTGGTCGTGGTGAATAATCCTTTTAATGTACTGTTGGATCCTATTGGATAGGATCTCATTGAGTATTTTGGTTACAGGGACTATTGAGGGAATTTTTGTACCTTCTGCTCAATTTTGCTGTGATGCTAAAACTGCTCTAAAAATGCCTATTAAATATAACATCGCTGGAGAAGAAGTAGAGAAATTGGAGTCCTGTACATTGCTGGTGAGAATTTAAAATGGTACAGCCACTATAAAAACCAGTATGGTGGATTCTCAAAGTTTAAACATAAAATTAACATATGATCCAGCAGGGGGCGCCTGGGTGGCTCAGTCAGTTGAGCAACCGACTGTTGGTTTGGGCTCAGGTCATGATCTCATGGGTCATGGGGTGGAGTCCCACATCAGGCTCTATGCTTAGTGGAGAGTCTGCTTGAAGATTCTCTCCCTGTGCCCCTCCCCCCACTTCTGTGTTCTCTCTCTCTCTCTCCCTCTCTCTCTAAAACAAATAAATAAATCTTTAAAAAATATGATCTAGCAATTCTACTTCTGAATATATACTCCAAATAATTGAAAGGGGGTCTTGGACAGATATTTGTACACGAATATTCAGAGTTGTATCCACATTAGGCAAAAAATAGAATAATCCCAATTGTATACACATTAGGCAAAAGGTAGAATAATTCCAATAATCCATCAATAAGTGTGAGGTGTACAATGTTGCAAATTCTCAAGATGAAAAAGTAGTGGAGATGGATAGTGCTGATGTTCCTAAAACAATGTAAATATACTTAATACCTATGAACTGTTTACTTAAAAATAGTTAAAGTGATAAATTTTATGTGTATTTTACTACAATTTTTTATTTTATTTTTGTTTTTTAAATATTTTATTTATTTATTTGACAGAGAGAGACACAGCAAGAGAGGGAACACAAGCAGGGGGAGGGGAGAGGGAGAAGCAGGCTTCCCTCTGAGCAGGGAGCCCGATGCAGGGGTAGATCCCAGGACTCTGGGATCATGACCTCAGCTGAAGGCAGACGCTTAACGACTGAGCCACCCAGGCGCCCTTTACCACAATTTTTAAAATAGAATCCAGCTATGACATTTATATACAGGTTTTTGAATAAACATGTTTTGATTTTTTTCTTTAGTTTTTGTTGAAGTGTAATTAACATATAAGGTTATATTATTTTCAGGTGTACAATTAATGATTAAACACTTCTATATGTTATTGATTGTTCATCTTGATAGGTGTACTCTTAATCCCTTTTATCTATTTTACCCATCCCCTCACCTCCTCTTTGGCAACCACCAGTTTTTTTTTCTGTATTTAAGAGTCTGGGATTTTTTTGGTTTGTCTCTTTTTTGTTGTTATTTGTTTTGTTTCTTAAATTCCACATATGAGTGATATCATATGGCATTTGCCTTTATATGTCTGACTTGTTTAACTTACTATTATACCTTCTAAGATCCATCCATGATGTTGTAAATGGCAGGATTTCATTCTTTTTTATTACTGAGTAATATTCCAGTGTGTGTGTGTGTGTGTGTGTGTGTGTGTAATCTTTTTTAATCAATTTATGTATGTATGGACACTTGGGTTGTTTCTATATCTTGGCTATTATAAAAGATGGTGCAATAAACTCAGGGGTGCATATATCTTTTAAAATTAGTGTTTTCATTTCCTTTGGGTAAATACCAAGTAGTGGAATTACTGAAACATGTGGTATTTCTATTTTTACTCTTTTGAAGGACCTCCACATTGTTTTCCACAGTGGTTATACCACTTTGCAATCCCTACCAAAATACTAACAGCATTTTTTACAGAACTAAAATGAATAATCCTAACTTGTGTATAAAAGCACAAAAGACCCCAAATAGCCAAAGCAATTTTCACAAAGAACAAAGCTGGAGGTATTACAATCATAAATTTCAAGATATAATACAAAGCTATAGTAATCAAAAGAGTATGGTACTCATACAAATATAGACACATAGATCAATGAAAGAGAATAGAGAGGCCGGAAATAAACCCATGCTTATATAGTTAATCTCTGATGAAAGAGGCAAGAATATTCAAGGGGGAAAAGACAGTCTCTTCAACAAATGGTACTGGAAAACTGGTTGGACAGTTACAGGTAAAAGCATAAAACTAGGCCACTTTGTAATGTCATGCACAAAAATAAACTCAAAATAGATTAAAGACCTAAATGTGAGACAGGAAACCATAAAATTCTTAGAAGAAAAAATAGACAGTAACTATTTTGACGTCATTCATAACAACATTTTTATAAATATGTCTCCTAAGGCAAGGGAAACAAAAGCAGAAAATAAACTTTAGGACTTCAGTAAAATAAAAAGCTTCTGCACAGTAAAGGAAAAAGCCAACAAACTAAAAGACAACCTACTGAATGGGAGTAGATATTTGTAAATCACATATCTGCTAAAGGCTTAGTATCCAAAATATATGAAGAACTTATACAACTCAACATCAAATACCAAATAATCCAATTTAAAAATGGGCAGAAGAAATGAACAGACAGTTCTCCAAAGAAGATATACATATGGCCAACAAATACCTGAAAAGATGCTCAATATCACTCATCAGCAGGGAATCACAAATAAGATCTACAGTGAGATATCACCTCACACCTGTCAGAATGGCTAAAATCAAAAACTCAAGAAACAACAAGTATTGGCAAGGATGTGGAGAAAAAGGAACCTTCATATACTGCTTTTAGGAATGCAAATTGGTGCAGGCACTGGGAAAGACAGTATGGAGGTTCTCTCAAAAATTAAAAATAGAGGGGTGCCTGGGTGGCACAGTCAGTTAAGCATTGGACTCTTGGTTTCATCTTGGGTCATGATCTCAGGGTTGTGAGATCGAGCCCTGCATCAGGCTCTGTGCTCAGAGAAGAGTCTGCTTAAAGACTCTCTCTCTCCCTCCGTCTGCCCCCCCCTTACACTCTCTCTATCACTATTTCTCAAATAAGTAAAAAATTAAAAATTGAAAATAGAATTACCCTATGATCCAGTAATCGCACTACGGGATATTTACCCAAAGAATATGAAAACACTAACTCAAAGGGATACGAGCATCCTTATATTTATTGTAGCATTATTTACAAGAGTGAAATTATGGAAGCAGCCAAAGTGTCAAGTAGATGAATAGATGAAGAAAATGTATATATATATATATATAGGGATGAAGGGGACTAAGAATACACTTACCTTGATGAGCACTGTGTAATATATGGAACTGTTGAATCACTATATTGTACACCTGAATCTAATATAACACTGTATGTTAACTAAACTGGAATTAAAATTTAAAAAAAGAACTTATACAGCTCAACACCAAGAAAACAATCTGAATAAAAGATGAGCAGAGTATCTGAATATACATGCTTTCAAGTAAGACATACATATGGCCAACAGACAGACACATGATAGGATGTTCAACATCACTAATCATCAGGGAAATGCAAATAAAAATCACAATGTGATATCACCTTACATCCGTCAAAATGGCTAGAATCAAAAATATAAGTGTTGACAGCGTTGACAAAGATGTGGAGAAAAAGGAACCCGCATGCACTGTTGGTGGAACACGTTTCATTTTTCTCAGATAAATGCCTGAGCCCAATTACTTATTTTTATGGCAAGTGCATGTTTATTCTTATAAGAAACTATCAAAGTGTTTAAAGAGTGGATGTTCTATCTTACATTTCCACTAACAATGATTTAGTTATTTAGTTTTTCTGAATTATTACCAATTTTGCTGATGTCACTAATTTTTATTTTAGACTTTCTGATAAATGTGTACTGATATCATTTTGTGGTATTATTTTGCATTTCTCTAATAGCTAATGAAGTTGACCATCTTTTCATGTGTTTATTTGCCATCTGTATATCTTCTTTGGTGAAATGTTGCTCATGTCTTTGATTGGATTGATTGTTCTTTTTCTTTTGTTTTACTGTTGAGTACTGATAGCTTAAAAACAATATTGAGATAAAAGACATTGTTAGATATGTGGTTTACAATCATTTTACCACACTTTGTAGCTTGTCTTTCTGTTGTCTTCAAAAAGGATTTCACAGAACAAGCTTTAAAATTTGGTGAAGTAAAAATATCAATTATTCTTTTAATTGACCATGTTTTTGGTGTCAAATCTAACAGCTTCTTAGCACAGGGCCAGTGGCGCAATAGATAACGCGTCTGACTACGGATCAGAAGATTCTAACAGCTCCTTGCCTAAAACTAGTTTCCAAAATTTTCCTTGTTTTCTTCTCTAAAATTTTGATGATTTTACATACTACTTATAATTCTATTATCTACTTTGAGTTATGTATAAATATAGTGTAAGGTTTGGGTCTAAGTTTTTTTTTTTCTTTTTCCCTGGATGTCCAGTTGTTTTAGAACCATTTGTTGATTTTATATCCTGTCACTTTATTGGATTCATGTATGAGTTCTAGCAGTTTTGGGATGGAGTCTTTTGGGTTTCAACATAAAATATCATGTCATCTGCCAAGTGTGAGAGTTTGACTTCTTCTTTGCCAATTCAGATGCCTTTTATTTCTTTTTGTTGTCTGATTGCTGAGGCTAGTACTTCTAGTACTATGTTGAATAGGACTGGTGATAGTGGACATCCCTGCCATGTTCCTGACCTTAGTGGAAAAGCTCTGTTTTACCCCAATGAGAATGATACTCGTTGTGGGTTTTTCATAGATGGCTTTTATGATATTGAGGTATGTACACTCCATCCCTATACTGTGAAGACTTTTAATCAAGGAAGGATGCTCTATTTTGTCAAATGCTTTCTCTGCATCTATTACAGAAATCAATGGCATTTCCATACACCAAGAACAAGACAGAAGAAAGAGAAATTAAAGAGTTCATCCCATTTACAATTGCACCAAAAACCATAAGATACCTAGGAATAAATCAAACCAAAGAGGCAAAGAATCTGTACTCAGAAAACTATAGAATACTCATGAAAGAAATTGAGGAAGACACAAAGAAATGGAAAAATGTTTCATGCTCATGGATTGGAAGAACAAATATTGTGAAAATATCTATGCTACTTAGAGCAATCTACACATTTAAGGCAATCCCTATCAAAATACCATCCACTTTTTTCAAAGAAATGGAACAAATTATCCTAAGATTTGTATGGAACCAGAAGAGACCCCGAAAAGCCAGAGAAATGTTGAAAAAGAAAAGCAAAGCTGGTGGCATCACAATTCCGGACTTCAAGCTCTATTACAAAGCTGTAATCATCAAGACAGTATAGTACTGGCACAAAAACAGATGCATAGATCAATGGACAGAATAGAGAGCCCAGAAATGGACCCTCAAGTCTATGGTCAATTAATCTTCGACAAAGCAGGAAAGAATGTCCAATGGAAAAAAAACAGTCTCTTCCACAAATGGTGTTGGGAAAATTGGACAGTCACATGCAGAAGAATGAAACTGGGCCATTTCCTTCACCACACACAAAAATAGACTCAAAATGCATGAAAGACCTAAACGTGAGACAGGAATCCATCAAAATCCTAAGGGAGAACACAGGCAGCAATGTCTTCGACCTCAGATGCAGCAAATTCTTCCTAGAAACATCATCAAAGGCAAGGAAAGCAAGGGCAAAAATGAACTATTGGGACTTCATCAAGATAAAAGAGCTTTTGCACAGCAAAGGAAACAGTCAACAAAACCAGAAGACAACCAACAGAATGGGAGAAGATATTTGCAAATGACATATCAGATAAAGGGCTAGTATCCAAAATTTATAAAGAACTTATCAAACTCTTGGA
>NC_138385.1:52321238-52352243 GCF_054177405.1 Leptonychotes weddellii
TCATGGAACACTTCATCTAAAACTAATGATGTAATGTATGGGGATTAACATAAGAATAAAAAAAAAAAAGAACTTATCAAACTCAACACCCAAAGAACAAATAATCCAGTCAAGAAATGGGCAGGAGACATGAACAGACATTTCTGCAAAGAAGACATCCAAATGGCCAACAGACCCATGAAAAAGTGCTCCACATCACTCAGCATCAGGGAAATACAAATCAAAACCTCAGTGAGATACCACCTCACACCAGTCAGAATCTAAAATTAACAAGTCAGGAAATGACAGATGTTGGCGAGGATGCAGAGAAAGGGGAACCCTCCTACACTGTTGGTGGGAATGCTGGCTGGTGCAGCCACTCTGGAAAACAGCATGGAGGTTCCTCAAAAAGTTGAAAATAGAGCTACCATATGACCCAGCAATTTCACTACTGGGTATTTACCCCAAAGATACAAATGTGATCTGAAAGGGCAAGTGCACCCCGATGTTTATAGCAGCAATGTCCACAATAGCCAGACTATGGGAAGAGCCTAGATGTCCATCAACAGATGAATGGATAAATAAGGTGTGGTATATATATACAATGGAATATTATGCAGCCATCAAAAAATTGAAATCTTGCCATTTGCAATGACGTAGATGGAACTAGAGGGTATTATGCTAAGCGAAAGAAGTCAGAGAAAGACTAGTATCATATGATTTCACTGATATGAAGAATTTGAGAAACAAGATGGAGGATCATAGGGGAAGGGAGGGAAAAATGAAACAAGATGAAAGCAGAGAGGGAGACAAACCATAAGAGACTCTTAATCTCAGGAAACAAACTGAGGGTGGCTGGAGTGGAGCAGGGTGGGATGAATGGGGTCGCTGAGTGATGGACAGTGGAGAGGGTATGTGCTATGGTGAGAGCTGTGAATTGTGTAAGACTGATGAATCTCAGACCTGTACCCCTGAAACAAATAATACATTATATGGTAATAAAAAAAAAAAGAAATACTAAAATAAAAGTTAAGCTTAAAAAAAATACCATATGTTAAAAAGGCTATCTTTCTTCTACTGAACTGCTTTTTTACCTATGTAGAAAAAATTAGTTGGGTGTATCTTTGTGAGTCTATGTCTGAGTGGTTCCATTCTGTTCTATTGATCTATGTGGCTATTTATCAATGAATACTACAGTGTCTTAATTACTGTAGCTATATGGTAAGCATTAATATAAGATAGAATGATTTGTCAAATTTTATTACACATTTTCAGATTGATTTCATCAGTTTGTGCCATTTCATATAATTTTAGAAAAACCCAGTCCATGTAAACAAAGCAAAAAAAAAAAACTTTCTGGGATTTTGATAATAATTTAGGAGAATTGGTATCTTTGCTATGTTGAGTATCCCAATCTATGAAAATGGTAAACTTTTCCAAATATATATATATATATCTTCGATTTATTTTGTTAGAATTTTATAAGTTCCACCATATAGATCCTGTACATCTTTTGTTAAGTTTGTACTTAACAATTTTTTACAACAGTTGAAAATGGTTTCACATTTTTAATTTCAGTTTCCATGTTTTCATTGCTAATATATAGAAATATTATTGATTTTTATATGCTGATTTTATATCCTGCAAACTTGGAGAACTCATTGAAATAATACATACTTTCCTAGATTTCCTGGGATTTTCTATGTAGACAATAATGCCATCTGAAAATAGTGACCATTTTATGTCTTCCTTTAAAATCTGCATTTATTTTTTCTCTTGCCTTATTGCAGTGGGTTGACCTCTCAGAACTATGTAAAATAAGAGCTGTTATAGGGAACATATGTACTTTTTCTCATAGTAAGAGTAGTTACTTTCATCATTAAGTTTGATGTCACCTACAAATTTTGTACATAAGTTATCAAGTTGAGGATTTCCACTCTTTTTTTTTAATAAGATTTTATTTATTTGCGAGAGAGAATGAGAGACAGAGAGCATGAGAGGGAGGAGGGTCAGAGGGAGAAGCAGACTCCCTGCTGAGCAGGGAGCCCGATGTGGGACTCGATCCCAGGACTCCAGGATCATGACCTGAGCCGAAGGCAGTCACTTAATCAACTGAGCCACCCAGGCGCCCGAGGATTTCCACTCTTAAATTGCTGAGAGATTTTTTAAAAATCATGAATGTGTTGAATTTTACCAAATCATCTTCTGTTTCAATTGTTAAGATTATGTGATTATTCTTGTTTAGTTTGTTAATATGATGAATTACATTGAATGATTTTCAAATGTTGAGTCAACCTTACCTATCTGGAATAAATGTATTTAAATTAATACTTTTGTTTTCTTTGGGAAATTCCCAGTAGTGGAATTACCAAATCATATGGTAATCCTTTTTTTGATTTCTTGAGGACATTTCACACTGTTTTCCAGAGTAGCTGCACCAATTTGCATTCCTACCAACAGTGCACAAATGTTCCAAAATTTTAAAGTATTTTTATTATGCTAAAAATCATAACATGAGATTTACCTTTTGGAAAAATTTCTAATTGGTCATAGTGTATAATTTTTATATATTGATTGATCTGTTTTGGTAATATTTAATTGAAGATTTTTTGTCTGTATTTTTCTTTTTTTCATGCTAGTTTTAATATAGAAATTGTGTAAAATTTGTGTCAATTTTTATTTAAATATTTGGTAAAATTCTGCAGTGCATTTATTTGGGTTTGGGGATTCTTTATTGGATGATTTTAAATTATATTCAATTTTTCTAATGTTTATAATATTATTAAGGGTGCTATTTCAACTTGGTTCATCTATGGTAGTTTGCAATTTTTAGAAATTGGTATATTTTTCCTAAGGTGTCCAACTTATGTGAATAAAGATTTCCATAATATTTTTAAATCTTTCTTGACTGCAAAATATGAGTGATACACCTAGTTTCATTTCTAATATAAGTGATCTCACTTTTTTCTCTTTTTAGATTTCTTAATCTTGCTAGTGGTTTATAAATTTTATTTTTTTTTCAAAAACCAGCTTTTCACTTTTTTTATTTTTTATGTTGTTTTCATACTAATTTTGGCAGTTATCTTTATTATTTCCTTTAATTTTTGCTTTGGGCTTATTTAACTCTTATTTTTCTATGTCCTCATGGTAGGAATTTAGATTTTTTAAATTGGTGCCCATACTCTTATCAAAGGTAAAAATTTTGGGATGCCTCAGTTGGTTAAGCATCTGACTGTTATTTCCACTCATGTCATGATCTCAGGGTTGTGAGATCGAGCTCCACTCAGGCTCTGCACTGGGCATGGAGCCTGCTTAGCATTCTCTCTCCCTCTCCCTCTGTCCACCCCCCCAATCACATACTCTCTCTCTCTTTAAAAAAAAAAAAGGTAAAAATTTGGTGCTATAAATTTCCTTTTCAGCATTACTTAAGTTGAATTACATGTTTTTAAAATATATATAACATAATATCAATTTAATCATTCCTAAGTATGATTCAGAGGCATTAAAAATATGAACAAGTGTGGTGTATTAGCACTTACTTTTTTTTGTTTCTTTGTTTTGCCACTTTTGCTTCTGAAGTCTTACCGAATCTCAGGGTGCCTGGGTAGCACAGTTAGTTAAGCATCCAACTCCTTTTTCTTTTTTTTTTTTTAAGATTTTATTTCTTTATTTGACAGAGAGAGAGACAGCAAGAGAGGGAACACAAGCAGTGGGAGTGGGAGAGGGAGAAGCAGGCTTCCCGCCTAGCAGAGACCCCGATGTAGGGCTTGATCCCAGGACCCTGGGATAATGACCTGAGCTGAAGGCAGACACTTATTGACTGAGCCACCCAGGCACCCCAGGCATCCAACTCCTGATTTTAGCTCAGGTCATGATCTTAGGATCATGACATCAAGCCCCACATTGGGCTCCATGCTCAATGGGGAGTCTGCTTGAGATTCTCTCTCTCCCTCTACCACTCCTTCTGCTCTTGCTCATGCTGTCTCTCTCTCCCCCATAAATAAATAAATACATCTTTTTAAAAAATCTAATCATAGCAATCATAGCCAGAACTGATGTCAAGAAGCTAATTACCTATGTTTCCCACAGGATTTTATGTTTTAATATCTTATATTCAATTCTTTAATCCATTATGAATAAAACTTTATATGTGGTGTAACATAGTGGTCCACTTTTATTCTTTTGCATGTGTTGGTCCAGTTCTTCCAATATTACTTATTGAATAGACTGTCATTTCCCCATTGTATATTACAGTCTCCTTTGTAGTAAATTAATTGACCATATATAAATGGGTTTATTTCTGGTCTCTTTATTGTGTTCCCTTTATCCATGTGTTTCTTTTTATGCCATTAATATACTATTTTATTGCTGTAAGTTTGCAATATATTTTATTTTATCATTATTTTTTTAGATTTTATTTAAATTCAAGTTAGTTAACATATAGTGTATTATTAGTTTAAAGGGTAGAATTTAGTGATTCATCAGTTACATACAACACCCAGTGCTCTTAACATCAAGTGCCCTCCTTAAGGCCCATCACCCAATTACCCCATCCCCCATCCACCTCCCCTCCAACAACTGTGTTTGTCAGAGTGTAATGAGCACTGGGGGTTATATGCAACTAATGAATAACTAAATTAATTCTACCTCTGAAACTAACAAAAAAAAAGACTGTCTTATGGTTTTCTCCCCTCTGTGTTATATATTATTTTATTTTTCCTCCCTTCCCCTATGTTCATAACGATTTGTTTCCTAAATTCCACATATGAGTTAAATCATATGCTATTTGTCTTTCTCTGACTTATCTCACTTAGCATAATACACTCTAGTTACATCCAACACTTTGCAAATGGCAAGATTACATTATTTTCAATGGCTGAGTAATATCCCATTGTATATATATATATATACAACCTCTTCTTTTTTTTTATTGTTATGTTAGTCACCATACAATACATTATTAGTTTTTGATGTGATGATCCAGAATCATTTGTTTTCGTATAACACCCAGTGATCCATGCAGTAGGTGCCCTCCTTAATACCCATCACTGGGCTAAACCATCCTCCCACCCCCCTCCACTCTAAAACCCTGTTTGCTTCTCAGAGTCCATAGTCTCTCATGGTTCATCTCTCCCTCTGATTTCCCCCACCCTTCATTTTTCCCTTCCTTCTCCTAATGTCCTCCATGCTATTCCTTATGTCCACAAATAAGTGAAACTACATGATAATTGACTTCTCTGCTTGACTTATTTCACTTAGCATAATCTCCTCCAATCCCTTCCATGTTGATGTAAAAGTTGGGTATTCATCCTTTCTGATGCCTGAGGCATATTCCATTGTATATATGGATCCCATCTTCTTTATCCATTCATCTGTTGAAGGGAATGTCAGCTCTTTCCACAGTTTGGCTATTGCAGACATTGCTGCTATGAACATTGGCATACATATGGCCCTTCTTTTCAGTACATCTGTGTCTTTGGGGTAAATACCCAGTAGTTCAATTGCTGGGTCATAGGGTAGCTCTATTTTTAATTTTTTGAGGCACCTCCACACTGTTTACCAAAGTGGCTGTACCAACATGTATTCCCACCAACAGTGTAAGAGGGTTGCCCTTTCTCCACAATCTCTCCAACATTTGTTGTTTCTTTCCCTGTCCATTTTTGCCATTCTAACTGGTGTAAGGTGGTATCTCAGTGTGGTTTTGATTTGAATTTCCCTGATGGCTAATGATGATGAACATTTTTTCATGTGTCTGTTAGCCATTAGTATGTGATCTTCAGAGAAGTGTCTTTTCATGTCTTCTGCCCATTTTTTGACTTGATTATTTGTTTTTTTGGGAGTTGAGTTTCAGAAGTTCATTATATATCTTGGATACCAGCCCTTTATCTGTAGTGTCATTTGAAAATATCTTCTCCCATTCTGTGGGTTGCCTCTTTGTTTTGTTGACTGTTTCCTTTGCTGTGCAGAAGCTTTTTATCTTGATGAAGTCCCAGTTCATTTTTGCTTTTGTTTCACTAGCTTCTGGAGATGTATCTTGAAAGAAGTTGCTGTGGCCGATGTCATAGAGGTTACTGCCTGTGTTCTCTAGGATTTTGATGGATTCCTGTCTCACATTGAGGTCTTTTATTGATTTTGAGTTTATCTTTGTGTATGGTGTTAAAGAATGGTCGAGTTTCATTCTTCTGCAAATGTCTGTCCAATTTTCCCAACACCAATTATTGAAGAGACTGTCTTTTCTCCATTGTATATTTTTTCCTGCTTCCTCAAAGATTTTTTGACCATAGGGTTGAGGGTCCATATCTGGGCTCTCTATTCTGTTCCATTGGTCTAGATGTCTGTTTTTGTGCCAATACCATGCTGTCTTGATGATCACAGCTTTGTAATATAGCTTGAAATCGGGCAACTTGATGCCCCCAACTTTGTTTTTCTTTTTGAACATCTCCTTGGCGATTCGGGGTCTTTTCTGGTTCCATACAAATTTTAGGATTGTTTGTTCCAGCACTTTGAAAAATGTCATTGGAATTTTGGTTGGGATGGCATTGAAGGTATAGATTGTTCTGGGTAGCATAGACATTTTAACAATGTTTATTCTTCGGATCCATGAGCATGGAATATTTTTCCATCTTTTTGTGTCTTCTTCAATTTCTTTCATGAGTGTTGTGTAGTTCCTAGAGTATAGATCCTTTACCTCTTTGGTTAGGTTTATTCCAAGGTATCTTATGGTTTTTGGTGCTATTGTAAATGGAATTGTTTCTCTAATTTCTCTTTCTCCAGTTGCATTGTTATTGTATAAGAAAGCAACTGATTTCTGTGCATTGATTTTGTATCCTGCCACATTACTGAATTGCTGTATGAGTTCTAGTAATTTGGGGCTGGAGGGAAAGTTTGATTTCTTTGCCAATTTGAATACTTTTGTTTCTTTTTGTTGTCTGATTCCTGAGGCTAGGACTTCTTGTACTACATTGAACAATAGTGGTGAGAGTGGGCATACTTGTCCTGTTACTGACATTAAGGGAAAAGCTGAGAGAATGATACTTGCTTTTCATAGATGGCTTTTATGATATTGAGGTATGTTCCCTCTAACCGTTCACTTTGATGAGTTTTAATCAGGAAAGGATGCTGTATTTTGTCAAATGCTTTTTCTGCATCAATTGAGAAGATCATAAGGTTCCTGTCTCTTTTTGTTACTGTGCTCTATCACGTTGATTGATTTGCAAATGTTGAAACACTCTTGCATCCCAGGAATAAATCCCACCTAGTGGTGACAGATAATCCTTTTAATGTACTGTTTGATCCTATTGGCTAGGATCTTATTGAGTATTTTGGCATCTATGTTCATCAGGGATATTGGTCTGTAATTCTCCTTTTTGGTGGAGTCTTTGGTTTGGGGATCAGGATAATGTTGGCCTCATAGATGAGTTTGGGAGTTTTCCTTCTATTTCTATTTTTTTGAAATAGCTTCAGTAGAAAAAGTATTATTTCTTCTTTAATTGTTTGGTAGAATTCCTCTGGGAATCCATCTGGCCCTGGACTCTTGTTTTTTGGGAGGTTTTTGATCACTGCTTCAATTTTCTTGCTGATTATTGGTCTATTCATATTGTCTATTTCTTCCTGTTTCAGTCTTGGTAGTTTATAAGTTTCCAGGAAGGCATTGGTTTCTTCCAGACTGCTTAATTTGTTGGCATATGGTAGCTGGTAATAATGTCTAATAATTGTTTCTATTTCCTTGATATTAGTCGTGATCTCTCCCCTTTCATTCATGATTTTATTGATTTTGGCCCTTTCCCTTTTCTTTTGGATATATCTGGCCAGAGGTTTGTTGATCATATTAATTCTTTCAAGGAACCAAACTTCTAGTTTTGTTGATCTGTTCTACTGTTTTTCTGGTTTCTATTTCATTGATTTCTGCTATAATCTTTATTATTTTTCTTCTCCTGCTTAGTTTACGTCAATTTTTCTGTTCTTTCTCCGGGTCCTTTAGGTTTAAGGTAAGCTTTTGTATTTGTGATTTTTCTAATTTTTTGAGAGAGGCTTGGATGGCTATGTGTTTCCCCCTTAGGACTGCCTTTGCAGTATCCCATAGGTTTTGAACCAATTTGTTTTCATTGTCATTAGTTTCTATAAATTGCTTAAGTTCTTCTTTAATTTCCTGGTTGATCCAATCATTCCTTAGCAGGATGTTCTTTAACTTCCAGGTGTTTGAATTCCTTCCAAATTTTTTCTTGTGATTGAGTTCCAGTTTCAAAGCATTGTGTTCTGAAATTATGCAGGGAATAATTTCAATCTTTTGGTATCAGTTGAGACCTGATTTGTGACCCAGTATGTGGTCTATTCTGCAGAAAGTTTGTGTGCACTCGAGAAAAAATAATATTCTCTTGTTTTATGATGGAATGTTCTGTGTATATCTATGAAGTTCATCTGGTCTAAAGTGCCATTCAAAGCCCTTGTTTCTTTGTTGATCTTCTGCTTAGATGATCTGTCCATTTCTGTGAGTGGAAAGTTGAGGTCTCCTACTATAAATGTATTATTATCAACATGTTTCTTTATTTTGGTTATTATTTGTTTTGTATAATTGGCTGCTCCCATGTTGGGCCATAGATACTTATAGTTGTTAGATCTTCCTGTTGGATAGACCCTTTAAGTATGATATAGTGCCCCTCTATATCTCTTATTATGGTCTTTGGTTTAAAATCTAACTTGTCTGATATGAACACTGCTACCCCAGCTTTCTTTTGAGGTCCATTAGCACAGGATATTGTTCTCCATCCCCTCACTTTCAATCTGGAGGTGTCTTTAGGTTAAAAATGTGCCTCTCATAGACAGCATTTGGATGGGTCCTGCTTTTTTATCCAATCTGTAGCCTTGTGTCTTTTGATGGGAGGTTTCAGCCCATTTACCTTTAGTGTAACTATTGAAAGATATGAATTTAGTGCCTTTGTATTGCCTGTAAAGTCCCTGTTTGTATAAATTTTCTGTTTCTTTCTGGTCTATGTGATTCTTAGGGTCTCTCTTCGTTTACAGAGTCCCCCTTAATATTTCTTTCAGGGCTGGCTTGGAAGTCTCATATTCTTTCAGTTTCTGCCTGTCCTGAAAGCTCTTTATCTCTCTATCCATTTTGATTGACAGCCCTTTTGGTTAAATTATTCTTGGCTGCATGTTCTTTTCATTTAGTACTCTGAATATGCCTTGCCAGCCCTTTCTGGCTTGCCAAGTTTCTGTGGACAAGTGTGATGTTATTCTGATGTTCCCCCTTCCATATGTAAGGAACCTCCTCTCCCTGGCTATTCTCAGGATTGTTTCCTTGGCTTAAAATTTGCAAGCTTCACTATTATATGTCAGTGTGTCGATCTATTTTTATTGAATATGGGAGGGTTACTCTCTGCCTCTTGGACCCGAATGTTTGTTTCCTTCCTCAGATTAGTGAATTTCTCAGCTATGATTTTCTCAAGTATACCTTCTAGCCCTCTCTCTCCACCCCCTTGGGGATCCCAATATTTCTGACACTGGAACTTTTCATGGCATCATTAATCTCTGCAATCCTTTTTACATGTCCTACTAGCAGCCTATCTCTGTTTTCCCCCACTTCTTTCTTTTCCATCAGCTTATCTTCTAGATCACTAATTCTCTCTTCTACCTCATTTACCCTGGCTGTTAGAGTAGCCAATTTAGACAGCATCTAATCATACCATTTTTTAGTTTGGCCTGATTAAATCTCATTTCTGCTCTTAGAGAGCCTTTATTGACACTAATGCTTTTTTCAAGCCTAGCTATTGACTTCATGATTGCTATCCTGAATTCTATCTGTGACATTTTGCTTATATCCATATCCATTAGTTCTGTGACAGATGACATTATCTCTGTTTCTTTTCTTTGTTGAGAGTTCCTCCTCCTAGTCTGTTTGTTGAGGAATGATTGAGTGAATGAGCAGAATCCAAAATATCAACCATGACCCAAGCAATATGCACCCTAGCAAAATCCGGAGTGGTCAAAAGACATAACCAAAAAAAAAAAAAAAAAAAGCCAAAATGAAACACAAGAATAAAATTTAAAAATTAAAAAAATAATAAAAATAAAAAAAATATTTTTAAAGCGGGTGAAGGGAAGGGGGCTATAATCTCTCAGTGTGGACAAGGCATGTTTTTTCAGTTGTTCCTGGGGGTAGTTTGGTCTGTGTGTTAGAGGACACTACTTCCCAAAATTACAAGGCATGTGGAATTTGTGTGTGTGTGTGTATGTGTGTGTGTGTATGTATATATATATGTAAAATTGAACAGTGATAAAAGGACTAAAATAAAGCATATATCTATAAGAAATATAGGTGTGAAAAAATACAAGTTAAAAAGCTACTGTGAAATATAAGTTGAATCAATACACATCTAGTTGAAATGAGAAAAATGTAAATAGAAAAAACAGAAATAAAAAGCATAAGGAAAAAAAGGAGAGTTTTAGCTGAAAAATAAACAAACCTTGAGGCAATGCCTGGAGCTCAATATACTGTTTTCCCTTGGCATTGGGAGTTTAGAGTCTTATGGGATCCATAGTGTTGTGGTCCACTTGTTCTTCTAGCATTCCTTCTTCTTTCTTCTTTGATCCCTGGCAGGTTTCTGCACCTCTTCAGAGGTTCAGAGCAAAAATATCCACACCCAAACCTCTGACCCAGAGGCCCTCTTCACTAAGCCCTCCAGAACAAACAGTCTCCATTTCTCTATGTGCCGCTGAAAACTGCAGCCTCCCTCAGTGTGTGCTTGCAGTGACTCTCTTGGAGGTTGTCCCAGGGGCCCAGGAGTGTCACTGCCCTCTGTGATTCTAAAACCACACAGCTTCAGTCTCAAGCATGCACACAAAGCTCCTGGATCCTGTCTGGGCCCTGCTCTAAAGCCTTTTCCTGGCCTCTAGGGCTCTGTGAGTTTTTGCCTGGTTGCAGGTGCAGGTTCCTGATTTTTTGCAGGCTGCCCAAGCAATTCTCCACCGGCTGGGCTTGTGGTTTATGATGATCCGTGCTGAGAGTCCCTTTCTGGGCTCACTGACTATAACCAGCTTCTTGGCTCCACTGCTTGGGCACTCTGCCAGTCCAGGAAGCCCTTTGGCTCTGAGGCTTCTCATATCCCAAGACCACAATGCTCTACATAGAATTCTGCTTTTTCAATTCCAGAGCCCCGTTCAGAGAGGGATGTCTCTCTGTAGAGCAGATTTCTAAGGGTTCCAATTTTGCACTCTGGTGTTATATCACTTTCCAGGAACCAGCTTATGGAGGTTCCCTCCCCCTTCTGTTCATCTTCTGATAACTCCTTTCAGATCCATGACTCTGCATGTCGTACCTTGCAAAAAGCTGTCACTTTTCTGCTTGTAGAGATCCAGATATATATTCTTACATCTCAGGCTGATTTCATGGGTGTTCAGACTGGTTTGGTAGATATCCAGCTAAATTCAGGGGACCAGTTGAAACAGGGTCCCCCTACTCCTCCGCCATCTTGCCTCTCCTCCCCCTATGTCTTTTGATTGGAGCATTTAGTCCATTTACATTCAGAGTGACTCTTGATAGGTATAAATTTAGTGCCATTGTATTACCTGTAAAGTTGGTGTTTCTGGATATTTTCTCTGTTCCATTCACTCTTTTCTGCTTTTGGTCTTTCTATTCCCCTTCAATGAGTCCTCTTTAATATTTATCCAGGGCTGGTTTAGGGGTCATGATCTCCTTATTTTTTGTTGTCTCTGAAACTCTTTATCTCTCCTTCTATTCTGAATGATAGCCTTGCTGGATAAAATATTCTTGGCTGCATCTTTTTCCCTTTGAACACTTTGAATATATCATTCTACTCCTTTCTGGTCTGCCACGTTTCTGTGTTTAGATCTGCTGCTGACCTTATTTGCCTTCCCTTGTAGGTTAGTGATTACTTTTCTCTAGCTACATTCAGAATTCTTTTCTTATTGCTGTATTTTGCAAATTTTACTATGATATGCCTTTGCTTTGGCCTGCTTTTGTTGATTTTAATGGGGATTCTCTGTGCCTCCTGGATTTTGTTGTCTGTTTCCTTCCCCAGATTAGGGAAGCTTTCAGGTATAAATCCCTCAAATAAACCTTCTGCCCTCTTTTCCCTCTCTTCTTCTGGGACTCCTATGATACAAATGTTATAATGCTCAATGGAGTCACTGAATTTCCCAAGTCTACATTTGTGATCCAATATTTTTCTTTCCCTTTTATTTTCAGCTTCTTTTTTTTCCATGATTTTATCTTCTATATCATTATTCATTCCTCTGCTTCTTCACATCCAGTCAATTTCATATCTCGGTTATAGCATTTTGTATTTTAGCCTGACTAATTTTTAGGTCTTTTATCTCTGTGGTAAAGATTGCCCTGGTTTCTTCTATGCTTTTCTCAAGCCCAGCTAGTATCCTTATTATTATTGTTTTAAATTGGAGATTAAAGTCATTACTTGTATCTGTTTATAAGGGCTACTGGGTAGGCAAAAGTTGCAGACACAGAGTGAAGGCAGGAATCTGATTAGATTCCTTGGTATGACATTTTCTTGTTCCTTCTTTTAGGATAAATTCCTCTGTCTTGGCATTTTATCTAGGTCTTCTGTGTTTTAGGAAAGCCTGTTATGTTTCCTGCTCCTAAGATAATGGCTTTATAAAGAGAAGTCATATACTGTCCAGTGCTGGTGCTTCAGGAAGTGTTCCTAATATATGCAGTGTGCACTCTGCTGTTGTGTTTTGGCTGCCTTTTCCCTCGGGTCAATCCTCTGCAGAGTTTCTTCTTGTCTACAGTGGGAAGTATTTGGACCTTGTCCAGTGTGTGGCAAGTTTTAACTAGGTATGCTTGATCTGTTTGTTAAAATAAGCCTGATCCTACTTCCACTGGAGCTGAAGCTTTGCAGCACTCTATCGTCAGGAGGCTTGGTGCCTGAGAGGTTTGTGCTGGTTTTCTAGGAGAGGGGCCCACTACTGCTCTGGCTCTCAGGCACACATGCTTTAGAAAGAAAAGTGCCTTTCTTGGGGCGGGGGGGGACACACAGTGTGTGCAGCTCAAGCCTCCATGGTTGGCACTGTGCTACTCACTGAAATCTGTCTCTGTTGGTGGGTGGGGCATAAAAATGTTGCCAACCTTCTCTGTTGTCCCAGGGGAGGGGTGTTTGTGCCTGCCACTGTCCAGAAAGCCCTCACAGAAGAGCAAACAATCTCCCTTCTTGTGTGACATGTATACCTCAGATCCCTGCCTTCACCCTGTGTCCGCACCATTTGCCCACCCAATAGCCCAGTGTACCTGCGTTTTACCTTGGGCCTGCTGACTGAGTTTCAAAACTCTAAATTTTAGGGATTTAGCATGGCAGGGACCCACCCTGATCCTCTGTGGGGAGGGTCTTACTGTTCTGGGACTGGTGTTGGCTTACCGCAGCTAGGAAGTCACACCAAAGCACAGGCATTTGAGTTTAGAATAAAGCACAACCAAAGCCAGTGTCCAGGTTAGCTGCCTTCAGTAGGTCTCTGCCCCATGCTAATAGATGGGGTAGCAAAATGGTGCCTGCTGGCTCCTTTGTCCCTGGAGAAGCAGTGCCACCTCTCCCAAATATACTCCAAGAAGGGGACATGTCTCTCCCAGTGTAACCCAGGGGATTCCAAACATGATGTCTGCTCCTGGATCTCTGTCCTCCTCCACAGGAACACCACTAAGCTCACTGGGCTCCACACCATCCACTGCATGTACTTCTAAATCTTCAGTCTTTGAACTCTGCTGGTTGAAAATACTTGTGATAATCAGACCCTCTCCTTTTCCCAGTCATTGGTTTCCAGGATGCATTTTTCTTGTGCAATTACCTGTGTGCTGCTCTCTCTCTCTCACTCTCTCTTTCTCTTTCTCTCATTCTCCTCTCTTCCTGATCAGGACTCTTTCCCCTCAGCAGCATCATGATTCTTTTCTCTCCCAAATCATGTCTCCACACCTCCTACTTTCCATAATGTGGCCTCTTATCTCCCTCTCATTGTGCGGTTTGTTTTCTCATCCTCAGATAAATTTCTTGGGTGTTCAGAATGATTTGGTATTTATCTGACTGTGTTCAAGGGTTGAGTCAAGCATAAGGTACCTCTACAACTTCACAATCTTTCTCCTCACCCCTATTTTTTGTTTCAATTTTTATTTAAATTCTAGTCAGTTAAAAATAAATAAATTTTAGTTAGTTAACATATAGGGTAATATTGATTTCAGGAGTAGAATTTATTCATTTCTTACATATAACACCCACTGCTTATCAGAAGTGCCCTCCTTAATACACATCATCCATTATCCCATCCCCCACCCACCTCCCTCTATCAACCCTCAATTTGTTCTGTATAGTTAAGAGTCTCTTCTGGTTTGCTTCCCTCTCTTTTTTATTTCCCTTCCTTTATGTTCATCTGTTTTGTTTCTTAAATTCCACTTTTGAGTGAAATCATATTCTGTTTTAAGTATAGCTACCCCAGTTTTCTTTTGGTTTTTACTTGCATGCAATATCCCTTTACTTTCAATTTCTGTGTGTCTGTGTATCTGAAATGAGTTTTTTGTAGGCAGCATAGAAATGAATCTTGGTTTTTTGATCCAGTCAGCCACTCAATGTCTTTTGTGTCATTTAGTCTATTTATATTTAAAGGAATTATTGATACATATGAACTTATTTCCATTTTGTTAATTGTTTTCTGGATGTTTTGTAATTTTTTTTTTCTCTTTCAGTTTGCTCTCTTGCTTTATGATTTAATGATTTTCTATAGTGGCTGTTTAGATTCCTTTCCCTTTATTTTTTGTATATCTCCTATAGAATTTTACTTTTTGTTACCTCAAGGTTTATATTACCAACCTATACTTACTTATAAGTCTATTTTAAATTGGTAATAATTTGTTTAAATCCATTCCAAAGTTTTATATTTCTACTCCCTCCACCAAGTTTTTGTGTTTTTGATGTCACAATTTACATCTATTTTTTAGAAATTTATTTATCTATTTTAGAGAGAGAGAAAAAGAGGAGTGACAGAGGGAGAGAGAGAGAGAGGCTCAAGCTGACTGTGCTGAGCATGGAGCCTGACACAGGGCTCAATCCCAGGAGCCTGAGATCATGACCTGTGCAGAAAGCAAGAGTCACTTAAGCCACCTGGGTGCCCAAAAATTTACATCTTTTTATCTTGTGTATCCATTAATGAATTATTGTATTGTTTATTTTTACAACTTTTTTTTTCTTACCTTTGTGCTAGCTTTATAAGTGATTAACCCACAACTTCTACAACATTAGATAGATTGTTGTGGATTTTACTATATATTTACATTTACCATGAGGTTTATACTTTCATATGTTTTCCTGTTACTAATTACCACCATTTTATTTCCACTTAAATAATTTTAACATTTCTTGTAAGGCAAGTCTAGTGGTGATAATCTGCTTTATGTTTTGCTTGTCTGGAAAACTCTATCTCTTCTTAAATTTTGAAAGACAACTTTGCTGGGTAGAGTGCTCTTTGTTGGCAGTTTCTTTTTTCTTTCAGTACTTTGAATATACTTTCCCACCCAACTTCTGGCCTTCAAAGTTTTTGCTAAAAAATCTGCTGATAGTGTTGTGGTGATTTTCTTCTGTGAAACAATGTTTTCTCTTGCTGGTTTTAAGATTCTTTTCTTATCTTAACTTCTGACAATTTAAATACAATATCTTTTGCATATTGCTGTCCAGTTTTCCCAGCACCATTCGTCAAAGAGACTGTATTATCCCAGTGGATATTCCTTCCTGGTTTGTCAACCTATTTGTGGGTTGGTTTCTGAGTTTTCTATTCTGTTCCACTGATCTATGTGTCTATTTTTGTACCAGGACCACACTGTTTTCATCACTACAGCTTTTTAATATAACTTGAAATCCATAATTGTGATGCCTCCAGATTTGCTTTTCTTTTTCAATATTGCTTTGGCTATTTGGGGTCTTCTGTGGCTCCATACAATTTACAGTTGTTTTAGTTCTGTGAAAAATGCTATTGGCATTTTGATTGGGATTGCATTTAATGTGTAGATTGCTTTGGGTAGTATAGACATTTTTACAATATTTGTTATTTGAATCAATGAGCATGAAATGCCTTTCCATTGAAACTTGACCACTTTATTATACAAAATACAAAATACAAAAATAAACTCAAAATTGATTAGACCTAAATGTGAGATGGGAAACCATAAAATCCTAGAGGAGAACACAGGTAATAACTTCTTTGACATTGGCCATCACAATTTGTTTCTAGATAGGACTCCTGATGCTAAGGAAATAAAAGCAAAAGTAAACTACTGAGATTTCATCAAAATAAAAAGTTTTTGCAAAACGAAGGAAACAATCAACAAAACTAAAAGACATCCTAGAGAATTAAGAAGATATTTGCAAATGACATGTCTGATAAAGGGTTAGTATCCAAAATGTATAAATAACTTATAATACTCAACACCCCCAAAATGAATAATCAAATTTAAAAAATGGGCAGAAGACATGAATAGATATTTTTCCAAAGCAGTTCTGAAGGAGCCCACAGATACATGAAAGCATGCTTAATATCTCTGATCATCAGGGAGATGGAAATCAAAACTACAATGAGATAGCCCTCATACCTCTCAGAATGGCTAAAATGAACAACACAAGAAACAGGTATTGGTGAGGTTGTGAAGAAATGGGATCCCTGTTGCACTGCTGGTGGGAATGCAAACTAGTACAGCCACTCTATGAACTTTATGGAGGTTCCTCAGAAAGGTAAAAAAGAACTACCCTATGATCCAGGAATTGCACTACTAAGTATTTACCCAAAGAATACAAAAATACTAATTCAAAAGGATACATATACCCTGCTGTTTATAGCAGCAATATCTACAAAAGCCAAATTATGGAAACAGCCCGAGTGTCCAACAAGTGATGAATGAATAAAGAAGTGGTATATATACACAATGGAATATTTTTATGGCCCCAGTAGGGCCATAAAAAAGGAAATCTTGCCATTTGCAATGAAATGGATTGAACTATAGAATGTAATGCTAAGAGAAATAAGTCAGTCAGAGAAAGACAAATACCATAAAATTTCATTTATGTGGAATTTAAGAAACAAAACAAATGAGCAAAGGGGGGCATAAGAGAGATGCACACCAATAAACATACTCTTATCCGTAGAGAACAAACTGAAGGTTACCAGAAGGGAGGTCGGCAGGGAGATGGGTTAAATAGGTGATGGGGATTAAGGAGTGCACTTGTGGTGAGCACCAAGTGTTGTATGGAAGTGTTGAATCACTTTATCGTACACCTGAAACTAATATTACACTGTATGTTAACTAATTGGATTTAAATAAAAACTTAAAAAATGTTTTGAACTAGAGTTGTAGTGGGAAAGGGAGAGTGGAAAGATTGGAGTACACTTATGGACACTTTGTATGGTCAGCCTTTTAATTTCAGCCATTTAGTAGGTGTGTAAAAGTAGATCATTGTGGTTTTAATCTACATATTCCAATTTACCACGTTGAGTATCTTTTCAACCATAGCTTATTGGCTATTTATGAATCTTATTTTTTGATATGTCTGTTTAAATTTTTGATCTATTTTTATTAGATTATTAGTTTTCTTACTGTTGAGTTTAGAAAGTTCTCTGTATATACTGGATACAAGTCTTTGATTGGATATGTGATTCTCAAATATTTTCTCCCAGGTTTTGGCTTATCTTTTCATTTTCTTAACAACTGTTAGGAGAGAAGATTTCTAATATTTTGTTGAAGCCCATTCTACTAATTTATTTTTTATGGGTTTGGTGTTTTGCTGTCATAGCTAAAAAATTATTGTTCCACCTAGTATCACAAAGATTTTCTTCCATGCTTTGATCTAGATGTTTCATAGTTTTAAGGTTTGCATTTAAGTCTATGTTTCATTTTGAATTAAATTTTATATATGGTGTGAGGTAAAAAATCAAATTATTTATTTTGTTCTTTTCTTATTTTTTTTTGCATTTGGATATCCAATTGTTCCAGCACCATTTATGTAAAAGACCATTCTATCACTGCAGTATTGCTTTTGGGTATTTATTAAAATATATATATATATATATTATATTATATTTATTTTATATTATTTAAAACCTACTTAAAGTTATATATATAATATGCTTATTTATGGACTCTGCATTTTCTTCCATTGAACTATTTGTCTATTGTTATGCTAATGCCATGCTGTATTGCTTAATATAGTTTTATAATAAACCTTAATGGCAGGTAAAAAAATGAATACAATGTCTTGGTGTGAGTCTCCTTAGGTTTATCTTTAGAACTCTGTGGGTTTCTTGGATTTGATGTCTGTCTTTCCCTTGTTTAGGGAAGTTTACAGCCATTATTTTTTCAAATAATTTTTCTGCCCCTTTCTCTCCTTCTTCTGGGACTCATATAATGTGAATGTTGTTTGGCTTTATGTTGTCCCACAAGTCATTTAAGCTATCTTCACTCCATTTTATTTATTTATTTATTATTTATTTATTTATTTATTGCTCTGATTGGATGAGTTTGACTGCTCTGTGCTTGAATTCACTGATCCTTTATTACAGTTCATCTAGTCTGCTGTTGATCCGTTCTACTATACTTATTGTATTTTCAATTCATTTATTGTATTTTTTGCTCTGCAATTTCTATTTGGTACATCTTTATATTTTCTATCTTTTTTGAAATTCTTACTTTTTGTTTCATTGTTCTCCTTACATTGTTGAGAATCTGCATGACCATTATTTGGAACAGTTTGTCAGATAAGTCACTTCTCTCCATTTAATTAATTTATTTTTTTCTGAGTATCTTGTTCTTTCATTTAGATCATTTTTCTGTTTCTTTATTTTCCTTGGCTCTCTGCAGTTTCTTTTTTTTTTTTTTAAAGATTTTATTTATTTATTTGAGAGAGAGAGAGAATGAGAGACAGAGAGCATGAGGGGGAGGAGGGTCAGAGGGAGAAGCAGACTCCCTGCCGAGCAGGGAGCCCGACGCGGGACTCGATCCCGGGACTCCAGGATCATGACCTGAGCCGAAGGCAGTCGCTTAACCAACTGAGCCACCCAGGCGCCCTGCAGTTTCTATCTATTAGATGAAACAACCTCCTCTTCCAGTCTTTTTTGTCTATCAAATCTTTGTGATTGACCCAACAACTTACTGTATTCTTAGTGGTTTGCAATAATTGAGGATGTATCAAGACCTCTCACTGTCCACAGAGCGAGGTTCTCAGACATCACCTAGATCCTAGTTTAGGATCACCTAGTTTAGGAATTCTTTCAGGGGAAATTGTTCCACATGTAGCTGCCAGTTCAGTGTGCTTATGTGAGAAGATAAGTCCAGGATCTTCCTATAGTGCCAACTTGAACTGGAATCTAATACTTTTTAAAATTTAATTATTTAGGAATATTTATATATAAGATATATATATATATATATGCAGATAGAATACAAGTAGTTTTACTCCTGTCATTCCAATTTGGATGCTTTTTATTTATTTTTCTTACCTAAGTGCTTTGGTTAGAAGTTACACTGTAATGCTGAATAGCAGTAGGGAAAATAGACATCTTTGCCTTCTTTCTGATCATAGGTGGAGAGCTTTTACTTTTTTACCATTGAGTATAATGTTATCTGTCAATTTTTCATAAATGTCTTCTGTCAGTTTGAAGAAACGCCTTTCTATTCCTAGTTTACTGAAGGTTTTTATCAAAAACTCCATCCCAAAACAGCAGAATACCCATTCTGTTCAAATGCTCATGTAACATTCAGGCAGATCAACTTTATTTTGGGTCATAAATCAGATCTTCACAAATTTAAATAATTGAAACCAAACCCAATGTGTTACCTGAAAATAATGAAATAAAACTCCAGAAATCAATAACAGAAAAATCATAGGAAAATTTCCAAGAAATTGAAAACTAAACAACAGTTACCTAATTCATGGGTCAAAGAGGAAGTCTCAAGAAATATCAAACATAGGGGCGCCTGGGTGGCTCAGTCGTTAAGTGTCTGCCTTCGGCTCAGGTCATGACCCCAGAGTCCTGGTATCAAGCCCCGCATTGGGCTCCTTGCTCAGCGGGGAGCCTAATTCTCCCTCTCCCACTCCCCCTGCTTGTGTTCCCTGTCTCACTGTGTCTCTCTCTGTCAAACAAATAAATAAAATCTTTAAAAAAAAAGAAATATCAAACATATAGAATAGAAATTAAATGAAAATAAAAACTGAAAACCTACAGTCATCAAAATTTCAGTGTCAGAAAACAGTTTCTTGTCAGGGTTGCAATGGGGAGAATGGGTGACTACAAAAGAAGCAAGGGAATTTTTTGACAAGACGGAACTCTTGCATATCTTGATTGTGGTGATGGTTATACAACTACATGCATTTTTCAAGACCATGAAACTGTATACCAAAAGAAGTGAATTTTATTTTCTCTAAATCATACCTTAGTGCACCTTGTTAAATGAAGAACATAAGTAGAAAAAAAAAAACTTTTCTGTAACAACTGAGATGATTATATGACTTTTCCCCTCCACTAAATTAAATGTGATGTATTAAATAAATAATTTTTTTGCATGTTGAATTACTATTGCATTCTGGAATAAAATCCACATAGTCATGGCATATCATCTAATATGTTACTGTATTTGGTCTCAGTATTTTCTTGAAGATTTTGTATCTATATTCATAGGTAAAATTTGTTTATAATTTTCTTTTCTTCTGATGTATTTGTCTGGTATCCAGGTCTCAAGGAATGAGTTAGAAAGTGTCCCTTCCTTTTTTTTAATTTTTGTAATATTTTGGAAAAGACTGGTGTTAATTTTTCATTAAAATATTTGGTAGAACTTAACAGTGAATCTATATGGATGATGGCTTTTCTTTGTTGTGAAGTATTTGATTATTGATCCAATACCTATATGTCTTACATGGTTTTTTTTCAGATTTTCTGTTATCTCTATTCAATTTTGGCAGTCTATGTGTTACTTGGAATTTGTCCATTTATCAAGGTTATAAAATTTGTTGGCATAAAAATGTTTATATTATTATTTTATAATTATTTTTATTTATGCCATCAGTAGTAATGTCCTTTTTATTTCTGATTTTAGTAAATTTAATCTTCTCTTTTTGTGTGTGTGTTATCCATCTACTTAAGAGTTTGCCAAATTGGTCAATTACTTTCAATGAAAAATTTTAAATTTTATCAATTCTCTACATTGTTTTCTTTATTTCATTCATCTCTGCTCTAATTCTTATTACTTCCATCATTCTACTAGCTTTAAGTTTGGCTAGGTGTTCTTTTTCTAGTTCCAGATGTTGTAAAGTTAGATTAGTTAAGTTAGTGATTTGAAATCTTTTTTTTTTTCTTTACTGTAAGCATTTACAGTTTGTACATTTCCTCTGAAAATTCTTCCACTGAGTCACATAGGTTTTGGTATATTGTGTTTTATTTTTAATTTGTTGTAAATGTTTCTAATTTCCCTTGTCATTTCTTCTTTGACCTATTGGTTATTTAAGAATAATTTGTGTAATTTCCACATATTTGTGAACTTTTTACTTTTCTATTTTTAAAATTGATTTTAGTAGTTTCATTCCATTTTGGTCAGAGAAAATACTTTGTACAGTATAATCTTTTAAATTTATTGAGACTTGTTATGTAGCCTAAGATGTGATCTATCTACAAGAGTATTTAATGTACAATGCTGGTGTTCTGTATATATTTGTTATCTATCATTACTCTATTTTGTTATTGATCTCTTTTTCATGTACTCTTTTTTTGTTATTGATCTGTCTTACTGTTATAGTCATAACTGAAAATCAGTATTGTAGGCCCCTACTGTTACTATCTAAATATTTCTCCATTCAGTTCTTTCCATTTTTACTTCATATATACTGGAATACTGTTGTTCATTGCAAACATATTTATAGTTGTTATATATTATTGATGGATTGACCATTTTATCAATATATAATATCTTTTTATTCTTCACAAAATTTTCTGACTTACTGAAATCTACTTTTTTTTCTGAAATTAGCATAGACATCTTAGTTCTATTTTGCTTACTTTTAGCATGAAATATATTTTTCCATCATTTCATTCTTGACTTCTCTTTAAATCAGAATTGAAAGGGTTATTATCAAAAATCTATAAAGAACTTATCAAACTCAGCACCCCAAAAGTAAATAATCCAGTTAAGAAATGGGAAGAAGACATGAATAGATATTTCTTCAAAGAAGACATACAAATGGCTAACAGATACATGAAGAAATGCTCAGCATCACTCATCATCAGAGAAATACAAATCAAACCAAAATGAGATACCATCTCACACCTGTCAGAATGGCTAAAATTAACAACTCAGGAAACCTCAGATATTGTTTAAGATGCAGAGAAAAGGGAACCCTCTTACACTCTTTGTGGTTATGGAAACTGGTGCAGGCACTCTGGAAAACTATATGGTGGTTTCTCAAAAAGTTGAAAATAGAACTAACCCATGACCCAGCAATTGCACTTTTAGGCATTTATCCAAAGAATACAAAGATGCTGATTCAAAAGGGCACATCCACTCTAAAATTTATAGCAGTACTATCCACAATAGCCAAAACATGGAAAGGGTCCACATGTCCATTGACAGATGAATGGATAAAGAAGAGGAGGTATATATATACAATGGAATATTACTTAACAATCAAAAAATGAAATCTTGCCATTTGCAACAACATGGATGGAGCTAGAGTGTATTATGCTAAGTGAAATAAGTCAGAGAAATACAAGTACCATATAATTTCATTCATATGAGGAATTAAGAAACAAAACATTTGGGGTCCCTGGGTGGCTTGGTTAAGTGGTCAACTCTTGATTTCAGCTCAGGTCATGATCTCAGTTCTTGGGATTGAGCTCCATGTTAGGATCCCCACTCAGTGGGTGTGTGCTTGAGGTTTCTTCCTCTCCCCTTGCCCCTCTCTCTGCTTGAGTTGTTTCTCCATCTCTCTCTCTCTTTCTCTCTCTCCCTCCCTCTCAAATAAATAAATAAATCTTTTGAAAAAAGGAACAAAACAGATGAACATAGGGAAAGGGAAGGAAAAATAAAAGTAGATAGAAACAGAGAGGGAAATAAATCATAAGAGACTCTTAAATATAGAGAACAAACTGAGAGTTGCTAGAGGGTATGTGGGTAGGGGTTGGGCTAAATGGGTGATGGGCATTAAGGGGAACACTTGTTGTGATGAGCACTGGGTGTTATATGTAAGTGGTGAATCACTAATTTCTGCTCCTGAAACATTACAGTATATGTTAACTAATTTGAATTTAAATAAAAGCTTGGAAGAAAAAGTACCCACCAAAATAAAAAAAATAAGTAAATGTTTGAGGGAGACTAAGGTACCAAGATGACAACATAAATCAAGAATCTATAATCACTGAAAAATAATTGCAGATGTTTTGCTGTAAGCTCTTCTGTTATTCTTATGTATGGTTATATGCTAATGTACTATATATATACATTTTGTATGTCCTTTATATGACTATTATTATTTTTTTAAAGGTCAAAATAGAACTAACCTAAAATCCAATAATCACAGTAATCGGTATTTATCCCAAAATTAAAAAAGAAATTTAATTAAAGGGATACATGCACCCTTATGTTTATTGCAGCATTATTTACAATAGCCAATTATAAGAGCAGCTCAAGTGCCCATTAATAGATGAATGGGATAAAGAATATTTGAGATATCTATATATAGATATATCTATATCTACAGAGATATGTATATGTATATGTATATGTATATCTATCTATATGTATTTATCTACAGATATCTATTTAGATAATTTCATTACTTTTATTGTTGAATAATACTCCATTTTATATATATGTGCATATACATATAATTCCATTATACACATATATGTATAATTATATATATAATGGAATATTATTTAACAATAAAAATAATGAAATCTTGCCATTTGCAATGACATAGATGGAGCTAGAGAGTATAATGCTAAGTGAAAAATGTCAGTCAGAGAAAGACAAATACCATATGTGGAATTTAAGAAACAAACAAATGGGCAAAGGTAAAATAAAGAGTGACAAATAAAAAAACAGACTCAACTATAGAGAACAAACTGATAGTTACCAGATTGGAAATGGGAGAGAGAATGGGTGAAACGTGATGGGTTATAAAGAGTACACTTATGATGATGAGCACTGAGTAATGTATAGAAATGTTGAATCACTATATTGTAACTAATATGAGGTCACATCTTAATTATACTGGAATTAAAATTAAAATGTAATTAAAAATTATGCTCATCAGAATCATTGGGAAATGTACATCAAAACCATGAGATATCACCTTGCACTTGTCTGAATGGCTAAAATCAAAAAGAGAAGAAATAACAATAGTTGGCAAAGATATGGTTAAAAGGGTACCTTTGTGCATTGTTGCCAGAAGTGCAAATTGGTGCAGCCACTGTGTAAAACAGTATAGAGGTCCCTCAAAAAATTTTAAAAATAGCATTATCATACAATGCTGTGATTCCACTAATGTGTATTTACCTCAAGAAAATGAAAACACTATTTTGAAAAGATATATAAACCCTATATTTATTGCAGCATTATTTACAATAGCCATAATATGAAAGCAACCCAAGTCTCCATAGATAGGTGAATAGATAAAGAAGATTTGGGATATATATATATATATATAGCTATAATACACAATGGAATATTAATCAGCCATAAAAAGACTGTAACAGTTAAGTTACTGTATTGTACATCTGAAACTAATATAACATCATATGTTAACATGTTAAGCACCTGGAATTAAAATAAAACTTAAGGTAAAAAAATAAGATCTTGTTTGCAAAAACATGAGGTTATAATGCTAAGAGACATAAATCAATTAGAGAAAAACAAATACCATATGATTTCACTTATATGTGGAATTTAACAAAACAAATGAACGAAGAGAAAATAGACAAAAACAAAAATAGAGTCTTAAAACCAGAGAAGAAAGTGCTGATCACTGGAGGATAGGTGGATGGGTTAAATAGTTTAAATCAGATAAAATTATAGGAATTGTGATGAGCACTGAGTAATGTATAGAAGTGTTGAATCATATGCCTGAAACTAATGTAATACTGTTTATTAATTATACTTCAATTAAAAATTAAATGGCATTTTTACAGAAACATAAATAACAATTCTAAAATCCCTATCAAGTCACAAATGACCCTGAATACTCAAAGAAATTTAGGAAGGTAACAAAAGTGGAGACATCATACATCTTGATTTCAAAAGAAATTACGAAACTGCAATAACGCAAACAATATGGTACTGGGGGAAAACAGACATATAGATAGACCAATGAAAGAGAATAGAGAGCCCAGAAATAAATCCATATATCTATGTTAAATTAATCTTCAATATTGTGCCAAGAACACACAACAGGGAAACAGTCTCTTCAATAAATGGAGATAGAAAAACTGGATATCTACATGCCAAAGAATGAAATTGTACACAGAGATAAAGCTTCTTGATATTGGCCTGTGCAATAAGTTTTTGGATATGACACCAAAAGCACAGGAAATAAAAACAAAAATAGACATGTGGAATGCATCAAAATAAAAAAGAGAAAACAAAATATCTCTGTGTAACAAAGAAACAATCAGCAAGTAAACAGGCCACTGTGGAATCAGAGATAATTTTGGCAAGCATATGTCTGATAAAAGGTTAATATCCAAAATATATAAGGAACTCATTAGTTAAGTATAACACCCAGTGCTCATCATATCACGTGCCCTCCTCAATACCCATCACCCTGTTACACCCTCCCCCATCCTCCTCCCATCTGAAACCCCAAGATTGTTTCTCGGGGTCCATAGTCTCTCATGGTTCATCTCCCTCTCTGATTTCTCCCCCTTTGGATTTCCTTCCATTCCCCTATGGTCTTCTGTGCTATTGCTCATGTTCCACATATGAGCAAAACCATATGATAATTGTCTTTCTCTGTTTGACTTACTTCAATTAACATAATCCCCTCCAGTCCCATCCATGTAGATGCAAATGGTGGGTATTCAACCATTCTGATGGCTGAATAATATTCCATGGTGCATATGTACCACATCTTCTTTATTCATTCATCTGTGGAAAGGCTCTCCACTCCTGCCACAGTTTGGCTATTGTGGACATTCCTGCTATGAACATTGGGGTGCACGTGCCCCTTCTTTTCACTACATCTGTATCTTTGGGGTAAACACCAATAGTGCAATTACTGGGTCATAAGGTAGCTCTATTTTTAACATCTTGAGGAACCTCCATACTGTTTTCCAGAGTGGCTGTACCAACCTTTATTCCCATCAAGAGTGTAAGAGGGTTCTCCTTTCTCCACATCCTCCCCAACATTTGTTGTTTCCTGTTTTGTCAATTTTTGCCATTCTAACTGGTGTAAGGTGATATCTCATTGTGGTTTTAATTTGTATTTCCCTGATGGCTAGTGATGTTGAGCATTTTTTCATGTGTCTGTTAGCCATTTGTATGTCTTTTTTGGAGAAGTGTCTGTTCATGTCTTCTGCCCATTTTTTGACTGAGTTATTAGTTTTTTGAGTGTTGAGTTTGAGAAGTTCTTTATAGATCTTGGATATCAGCCCTTTATCTGTAATGTCATTTGCAAATATCTTCTCCCATTCTGTGGATTGTCTCTTAGTTTTGTTGACTTTTTCCTTTGCTGTGCAGAAGCTTTTTATCTTGGTGAAGTCTCAAAAGTTCATTTTTGCTTTTGTTTCACTTGCCTTTGGAGACATGTCTTGCAAAAAGTTACTGTGGCCGATGCTGAAGAGGTAACTGCCTATGCTCTTCTCTAGGATTTTGATGGATTCCTGTCTCACATTGAGGTCTTTCATCCATTTTGAGTTTATCTTTGTGTATGGTGTAAGGGAATGGTCCAGTTTCATTCTTCTATATGTAACTGTCCAATTTTCCCAACACCACTTATTGAAGAGACTGTCTTTTTTCCAGTGGATATTTTTTCTTGACAGGGTGATGGGTATTGAGGAGGGCATGTACTGTGATGGGCACTGGGTGTTATACTTAACTAATTAATCGTTGAACACTGCATCAAGGACTAATTATGTACTATACAGTGCCTAACTGAATATATATATATATATAATTCAAACAACTCAATAGAAAACACACAAATAACCTGATTTTTTAAAAATGGGCAAAGAATCTTAATAGGCATTTCTCAAAAGTAGATCTACAAGTGGTTAATAGGTATATGAAAAGGTGCTCAATAACACTAATTATCAAGGATATAAAAATCAAATACACAATGAGATACTATTTCACACCTGTGAAAATGGGTCAAAAAGTCAAAAGGTAACTATTGGGTGGAGATGTGGACAAAATGGAAACTCTGTACACTGTTGTTGGGCATGTAAATTGATGTAGTCATTAGGAAAAACAGTATGGAGTTTCCTCAATTATTAAAAACAGAACTGCCATATGATCTAGAAATCCTTCTAGTGGTTATACATCCAAAGGACATATAACATCACTATCTTGAAGAAATATCTGCACCCTTATGTTCATTGCAGCATTATTCACAATAGCCAAAATTTGGAAACAACCTAAATTCTGGCTGTTTGATGAATAGATCAATGAATAGAATGTGATATGTCTATACAATGGAATATTCTCAGCCTTAGAAAAGAGGAAATCCTGCCATTTTCAACAACATGAATCAACCTGGAGGACATAATGAGAAGTGATATATGCCAAACACAAAAGGACAAGTGCTGCGTTATCTCATTTTATATGAAAAATTTAAAAATCTAGCTCATAAAAGTGAAGAATAGAATGGTGTTTGCCAGGCATTTGGGAGGTGAGAAAATGGGAACATTTTGGTCAAAGTATACAAAGATCCAGTTACATGGGATGAATGAATCTGTAAATCTAAGGTGCAGCATGGTGACTATAGTTAATAATACTATATCATATACTTGAAATTCAATAATAGAGTAGATTTTTTATTAAAGTGTAGTTCACACACAATGCTACATTAGTTTCAGGTAGATAACCGTGATTTGACAAATTTATACATTATGTTCTGCTCACAAGTGTAGCTGCCATGTGTTACCACACAAAACTATTACACCACTTACTATATTACCTATGCTATACCTTTCCTTTATTCTATAACTGGAAGAATGTATCTCTCACTACCCTTTACCCATTTTGCCTTTCCTCCATCCATTGCCCTCTGGCAACCATCTGTGTTCTCTGTATGTATGGAATTCTTTCAGATTTTGTTTGGTCATTTTGTTTGTTTGTTTTTAGATTCCACATATAAGTGAAATTATATGGTATTTGCCTTTCGATCAGAAGTGATCTTAATAGTTCACACCACAAAAATAATGCAAATTTGTGAGGTGATTAATATGCTAATTAGCTTGATTGTGGTAATCATTTCACAATGTATATGCATATCAACACATCTCAGTTTACATATTAAATGAATACAGTTTTATTCGATGACCGTACCTCAATAAAGTCAGAAAAAAATTAAAACGAGATTTACAAGACACACACACTCACACACAAACACGTATAGAGTGCAGGCCTTCTAAAATGTTAATAGAAATTCTTGTTCAGGGCGTCTGGGTGGCTCAGTTGGTTAAGCGACTGCCTTCGGCTCAGGTCATGATCCTGGAGTCCCTGGATCGAGTCCCGCATCGGGCTCCCTGCTTGGCAGGGAGTCTGCTTCTCCCTCTGACCCTCCCCCCTCTCATGTACTCGCTCTCTCTCATTCTCTCTCTCTCAAATAAATAAATAAAATCTTAAAAAAAAAATTTTTTTGTTCAGTCTTGATGCTGCAATTCTCTTAACCATTCCCAAAGCATAAATCCAGTCCTTTCCCTTTATTCTCAAATGTTGCCACCTTAGGATGAGAGAAAATCACCAGAAAAAAATAACAAAACAAGACATAAAATGGCAATATATACATATATATCAACAATTAGTTTGAATATAAATGGACTAAACTTTCCAATCAAAAGACATAGGGTGTCAGAATGGATAAAAAAAAAAAAAACCCACTTATATGCTGCCTACAAGAGACTCATTTTAGAACTAAAGACACAGGCAGATTGCAAGTGAGAGGGTAGAAAAATAATTATCTTGCAAATAGATGTCAAAAGAAAGTCTGAATATCAATACTTATATCATAAAAACTAGACTTTAAAACAAAGACTATGGACCTGAGAAACAAACAGGGTTTTCCAGGGGAGGGGGAGGGGGGATTGGTTAGCCCCGTGATGGGTGTTAAGGAGGGCACGTACTGCATGGAACACTGGGTGTTATATGAAAACAATGGATCTCGGATTACCACATCAAAAAATAATGATGTATTGTATTGTGACTAATATAACATAATAAAAAAAAAGAAAAAAGAAAACAAAGACTATAAAAAGCGATAAAGAAGGGCACTATATGGGGCGCATGGGTGGCTCAGTTGGTTAAGCAACTGCCTTCGGCTCAGGTCATGATCCTGGAGTCCCGGGATCGAGTCCCGCATCGGGCTCCCTGCTCAGCGGGGAGTCTGCTTCTCCCTCTGACCCTCCTCCCTCTCATGCTCTCTGTCTCTCATTCTCTCTCAAATAAATAAATAAAATCTTAAAAAAAAAAAAAGAAGGGCACTAAAGAACTTTAAAGGGACAATCCAACAAGAATATATAACAATTGTTTTTTTTTTTATTATGTCAATCACAATACATTACATCATTAGTTTTTGATGTAGTGTTCCATGATTCATTGATTGCGTATAATACCCAGTGCTCTATTCAGTATGTGCCCTCTTTAATACCCATCACCAGGCTAGCCCATCCCCCCACCCCTTCCCCTCTAGAACCCTCAGTTTGTTTCTCAGAGTCCATAGTCTCTCATGGTTCGTCTCCCCCTCCAATTTCCCACTCTTCGTTTTTCCCTTCCTACTATCTTCTTTTTTTTTTTAAACATATAGTGTATGATTTGTTTCAGAGGTACAGGTCTGTGATTCAACAGTCTTACACAATTAACAGTGCTAACCATAGCACATACCTTCTCCAATGTCTACCACCCAACCACCCCATCCCTCCCACCCCCCACCACTCCAGCAACCCTCAGTTTGTTTCCTGAGATGCAGAATTTCTCATATCAGTGAGATCATATGATACATGTCTTTCTCTGATTGACTTATTTCGCTCAGCATAATACCCTCCAGTTCCATCCACATCATTGCAAAAGGTAAGATTCCATTCATTTTGATGGCTGCATAATATTCCATTGAATATATATACCACTTCTTCTTTATCCATTCACCTGTCAATGGACATCTTGGCTCTTTCCATAGTTTTGCTATTGTGGACATTGCTGCTATAAACTTTGGGGTGCACATACCCCTTCGGATCACTACATTTGTATCTTTGGGGTAAACACCCAGTAGTGCAATTGCTGGGTCATGTGGTAGCTCTATTTTCAACTTTTTGAGGAACCTCCATACTGTTTTCCAGAGTGGCTGCACCAGCTTGCATTCCCACCAAGAGTGTAGGAGGGTTCCCCTTTCTCCACATCCCCGCCAACATCTGTCATTTCCTGACTTGTTAATTTTAGCCATTCTGACTGGTGTGAGGTGATATCTCATTGAGGTTTTGATTTGGATTTCCCTGATGCCGAGTGATGTGTAGCAATTTTTCATGTGTGTGCTGGCCATTTGGAAGTCTTCTTTGCAAAAAGATCTCTTCATGTTTCTGCCCATTTCTTGATTGGATCATTTGTTCTTTGGGTGTTGAGTTTGATAAGTTCTTTATAGATTTTGGATACTAGCCCTTTATCTGATATGTCATTTGCAAATATCTTTTCCCATTCTGTCAGTTGTCTTTTGATTTTGTTGACCGTTTCTTTTGCTGTGCAAAAGCTTTTTCTCTTGATGAAGTCCCGATAGTTCATTTTTGCCCATGCTTCCCTTGTCTTAGGTGATGTTTCTAGGAAGAAGTTGCTGT
>NC_138385.1:52352743-52428778 GCF_054177405.1 Leptonychotes weddellii
GGCCAGGGGTTTATCAATCTTATTAATTCTTTCAAAGAACAAGTTCCTAGTTTCATTGATCTGTTCTACTGTTCTTTTGGTTTCTATTTCATTGATTTCTGCTCTAATCTTTATTATTTCTCTTCTCCTGCTGGGTTTAGGCTTTATTTGCTGTTCTTTTTCCAGCTCCTTTAGGTGTAGGGTTAGGTTGTGTATTTGAGACCTTTCTTGTTTCTTGAGAAAGACTTGTATTGCTATATATTTTCCTCTTAGGACTGTCTTTGCTGCATCTCAAAGATTTTGAAGAGTTGTCGTTTTTCATTTTTGTTTGTTTCCATGAATTTTTTAAATTCTTCTTTAATTTCCTGGTTGACCCATTCATTCTTTAGTAGGATGCACTTTAGCCTCCAAGTATTTGAGTTCTTTCTGATTTTCTTCTTGTGATTAAGTTTTAGTTTCAAAGCATTGTGGTCCGAAAATATGCAGGGAATGATCCTAATCTTTTGGTACTGGTTGAGACCTGATTTGTGACCTAAGATGTAATATATTCTGGAGAATGTTCCATGGGCACTAGAGAAGAATATGTATTCTGTTGTTTTGGGATGGAATGTTCTGAATAGATCTGTGAAGTCCATTTGGTCCAGTGTGTCATTTAAAGTCTTTATTTCCTTGTTGATCTTTTGCTTAGACGATCTGTCCATTTCAGTGAGTTGAGTGTTAAAGTCCCCAATATTATTGTATTGTTGTCAATGTGTTTCTTTTCTTTTGTTATTAACTGGATTATGTAATTGGCTGCTCCCATGTTAGGGGCATAGATATTTACAATTGTTAGATCTTCTTGTTGGATAGACCCTTTAAGTAGGATATAGTGTCCTTCCTCATCTCTTATTAAAGTCTTCAGTTTTAAATCTAATTTGTCTGGGGGCGCCTGGGTGGCTCAGATGGTTAAGCATCTGCCTTCGGCTCAGGTCATGATTCCAGGGTCCTGGGATCGAGCCCCACGTCGGGCTCCTGGCTCAGCAGGGAGCCTGCTTCTCCTTCTCCCTCTGTCTCTCTCCCTGCTCATGCTCTCTCTCTCTGTATCTCTGTGTCTTAAATGAATAAATAAAATCTTTAAAAAAAATAAAAATAAAAAAATAAAATCTAATTTGTCTGATATAAGGATTGCCACCCCAGCTTTCTTTTGGTGTCCATTAGCATGGTAAATGGTTTTCCACCACCTCATTTTCAATCTGGGGGTGTCTTTGGTTCTAAAATGAGTCTTTTGCAGAAAGCATGTTGATGGGTCTTGTTTTTATTTTTATCCAATCTGATATGCTCTGTCTTTTGATTGGTGCATTTATCCCATTTATGTTCAGGGTAACTATTGAAAGATATGAATTCTGTGCCATTGTATTGCCTGTAAGGTGACTGTTACTGTCTATTGTCTGTGTTCCTTTCTGGTCTATGTTACTTTTAGACTCTCTCTTTGCTTAGAGGATCCCTTTCAATATTTCTTGTAGGACTGGTCTTGTGTTTGCAAATTCATTTAGTTTTTGTTTGTCCTGGAAGCTTTTTGTCTCTCCTTCTATTTTCAATGACAGCCTAGCTGGATATAGTATTCTTGGCTGCATATTTTTCTCATTTAGTGCTCTGAATATATCCTGCCAGTCCTTTCTGGCCTGCCAGGTTTCTGTGGATTGGTCTGTTGCCAGTCTAATGTTTCTATCATTGTAGGTTACAGATGTCTTATCCTGAGCTGCTTTCAGGATTTTCTCTTTGTTTCTGAGACTCATAAGTTTTACTATTAGATGTTGGACTGTTGACCTATTTTTATTGATTTTGAGGGGGATTCTCTGTGCCTCCTGGATTTTGGTGTCTGTTTCTTTCCCCAAATTAGGGAAGTTCTCTGCTATAATTTGCTCCAATATACCTTCTGCCCCTCTCTCTCTTCTTCTTCTGGGATCCCAATTATTCTAATATTGTTTCATCTTTTTTTTAAGATTTTATTTATTTATTTTGACAGAGAGAGAGAGAGAGAGAGGGAACACAAGCAGGGGGAGAGGGAGAAGCAGGCTTCCTGCTGACCAGGGAGCCTGATGCAGGGCTTGATCCCAGGACCCTGAGATCATGGCCTGAGCCAAAGGCAGATGCTTAACAACTGAGCCACCCAGGTGCCCCCTAATATTGTTTCGTCTTATGGTATTACTTATCTTTCAAATTCTGTCCTGGTGATCCAGTAGTTGTTTATCTCTCTTTTTCTCAGCTTCTTTATTTTCCATCATTTGGTCTTCTATATCACTAATTCCCTCTTCTGCCTCATTTATCCTAGCAGTGAAAGCCTCCATTTTTGATTGCACCTCATTAATAGCCTTTTTGATTTCAACTTGGTTGGATTTTAGTTCTTTTATTTCTCCAGAAAAGGTTTCTTTAGTATCTTCCATGCTTTTTTCAAGCCCAGCTAGTATCTTTAAAATCATCATTCTGAACTCTAATTCCAACATCTTACTAATGTCCATATTGTTTAGGTCCCTGGCAGTCGGTACTGCCTCTTGTTCTTTTTTTTTGAGGTGATTTTTTCCATCTTGTCATTTTGTCCAGAGGAGAATATATGAATGAGAGAACAAAATTCTAACAAGGTAACAATGACCCCAGAAAAATATACACTGAACAAATCAGAAGAGACCTGAAAGAGAAAGAAAGAAAAAAAAAAAGATAAAGAAAGAAAAAGATAAAAAACAAACAAACAAAATACAGAATATGATCAAATATGATCAGGCTGGTGCATAGATCAGTGCCACACACTAGAGTTTGGGTGTATTTTGGTCCATTAGAAGAAAGTTCCTCCAAAAATTTTAAAGAAAGAAAAGCTTACATATGTACAGAAATAAGGTTAAATACAATGAAAGGATGGAATATGACTGCAAAGATGAAAATTATAAAAGATTTTATAAAAGGAATTGATGATAAGAAGTTGGTTGAAGAAAGAAAGAAGAGGATTAGAAAAAAAAAAGTAGGAGAGAATGTGATCTGGCAGGAGACTAGAACAAATCCATACACTGAAGATTTAGGGTATATTTTGGTCTGTTAGAAGAAACTGTATCCCAAAATTTTAAAGAGAGAACAACTTATATATATATACCAAAAATAAGGTTAACTACTCTTAAGAGATAGAATATGACTCTAAAAATGAAAAATAAAAAAGATTTTTTAAAAAAGGGATTGATAAGATGTTGGTTGAAAAAGGGAAAAAGAAAAATTAAAAAAAAAGAAAAAGACAAAAAAAGAAAATTAAAAAAAAATTAACTTTGAAAGACTAAAGAATCATGGGAAAAAAGCCATGAATTCTATGTGCTGTATTCCCCTAGTGCTGGAGTTCTGCCGTTCTCATTGATCAGTAAACTTGGTCTTGGCTGGCTATTCTTGCTGATATTCTGGGGGAGGGGCCTGTTGCCGTGGTTCCCAAATGTCTTTGCCAGAGGCGGAATTGCCCCGCCCTTGCCAGTCAGGGCTAAGTAATCTGCTCGGGTTTGCTCTCGGTAGATTTTGTTCCCTGCAAGCTTTCTGTACAGCTTTGGAAGATGAGAGTGAAATGACAGCCTCCCAATCTCCACCCTGGAGGAGCCGAGAACTTGGGTCCCCACTCCTCAGTGAGCCCCCAGAGAAAAGCAGTCAATCACTCCCGTCTCCCCGGTCTCTGGCTGCACTCGTGCTCACCGGCCTGTGACCGAGCATTTCTATCTCTGGCACACGACCCCATTTGCAGTCTCCAAACCCAGCAGATTCTTGCGGTGCACTCCCGTGCCACTCCTCCCAGGGGAGGAAAGTGTGTCTCTCCCGATCTGCCATTTGTTGGGTCCCCGCTGGAAGAGCAGTGGCCCGACTGTGCCATGGATCACAGTTTATGGCAACCTCGAGCTGAGAGCCCACTCCTCAGCTCTGTCTTAGCATTTGGCTTCCCTGCTCTGATAGCTGGGAGCTCTGCGACTCTCAGGCACCCCCATTCTTTCTTTGGCCCCGAAGGTCCTGAGACCACACTGTCCCAGTGAGGGTTCCACCCCCGCTTAGCCACTGGAGCAACGTCCCTCAGCAGAGCTGACTTCTAAAATTTCCGATTTTGTGCTCTGCTGCTCTATCACTTGTCAGTAGCAGCTGCCAGAGGCCCCCTCCCCCGCCGTCTATCTTCCCGAATATCTCCTCAGATTCACTTCTCTGCACGTCCTACCTTCCAGAAAGTGGTCGCTTTTCTGTTCAGAGAGTTGCTGCTATTCTTTTCTTCGATTTCTTGTTGAGTTCATAGGTGTTCAGAATGGTTTGATCCCTATCTAGCTGAATTCCTGGGACCAGATGATATTTAGGTCTCCTACTCCTTCTCCATCTTGCTCCTCCCACAACTGTTTTTTTTTTTAAGATTTTTATTTATTTGTCAGAGAGAGAGAGAAAGACTGAGCAAGGAGGGGGAGTGGCAGGCAGAGGGAGAAGCAGGCTCTCCACTGAGCAAGGAGCCCTATGTGGAACTCAATCCCAGGACTTTGGGATCATGAACTGAGCTGAAAGCAGACATTTAACTGACTGAGCCATGCAGGTATCCCAAGAATATATAACAATTTTAAACATTTATGCAGCCAACATTGGAGAACTCAAATATATAAAACAATAACAAACATAAAGGAACTAATTGATAATAACAAGATAATAGTAGGGGTCTGTAGCATCCCGTTTACATCAATGGACAAATCATCCAAACAGAAAAATCAACAAGAAATAATGGCTTTGAATGACACACAGGACCAGATAGACTTAACAAATATACTCAGAACATTCCATCCGAAAACAACAGAACACACATTCTTTTCAAGTGCACATGAAACATTCTCTAGAAGAGATTGCATATTAGATCATAATACAGACCTCAACAAATACAAAATTTTGAAATTATACCATGAAATTTTTCTGACCACAATGCTATGAAACTAGAAGATAGCCAGAAGAAAAAAAAAATGACAACAAATATATGGAGGTGAAGCTACATGTTACTAAACAATGAATAGGCCAACCAGGGAAAAAAAAATACATGGAAACAAATGAAAATGAAAACACAGCAGTCCAAATCCTTTGAAGTGCAGCAAAATCAGTCTTCAGAAGGAAGTATATAGTAAGTAAACCTACCTCAATAACAAGAAAAATCTAAAATAAACAACCTAAACTTACACCTAGAGGAGCTAGAAAAAGAACAATGAAACCAAAACAAGCAGGAGAAGGAAAATAATAAAAATTAGAGCAAAAATAAATGTTATAGAAACTAAAACAAACAAAGAAACAAAAGCAGATCAATGAAACCAGGAGTTGGTTCTTTGAATAAATCAATTAGAAAAACAAAACAAAACAAAACAAAAAACCTAGCCAGACTTACCAAAAACTAAAGAGAAAGAATCTAAATTAAAAAAAAAACATGAATGAGAGAGGAGAAATAACAATCAATAAGACAGAAGTACAATTTTAAGAGACTATAATGAAAACCTCTATGCCAAAAAAAAAAAAAAGGGGACAACCCGGAATAAATGGACAAATTCCTAGACACATATAAAGTACCAAAGCTAAAACAGGAACAAATAGAAAACATGAACAGACCGATAACCAGCAATTATAATTGAATTAAAATTAGTAATAATAATAATAAAACTCCCAGCAAACAAAAGTCCTGGGCCAGATGTCCTCACAGGCGAATTCTACCAAATATTTAATGAAGAGTTAATATCTATTGTTCTCAGTCTACTGCAAAAGAGTAGAAAAAGAAGGAAAACTTCTAAATTCATTCTATTAGGCCAGCATTACCCTGAAACCAAAACCAGATAAAGACTCCAATAAAAAGTAGAATTAGAGATCAATATCCCTGATGAACATGGATGCAAAAATTCTCAATAAAATACTAGCAAACCAAATCCAACAATACATTAAAAAAATCATTCACCACAATGAAGTGAGATTAATTCCTCAGTTGCAAGTGTGGTTCAATATTCACAAATCAATCTGTGTAATACAACACATTAATAAAAGAAAGGATAAGAACCATATGATCATTTTCATAGTTGCAGAATAAGCATTTGACAAAGTACAGCATTCATTCATGATAAAAACACTGAACAAAATAGGTTTATAGGGAACATACTTCAACATAATAAAGGCCATATATGAAAAACACACAGCTAATTCCATCCTCAATGGGAAAAAACAGAGAGCTTTTCCTCTATGGTCAGGAGCAAGACAGGGATGTCCACTACCACCACTGTTATTTAACTTAGTAGCAGCAATGTCTACAATAGCTAAACGATGGAAAGAGTACAGATGTACATCAACAAATGAATGGATAAAGAAGATGTGGCATATATATATACATGGAATATTATGCAACCATCAATGCATGACGTGGATGGAACTAGAGGGTATTATGCTAAGCAAAATAAGTCAGTCAGAGAAAGACAATCATCATATGATCTCACTGATAAGTGGAATTTAAAAAACAAGGCAGAGGATCATAGGGGAAGAGATAAAAAAATGAAATAAGATGAAACCAGAGAGAGAGACAAACAGTAAGAGACTCCTAATCTTAGGAAACAAACTGAGGGTTTCTGGAGGGGAGGGGTTGGGGTGATGGGGTGCCTGGGTGATGGGCATTGGGGAGGTTATGTGTTGTGGTGAGTGCTGTGTGTTGTGTAAGATTGATGAATAACAGAACTGTACCCCTGAAACAAATAATACATTATATGTTAATTAATTGAGTTTGAATTAAAACAACAACAGCAACAAAAACATAGTACTGAAAGTCCTATCCTTAGCAATCAGACAACAAAAAGAAATAAAAGGCATCCTTATTGGCAAGGAAGAAGTAAAACTGTTACTATTTACAGATAACATGACACTGTATGTAGAAAACCCAAAAGACTCCACCAAAACACTGCTAGAAGTGATACACGAATTCAGTAAATTCACATGATACAAAATAAATGTACAGAAATCTATTGCATTTCTATACACCACTTATGAAACAGCAGAAAGAGAAATCAAGGAATTAACCCCACTTAGACTTGCATCAAAAACCATAAGATACCTGGAATAAACCTAACCAAGAAGGTGAAAGTCCTGTTCTCTGAATAGTATAAAACCCTGATGAAAGAAATTGAAGAGGACAAAAAGAAATGGAAAGACATTCCATGCTCATGGATTGAAAAAAAAACAAATATTGTTAAAATGTCTATACCAACCAAAGCAATCTACTCAACCAAATCCTTATCAAAGTACCAATAGTATTTTTCACAGATCTAGAACAATCCTAAAACTTTATTGAACCACAAAAGACCCCGAATAGCCAAAGCAATTATTTTAATCTGAAGTCAATTAGCCAACATATAGTACATCACTAGTTTCAGATGTAGAATTCAGTAATTCATCAGTTGCATATAACACCCAGTGTTCATCACATCATGTGCCCTCCTTAATACCCATCACCCAATTATTCATGCCCCCCCATGCCATCTCCCCAGCAACCCTCAGTTTCTTCCCCATGGTTAAGAGTCTCTCATGGTTTGTCTCCCTCTCTATTTCTTCCCATTCTCTTTTACCTCCCTTTCCCTATGATCCTCTGTGCTGTATCTTATATTCCTCATATGAGTGAAACCATATGATAATTGTCTTTCTCTAATTGACTTATTTTGCTCAGCACAGTACCCTGCAGTTCCATCCACATTGAAGTAAGTGGTAAGATTTCATCCTTTCTGAGGCTAATATTTCCAATATATATATATTTATATATCACACATATCACACACACACACACACACACACACATCTTCTTTATCCTTTCATCTGTCAATAGACATCTCAGCTCTTTCCATAGTTTGGTTATTGTGGGCATTGCTGCCATAAACATTGGGGTGCAGGTGTCCCTTCAGATCACTACATTTGTATCTTTGAGGTAAATAACTAGTAGTGCAATTGCTGGGCTGTAGGGTAGCTCTACTGTTAACTTCTTGAGGAACCTCCATACTGTTTTCCAGAGTTAGCCAAAACAAACTTGAAAAAGAAAAACAAAGCTGGAAGCATCCCAATTCTGGATTCAAGTTATATTGTAAAGCTGTAGTAATCAAAAGAGTATGGTACTGGCACAAAGATAGACATATAGATCAATAGAACAGATTGGAAAACCCAGAAATGAACCCACAACTCTGTGATCAATTAATTTTCCACAAAGCTGGAAAGAATATCCCAGGGGAATAAGACAGTCTCTTCAACAAATCGTGCTGGGAAAACTGGACAGCAACAAGCAAGTAATGAAACTGGACTACTTTATTACACCATACACAAAAATAAATTCAAGATGGATTAAAAACCTAAATGTGATACATGAAACCATAAAAATTCTAGAGAAGAACACAGGCAATAATCTCTTTGAAATAGCCATAGCAACTTTTTTCTATTATAATTTTTTTATTATGCTATGTTAGTCACCATACAGTACATCATTAGTTTTTGTTTGTTTTTTTTCTTTTTTCTTTTTTTAAAGATTTTATTTATTTATTCATGACAGACAGAAACAGAGGGAGAAGCAGGCTCCCAAGGAGCAGGAAGCCCGATGCGAGACTCGATTCCAGGACCCTGGGATCATGACCTGAGCCGAAGGCAGACGCTTAACCATCTGAGCCACCCAGGTGCCCCATCATTAGTTTTTGATGTAGTGTTCCATGATTCATTGTTTGCATATAACACCCAGTGCTCCATGCAATACATGCCCTCCTTAATACCCATCACTGGGCTCACCCATTCCCCACCCTCCTCTAAAACCCTCAGTTTGATTCCCGGAATCCATAGTTACCCATGGTTTGTCTCCCCCTCTGATTTCCCCCCTTCATTTTCCCCTCCCTTCTCCTAACGTCCTCCATGTTATTCCTTATGTTCCACAAATAAGTGAAACCATATGATAATTGTCTTTCTCTGTTTAACTTATTTCACTTAGCATAACCTCCTCCAGTTCCATCCATGTTGATGCAAATGTTGGGTATTCATCCTTTCTGATGGCTGAGTAATATTCCATTGTATACATGGGCCACATCTTTATCTATTCATCTGTTGAAGGGCATCTCTGTTCCTTCTGCAGTTTGGCTATTGTGGATATTGCTGCTATGAACATTGAGGTGCATATGGCCCTTCTTTTCACTGTATCTGTATCTTTGAAGTAAATACCCAGTATTGCAACTGTTGGGTCATAGGGTAGCTCTATTTTTAACTTTTTGAGGAACCTCCACACTGTTTTCCAAATTGGCTGTACCAACTTGCATTCCCACCAACAGTATAGGAGGGTTCCCCTTTCTCCACAACTTCTCCAACATTTGTTGTTCCTTGTCTTGTCAAAATGTTTATGCTAGCCAGAGCCATCTATACTTTCAAAGCCATCCCAATCAAAATTCCAGTGGCATTTTTCAAAGTGCTGGAACAAGCAATCTTAAAATTTGTATGGAACCAGAAAAAACCCCGAATTGCCAAGGAAATGTTGAAAAAGAAAAACAAAGCTAGGGGGCATCGTGTTGCCTGATTTCAAGCTATATTATAAAGCTGTGATCAAGACAGCATGGTATTGGTACAAAAACAGACACATAGATCAATGGAACAGAATAAAGAGCCCAGATATGGGCCCTCAACTCTATGGTCAACTAATTTTCAACAAAGCAGGAAAAAATATGCGATGGAAAAAAGACAGTCTCTTCAATAAATGGTGCTGGGAAAGATGGACAGCCACATGCAGAAGAAAATAAATAAATAATTCTTTAAAAAAAGAATAAAATCTTGTCATTTGCAACAGCATGGATGGAGCTGTAAAGTATAATGGTAAGCGAAACACATCAGTAAGAGAAAGACAAATACCATATGATTTCACTCGTATTTGGAATTTAAGAAACAAAAGAAACAAAGAAATGGTCAAAAATAGGAAGAGAGGCAAACCAGGAAACATACTCCTAACTATAGAGAATCAACTGATGGTTAACAGAGAGAAGGTGGGTGGGGTGATGGGTAAATAGTTGATGAGAATTAAGGAGTGCACTTACTGAGATGAAGACCTTATGTTGTATGGAAGTGTTGAATCACTATATTGTACACTTGAAACAAATATAACAACGTGTGTTCACTAACTGGAATTTAAATAACAACATAAAAAATGTTGCCACCTTCTTCATTTCCCTCTCTTGAAAAATTATTTACCTATTTTCTTTTGTTTTGTGCCAGATTTAGAGTTGTTTAATAGGGATCTCTTTTGAATAGTTACTGCAAAGTGCTTGTGGTCATAGGACACAGAAAAGTGAATGAAGTAAAACTTATCTTTGGTGCTAATAGTACAACAAATATAATCGCAGTTTAGATTTTCTTCTACTTGATACAGAAATATTGAAGCAATTAGGTTGAATTTAATAAATATATATTGAATACCTACTATTCCTGTTTTATTTACTCAGTATTTTAATTGAACAAAGCATATTTTATAGTGTGCAGTAAGAAAATGACAAACGAGAAGCAAGAAGATTATAAGAAACCAAGAGAAGTAAAAGCACCTCTTTCTGGTTAAATGGTAAGCCAATTTTTTTTTTTGCACTAAAAATACTAATGCATCATCTCATCTTAAACTAATTATCAGTGAAAGGCATTGGGAAACATCAAAGAGAACAACATGCCCTTTCTATACAATTAAAGTAATCTACTCAAATTGACCCAAACCATTTATTTCCTTTAAGAAAAAATTATAATGCCTCATCACTTTAATCTTTTAGCTATATAATGAAGTTAGAATTATTTCCACTAATACGACTGACATTACCAAACCAACTCCAAGGCAGTAAATTGAAAATACAGTTAACAGTCACACAAAATAATTTCCCAGATGTTCCAAGAAACAGTACCCACTTGATACCAAAGGACATTATGGCATTTTGCATGCATTTTAATCTGAATAAAAACAACAAATAATTTTGAATTGAAAAGAAACTGCATTTGGCATCAAGACAGGCCACATCACTTCAGTGGCAAAGTACAGGTCCATAGATCCATGTCTCAATACTTGTCCTGTTTACAGTCACAAATGAAACCCAATTCCTCAGCAAGGTAAAATGTGACAGTCATATGACATAACGCTTGTTCTAATATCCAGGGTATACACAGCATGAACCTCTGATTTGGCTTATCTGTAAAATGAGATCAGAGTAATGTTTAGATGCCTAGAGATATGGGTAAATATTATCTATTTTATGTTTTTAACAGATGTTAAAATTATTTTTAAAATTATATATACTCTATTTAAAAATGACCAGTTATAGAGAAAATTGATGGTGGGTTCTCTGTAATTATTCTTTTCCTGCTACCTGTTGAATTTTCTTTATTCTTCCCATTACCTTCTTGTCTTGGTAACAGGTTCTTGTAACACTTTTTGTCTTGGGGAATAATTCCTTCCAAGCAAAAAATTTTTGAAATGAAATGTTATTTTTTTATCATACTGTCTTCATAAAATAATTTAAAAACTATAACCATTGGGATAAGGCAGTTTGGATAGAGGTGCTAATGCTGTTTGAAATTTGTAATTGGTTTTTATGGATGTATTTGAAAAGTTTGATGAGTTACTTTTGTCCAGGCTCCTCCAAATCCTGAATGTATACATGTTGCCCAATCCTTAAAAGGCCAGGTGATTAGGCTGCATGGCTTTTGCTTTGTATTATCACCTTTCACTCCACATTCCTATCCATCAATTTCCACAGTCTGCCACCCATCTCATAGTTGGGGAATCCTATTATTAGTTTCTAATATCTCCTTTCAGTGTTTCTTTATGCAAATACAAATATGTGTGTGTGTGTGTGTGTGTGTGTATTTGATTGTTAACTGTATTTCCAATTTATTGCCTATATATATATATATGCCCTTTATTATACAAAAGTGTGTATGCAATATACACTATTCCACACCTTGCTTTTTTCACTTAATATATTTTGCAGATCTTTCCATATCAATACACAAAGAACTCACTCTTTTATATTTACATCTGCATAACACTCCATTGTATGGATGTGCCAGAGTTTATTAAACTAGTTCCTTAAATATGAGCACATGGATTTCCAGATTTTTGCATAATAAGCCATACTAAATGAGCAAATTTTAAATATATAAAGTTTGTTCTCTATAGCTAACAGTCTGTTTCTTGGTTTGTTTCTCACTCCTTTTTCCCCCTTTGCTTGTTTTTATTGTTTGTTTCTTAAATTCTGCATATGAGTGAAATCATATAGTATTTGTCTTTGACTGACTTATTTCACTTATCATTATACTCTCTGGCTCCATCCATGTTGTTGCAAATAGCAAGATTTCATTCTTTTTAATGGCCAAATGATATTCCATTGTTTATATATACCACTTCTTCTTTATCCGTTTATGTATCGATGGACACTTGGGCTGATTCCATGATTTGGCTATTGTAATTAATGCTGCAATAAACATAGGGGTGCATTTTCCCTTCAAATTAGTGTTTTTTTTTAAATTTTGGGGTAAATACCCAGGAGTGAAATTACTAGATTGTAGGGTAGCTCTATTTTTAACTTTTTGAGGAAACTCCATACTGTTTTCCAGAGTGCCTGCACCAGTTTGCATTCCCACCAACAGTGCACAATGGTTCCTTTTTCTCCACTCCTTGTCAACACTAGTTTTTTCTTGAATTTTTTTATTTCAGCCATTGTGACAGGTGGGAGGTGATATCTCAGTGTAGTTTTGATTTGCATTTCCCTGGTTATGAGTAATGTTGAGCATCCTTTCATGTGTCTATTAGCCATCTGGATTTCTTCTTTGGAAAAATGTTCATTTCTCTTTCCCATCTCTTAAAGTACTTTTAACTTTCATTTCTTTTACTGTGTTCATGGTTGAATGAATTTATATACATTTAAAAGCCATTTGAATTACTTTTTTCTGTATTCTCACATGTCCCTTCCCCATTTTTATTAGCTTGTTGTGCCTCACTACTTGTAGTAGAATTAAGAATTATACCCAGATAGCCTTTTAAGGAGGGCCTGTTGACTTATGACCTGAATTGTTCTAAGTCAATAGTACTCACCCAGACTGTGCTGCTTCTGTTGAAACCAATTTGCCAAACAGACAGTTTGTGATTTGTCTCCACTGTCAGCTTATTTTGTAGCCTACTTGTAGTGATGAGAAATTATGAACATTCTTGTCTTCTCTACCTAGTGGTTCTCACTTTTCTTCTCCTTTGATCTTGAAAGAATGGGACACAGTACTAAAGTTTGCTTGGATTTTTAGCCCAAGAAGTCTGTGTCTACGTGTAATGGTCCACCTATCTCAAAGGAAAATAATCAGGTTTACTCTAAAATTAGTCTTTCAACAAAATAGTACATCAACCAAAAAAATGATCAAAGAATGAAGACAAACTAAACACATTTTTAGAACTAAAAGAGATCAAAATTTTCACCATTTACAAATGCTCTCTGAATAACAAATTCCTAGATAATATATTCTACTGTAGAAATCAATGAACTAGAAGGAAGTAGAGGTATGCCATTAAGCAATGGAAAATATACACATATATAACTTGAATAATTAAAATCAAACTAACAAAAGAAAATAACATGAGTAAAAAACAAGAAAGTGTAGTCTGGTCTTGTTATTTTCTCACCTCCCACTCACTCATTAATCCTTCCTATTAACTTTAAATCTGCACTTGTTAAGGAAAAATAAAGCTCTTGTTAAGGAAAATCTAAGGGACACTTTATTATCTTCATCTTATTTGCCCTTTCAGAAGCATTCAGTCCAATTGACTACCCACTGCCTGATATAATACTTTTCTTTGAATTCCTTGACACTGATCTTTATTTTCATATATTTCTAGGTTTTTTTTTATAGACGTGACATGCATTATCAGTGTATTTTCCATATTTTATTATTCTACCCAGCCATTAAATGCTGCAATTCCTCAGGGTCTGATCTTAGAATTTTTTGTTATTATATTATATATCATTCTTATGTGGCTAGGATTGCTAAGATTCTTTCATCTATTCAGGAGTATCCTATTATATTATTACCTGTAAATTCAAGTTGGCTGATTAAAGCTGGGTTTCATGGGGAAAAAATGGGAGAGTTATCAGAAGCTAGTCCACAGATTTTCTACTATAAAAATTTAGTTTTAACAATCCAAGAGCTGACCACATTGTGGTGAATTGATTTATGCCTAACTTACTAATCATATGAATCAATGATATAACATTTCTGTTTATTAATTTACATTGGGAATAATACCTGGTTTTGATCCTTGAAGCAACATATCCATGTTTTAAAGAAAAATGAATTAATTATCAAAAATTTTCTTGGTGAGTAGAGAGAAAATAAATTCCAACTGATTTGGGGGATATTTTTTCCAGACTGTAGTAGTGCTTGCTCCACTATAAAAGTGTCTCTTTCTAGTGACTGAAATACCTGTATCAATCATTTACAGTAAAATTTTTCCATTGTTACAAAATAGTGACAAATCGCATCTTTTAACTTACCTTTTTCTAGATTCCATGAGAAATTCTACTTGTCCCCATGTTTTATTAGCATATTATGAATATCCAATATTATATTATATTTCACATTTAATTGAGCTGTAGTTTAGTCACTTCTTACCAACTTAACTGCATAAGTATTTAGAAATTAGAATGTTTGATAATCTATAGTTATTGTCAATATTTCTGTATTGATTCTGAATAATTTTAGCTTTAAGAAGTGACATTTCCAAACTTCAACCTCCTACTTTTGAGATATATATAATTTGTGAATTTTTTGCTCTCCAGCTACTGACATTACTTTTTCCACTGTGGTATCACACTTGGTACATGTTTAATGCATCCATTCCCATTCTTACAAAGCTCCCATTCCCTTTGAATTTTGTTCTAAAGCAGTGAAAAAGGGACCTGATTTAAACAAGAGGTTAGGGATGCCATGAATAACCAATATTGCAAATTAATATACTTTCTTCCTAAAGAAAAAGTATCCATTCTAAGCCTCAGTGTTCCTGAGCACAAGCCAATTATTTTGTTGATCACACTTCACTGCCTGGTTAATAAGGAAACTTAAACTCCTCAAACTATCATATAAAACATCAATTTCAGTGGGTTAAATTTGTGCCAATATTGGTAATTGATTAATTGAACTTTAGTATCTTATTATTTACTTTTGAAATATATTTTGTATAAACTTAAAATATAAGGTTTCAAGTCTTTCTAATTAGCGCATGTTAAAGGTTATATTTTACAATGTTTTTTACTTTCTCAGTCTTACTTATTTTACTTAGCATAATACTCGGTTGGTCCATTCCTGTTGTCACAAATGGCAAGCTCTTATATATATATTACATCTTCTTTATCTATTCAGGTATTGATGGACACATAGGTTGCTTCCATAACTTAGCTATCATAGATACTACTGCAATAAACATAGGATACATATATCTTTTCAAATTAGTGTTTTCATTTTCTTTGGGTAAATACCCAGTAGTGAAATTATTGGATCATAAGATTTTTTTTAAATTTTTTAAGGAACTTTCACACTGTTTTCCACAGTGCCTATAAACAAGACATGAACAAACAGATGAACAGAAATCAGAATCAGACCTATGATACAGAGAACAAACATAGTAGCCAAAAGGAAGGAGAGTGGGGAGGGTGAGCAAAATAGGTGAAGGGGAGTAAGAGATACAGTCTTCCAATTATGGAATGAACAATCATGGAAATAAAATGTACAACATAGGGAATATAGTAAATGATACTGTAATAGAATTGTATGGTGATGAATGATAGCTACACTTGTGGTGAGCATAGCATAACATTAAAGAAACATTGAATCACTGTATTGTATACCTGAAACTAATGTAACATTGCATGTCAAATACACTCAAATTTAAAAGATGAGAAACTAAATCATATGGTTTCACTTATTTTTAGAAAATAAGGAATAGCATGGAGGACATTAGAAGAAGGAAGGGAAAAATGAAGGGGGGGAAATCCGAGGGGGAGACAAACCATGAGAAACTATGGACTCCGAGAAACAAACTGAAGGTTTTAGAGGGGAAGGGGGTGGGGGGATGGGTTAGCCCAGTGATGGGTATTAAGGAGGGCACATACTGCATGGAGCACTGGGTGTTATACGAAAACAATGAATCGTGGATCACTACATCAAAAACGAATGATGTATGGTGACTAACATAATAAAATTAAATTAAATTAAAAAGAACTAAAGTGATTTTGTATCTTTTTCTCAATATTAATCAAATATAAATAGATATGGTCAATAAAATATATAGTAAAAGAAATATCATGTTGTCTGTGAAAAGTGGAAGGGTGGAAGTTTGACTTCTTCCTTGCTGACTTGGATGCCTTTTATTTCTTTTTGTTGTCTGATTGCTGAGGCTAGGACTTACAGTACTTTGTTGAACAACAGTGGTGAGAGTGAAAACCCCAGTCATGTTCCTGCCTTAGAGGAAACAATCCCAGTTTTTCCCCATTGAGGATGACATTAGCTGTGGTACTAGCTTTCATATAGCTTTTATGATGTTGAGGTATATTCCTTCTATCCCTACTTTCTTGAGTGTTTTTATCAAGAAAAGATGCTGAATTTCATCAAATCCTCTTACTGCATTTATTGAGAGGATAATATGCTTCTTATCCCTTTTAAATGTAGTTCTCCTTTTTAATGAGGCCTTCGTCCAGTTTTGGAATCAAGGTGAGGCTGGTCTCATAGAAGAAATTTAGAAGTTTTCCTTCCATTTCTATTTTTTAGAACAGTTTCAGAAGAATAGGTATTAATTCTTCTTTAAATGTTTGGTAGAATTCCCCTGGAAAGCCATCCAGCCTGGGCTCTTGTTTGTTGGGCATTTTTTAAAATTTTATTTTATTATGTTATGTTAGTCACCATACAATACATCATTCATTTTTGATGTAGTGATCCACGATTCATTGTTTTTCTTTTCTTTTTTTTTTTTCAAAGATTTTATTTATTTAACAGAGAGAGAGACACAGTGAGGGAGGGAATACAAGCAGGGGGAGTGGGAGAGAGACAAGCAGGCTTCCCACCGAGCAGGAAGCCCAATGCGGGGCTCGATCGCAGGACCCCGGGATCATGACCCGAGCACACCCAGTGCTCCATGCAGTATGTGCCCTCCTTAATACCCATCAATGGGCTAAACGATATCCCCACCCCCCTCCCCTCTAAAACCCTCAGTTTGTTTCTCGGAGGCTGTAGTCTCTCATGGTTTATCTCTCCCTCCGATTTCCTCCCCTTCAGTTTCCCTTCCTTCTCCTAATGGCCTCCATGCTATTCCTTATGTTCCACAAATAAGTGAAACTACATGATAATTGACTTCCTTTGCTTGACTTATTTCACTTAGCATAATCTCCTCCAGTCCCAACTATGTTGATGTAAAAGTTTGATATTCATCCTTTCTGATGGCTGAAAAATATTCCATTGTATATATGGACCACATCTTTATCCATTCATCTGTTGAAGGGCAACTCAGCTCTTTCCACAGTTTGGCTATTGCAGACATTGCTGCCATGAACCTTGGGATGCATATGGCCCTTCCTCTCACTACATCTGTGTCTTTGGGGTAAATACACAGTAGTGCAATTGCTGGGTCATAGGGTAGCTCTATTTTTAATTTTTTGAGGCACCTCCACATGATTTTCCAAAGTGGCTGTACCAACTTGCATTCCCACCAACAGTGTAAGAGGGTTCTCCTTTCTCCACAACCTCTCCAACATTTGTTGTTTCTTGCCTTGTCAATTTGTGCCATTCTAACTGGGGTAAGGTGGTATCTCAGTGTGGTTTTGATTTGAATTTCCCTGATGGCTAATGATGATGAACATTTTTTCATGTAGTCTATTAGCCATTTCTATGTCTTCTTTGGAGAAGTGTCTGTTCATGTCTTCTGCCTGTCTTCTGACTTGATTATTTGTTTTTTGGGTGTTAAGGTTGAGAAGTTCTTTATAGATCTTGGATATCAGCCATTTATCTGAAATGTCATTTGCAAATATCTTCTCTCATTCTGTGGGTTGCCTCTTTGTTTTGTTGACTGTTTCTTTTGCTGTGCAGAAGATTTTATCTTGATGAGCTCCAAAAAGTTCAATTTTGTTTTTGTTTCACTAGCCTTTGGAGTTGTATCTTGAAAGAGGTTGCTGTGGCCGATGTCAAAGAGGTTACTGCCTGTGTTCTCCTCTAGAATTTTGATGGATTCCTGTCTCACACTGAGGTCTTTCATCCATTTTTAGTTTATCTTTGTGTATGGTGTAAGAGAATGGTACAGTTTCTTTCTTCTGTATGTGGCTGTCCAATTTTCCCAACACCATTTATTGAAGAGACTGTCTTTTTTCCATCGCATATTTTTTCCTGCTTTGTCGAAGATTATTTGACCATAGAGTTGCGGGTCCATATCTGGGCTCTCTATTCTGTTCCATTGGTCTATATGTCTGTGTTTGTGCCAGTACCATGCTGTCTTGGTGATCAGAGCTTTGTAATATAGCTTGAAATTGGACAACGTGATGCCCCCAGCTTTGTTTTTCTTTTTCAACATTTCCTTGGTGATTCGGAGTCTTCTCTGATTCCATACAAATTTTAGGATTGTTTGTTCCAGCACTTTGAAAAATGTCATTGGAATTTTGATCAGGATGGCATTGAAGGTATAGATTGCTCTGGGTAGCATAGACATTTTAACAAAGTTTATTATTCCAATCCATGAGCATGGAATGTTTTTCCATCTTTTTGTGTCTTCTTCAATTTCTTTCATGAGTGTTGTGTAGTCCCTAGAGTATAGATCCTTTACCTCTTTGGTTAGGTTTATTCCAAGGTATCTCGTGGTTTTTGGTGCTATTGTAAATGGAATCATTTCTCTAATTTCTCTTTCTAGAGTTGCATTGTTACTGTATAAGAAAGCAACTGAATTCTGTGCATTGATTTTGTATCCTGCCACATTACTGAATTGCTGTATGAGTTCTAGTAATTTGGGGGTGGAGTCTTTTGGGTTTTCCACATAAAGTATCATGACATCTGTGAAAAGAGAGTTTGACTTCTTCTTTGCCAATTTGAATACCTTTTATTTCTTTTTGTTGTCTGATTGCTGTTGCTAGGACTTCTAGTACTATGTTGAACAATAGTGGCGAGAGTGGTCATCCTTGATGTATTCCTGATCTTAAGGGAAAGGCTCTCAGCTTTTCCCCATTGAGGATTATATTCACTGTGGGTTTTTCATAGATGGATTTTATGAACTTGAGGAATGTTACCTCTATCCCTATACTCTGAAGAGCTTTAATCAGGAAAGGATGCTGTATTTTGCCAATCTTTTTTCTGCATCAATTGAGAGTACCATATGGTTCTTCTCTCTCCTCTTATTAATGTGCTCTATCACATTGATTGATTTGCAAATGTTGGGCCACCCTTGCATCCATGGGAAAAATCCCACTTGGTCATGGTGGATGATCCTTTTAATGTATTGTTGGATCCTATTAGCTAGGATTTTGTTGAAAATTTTAGAATCCATATTCATCAGGTATATCAGTCTGAAATTCTCCTTTTTGATGGGGTCTTTGCTTTCTTTGGGGATCAAGGTAATGCTGGCCTCATAGAATGAGTCTGGAAGCTTTCCTTCTGTTTCTATTTTTTGAAACAGCTTCAGGAAAATAGGTATTATTTCTTCTTTGAATGTTTGGGAGAATTCCCCAAGGAATCCATCAGGCCCTGGACTTTTGTTTTTTGGGAGGTTTTTAATCACTGCTTCAATCTTGTTACTGGATATTGGCCTATTCAGGTTGTCAATTTCTTCCTGTTTCAGTCTTGGCAGCTTATAGGTTTCCAGGAAAACATCCATTTCATCCAGATTGCTCAGCTTATTGGCAAATAGTTGTTGATAATAATTTCTAATAATTGTTTCTATTTCCTTGGTGTTAGTTTTGATCTCTCCCTTTCATTCATGATTTTATTAATTTGGGTCCTTTCTCTTTTCTGTTGGATAATTCTGTCCAGTGGTTTATTGATCTTATTAATTCTTTCAAAGAACCAGTTCTAGTTTCATTGATCTAATCTACTGTGTTTCTTGTGTCTAATTCTTTGATCTCCACTCTAATCTTAAATATTTCTCTTCTAATATGTGGCTTAGGCATCATTTGTTTCTTGTCTCTAGTTCTTTAAGGTGTAAAGTTAATTCGTGTATTTTGGATTTTTCTATTTTTCTGAGTGAGACTTGGATGGCTATGTATTTCCCCCTTTGGACCACCTTTGCAGTATCCCATAGGTTTTGGACAGATGTGTTTTCGTTCTCATTGGTTTCCATGAATTGTTTAAGTTCTTTGATTTCCTGGTTGACCCAAACATTCTTGAGCAGAGTGGTCTTTAGCTTCCAAGTGTTTGAATTTTTTCCAATATTTTTCTTGTGCTTCAGTTCCAGTTTTAAAGCATTATGGTCTGAGAATATGCAGGGAATAATCTCAATCTTTTGGCATTGGTTGAGACCTGATTTGTGACCCAGTATGTGGTCTATCCTGGAGAAAGTTCCATCTGCGCTCGAGAAGAATGCATATTCTGTTGTTTTAGGGTGGAATGTTTTGTATATATCTATGAGGTCCATCTGGTCTAGTGTGTCATTCAAAGCTCTTGTTTCTTTGTTGATTTTCTGCTTAGATGATCTGTCTATTGCTGAGAGTGGAGTATTGAGGTCTCCTACAATTAACGTATTGTTATCGATAGGACTCTTTATTTTGGTGAACAGTTGGCTTATGTAGATGGCTGCTCCCATGTTGGGGGCATAGATATTTACAATTGTTAGATCTTGTTGGATAGACTCTTTAAGAATGATATAGTGTCCTTCTGTGTCTCTAATTACAGACTTTAGTTTAAAATCTAATTTGTCTGATATAAGAATTGCTACCCCAGCTTTCTTTTGAGGTCTGCTGGCATGAAAGATGGATCTCCATCCCTTCATTTTCAGTCTGGATATATCTTTAGGTTCAAAATGAGTCTATTGTAGAAAGCTTATGGATGGGTCCTGTCTTTTTATCCAATCTGAAACCCTGTGCCATTTTATGAGAGCATTCAAGCCATTCACATTGAGAGTGATTATTGAAAGATATGAATTAATTGTCATCATGTTTCCTGAGAAGACCTTTTTTTTTTTTTTTATAGATTGTCCCTGTAAATTTCTGTTGTATATCACTCTTGGGGTCTTTCTCCTTTTATAACCCCTCCTTAATAGTTCTTGCAGGACCGGCTTAGTGGTCACATATTCTTTCAGTTTCTGCCCATCTTGGAAGCTCTGCATCTCTCTGTCCATTCTAAATGACAGCCTTGCCAGATAAAGTATTATTGGTTGCATGTTCTTCTCATTTAGTACCCTGAATATGTCTTGCCAGGCCTTTCTGGCTTGCCAGGTCTCTGTGGATAGGTCTGACGTTATTCTGATGTTCCTCCCTCTGTACGTAAGGAATCTCTTCCTCCTAACTGCCCTTAAGATGGTTTCCTTGGTTCTAAGATTTTTGAGTTTTACTATTACATGCCAGAGTGTTGGCCTGTTTTCCTTGATCTTGGGAGGGGTCCTCTCTGCCTCTAGGACACGAATGTTTGTTTCACTCCCCAGATTAGGGAATTCTTAGCTATGATTTGCTCAAATATATCTTCTAGTCCTCTCTCTCTCTCCACTCCCTCCGGGATTCCAATAATTCTGACATTGGAACATTTCATGGTGTCACTTATTTCTCTGATTCTTTTTTCATGGATTTTGAGTTGTTTCTCCATGGCCTCCTCTTTTACCTTTTTTTTTATTTTGTCTTCCAGGTCACTAATTCATTTTTCTGCCTCACTTACCCTAGCTGTTAGATTATCTAGATGAGATTGGATCTCATTGATAGCATTTTAAAGTTCTGTCAATTCACCTTTCATTTCTGCCCTTAGAGACTCTATGTTGCCATTAATTGATTTCTCCATTCTAGCTGTTTTTATCACAATTGCTAGCCTGAATTCCATCTCCGACATCTTGGTTATACTTGAATCCATTTGTAAATCTGTGGCATAAGTTAGAGTCTCTGAGTCTTTCCTATTTTGGAGGTTCCTCCTCCTAGTCATTCTGTTGAGGGGTGGTTGAGGGAATGTATAGAGTCCAAATTATTGACTACAACCCAAGCAAAATGCACCTGTTTTCTAGGGACCTTAGGGTTGCTGGCCTCTTGTTTTCCCAGGCTGTCTTCTGGTGGAGGGGCCTGCCACACTGTTACTCAGGCAACCCCTTTTGGGTAGAGTTGCTCTCCCCCTGTGACAGGGGATGGTCTCAGTGGAAATCTTTTTTGGGGGCCTTTTTTTCTCTGGCAGCTTTCCCTGGCAGCTTTCTGCATATCTTCCAAGAGTCAGAGCAGAAGAGAGCATTTCCAACCCCCTGCCTCAGAGCAGAGAGATCACAGACTCTTCTTCAGTGAGCTCTCCAGGCCACACTATCTCCGTTTCTGTCTGTGCTGCTATAAACTGCAGCATCTTGTGTTGTGCGCCCCTCTGCAGGGGTCCCAAGCCTCGCCTCCAGGTCAGGGCATGTCTCTGCCCTTTGTGCTTCTAAAACAGCCAACTGCACCTGTTTGTATGCGTGGCCCTGCCACTCTGGTTTCAGTCCTGGGGTTTCCCCTAAGTCCTTTCACCATTGCTACAGGTCTGCGAGTCTGTGCCCTGTTCCCAGCATGGGAGGCTATCACTCACCAGAGGTTAGGATCCCAATGTCCAGGCTCCCTCCTCCTTCCATTTATCCTTTGATATCTGCCCTCAGAATCATGGCTCCCTGCTTTGTACCTTGAAACCACCCCCTCTGATATTTTGTTTGTAGAGATCCAGATCTGTCTTCTCGCATCTCAAGCTGATTTCATGAGTGTTCAGAGTGGTCTGGTAGATATCCAGCTCAATTCTGGGGACCGGTGGGAATAAGGTCCCCTACTCCTCCACCATCTTTTTTCTCCCCCTTTTGGGGAGATTTTTGATTACTGATTCAATTTATTTGCTGGTTATGGGTCTGTTCAAATTTTCTATTTCTTTCTGTTTCAGTTTTGGTAGTTTATATTTTTCTAGAAATGTATCCATTTCTTCCAGATTGCCCTATTTGTTGGCATATAATTGCTCATAATATTCTCTTATAATACTCTATGTAGAAAATCAAAAGCCTCCACCAAAAATTTGCTAGAATTGATTCATGAATTCAGCCAACTTGCAGGCTATAGAATTGATGTACAGATATCTGTTGCATTTCTACACACCAATAATGAAACAGCAGAAAGAGAAATCAAGGAATCAATCCCATTTACAAATGCACCTAAAACCATAAGATACTTAGGAATAAATACAACCAAAGAGGTAAAAGATCTGTACACTAAAACCATAGCATACTTATGAAAGAAATTGAAGAAGACACAAAAAAATTGAAAAATATTCATGCTCATGGATTGGAAGAACAAATATTACTCAAATATCTATAGTACCCAAAGCAATCTACACATTCAATGCAATCCTTATCAAAATACCAACAGCATGTTTTCATAGAGCTAGAACAAAAAATCTTAAAATTTGTATGGAATCTGCAAAGAATTTGAATAGCCAAAGTAATGTTGAAAAAAAAAAAAAACAAAGCTGGTGGCATCACCATTCCAGACTTCAAGCTATATTACAAAGCTGTAATCATCAAGACAGTATGATACTGGCAAAAAACAGACACATAGATCAAAGGAACAGAATAGAGAACCCAGAAATGGATCCACAACTATCTGGCTAATTAATCTTTGACAAAGCAGGAAAGATATGCAATGGAAAAGAGACAGTCTCTTCAATAAATGGTGTTGGGAAAACTGGACAGCCACATGTAGAAGAATGAAACTGGCTCACTTTCTTATACCATATACAAAAATAAATTCAAAATGGGTGAAAGATGTAAACATAAGACAGGAAACCATCAAAATCCTAGTGGAGAACACCAGTACCAACCTCTTTGACTTTGGCCACAGCAACTTCTTACTAGGCATGACTCCTGAGGCAAAGGAAAAATGAACTATTGGGACTTCATCAAGATTAAAACAAAACAAAACAACTTCCACACTGCACGGTAAACAATCACTAAAACTAAAAGGCAACCATCGGAATGGGAGAAGTTATTTTCAAGTGACATATTAGATAAAAAGCTAGATCCACAATGTATAAAGAACTCATCAAAACTGGGGCAACTGAGTGGCTCAGTCAGTTGAACTTCTGACTCTTGGTTTAGGCTCAGGTAATGATCTCATGGGTTGTGGGATCGAGCCCTGCATTGGGCTCCCTACTTGGTGGGGAGTCTGCTTGAAGATTCTCTTCCTCTGCCCATCTCCCCACTCTCTCTCTCTCTTTTTCTCTCTCAAATAAATAAATAAATCTTTTTTAAAAAGGACTCATCAAAACCAACACCCCAAAAATAAATAATCCAGTTAGCAAATGGGCAGAAGACATGAACAGATATGTCTCAAAGAAGACATACAAATGGCTAACAGATACATCCAAAAATGCTCAGCATCACTCATCATCAGGGAAATACAAACCAAAAGCATAATGAGATACCACCTCACACTTGTCAGAATAGCTAAAATTAACAAATTAGGAAACAATAGATATTGGTGAGGATGTGGAGAAAGGGGAACACTTTTGCACTGTTCAGATGAATACAAACTGTTACAGTCACTCTGGAAAACAGTATGAAGGTTCCTCAAAAAGTTAAAAATAGAATTACCCTATGACCCAGCAATTATGCTACTAGGTATTTATCCAAAGGATTCAAAAAAAGTGATTTGAATGGGCACGTGTACCCCAATGTTTATAGCAGCCCTATCAACAATAGCCAAATTATGGAAAGAGCCCAAATGTCCATCGACTGATGAATGGATAAAAAAAAGGTGGTATATATATATATATATATAATATGGAATGGAATGGAACAGGTGGTATGTATATAATATTTATATTATGTTATATATAACTATAAATGTACTTATAATTTATTAATATTATATATTTATATATAATATACATATATAATGGAATATTATGTGTGTAAGTGTGTGTGTGTGTGTGTGTATAAAATGGATTACTCTGCCATGAAAAAGAATGAAATATTGCCATTTGCAACAGCATGTTTGGAACTAGAGGATATTATGCTAAGTGAAATAAGTCAGTCAGAGAAAGACAAATGTGTGATTTCACTCATATGTGGAAATTTAAGAAACAAAACAGATGGCCTTAGGGAAAAGGAAGGAAAAATAAAAGGAGATTAAAAACAGTGAGTGAGGAAAACCATAAGAGACTCTATGGTTAAGAGAATACACTGAGGGTTGCTGGAAGGTAGGTGGGTGGAGGGATGGGCTGAATGGCTGATGGATATTAAAGAGGGCACTTGTGGGGATGAGCTCTGGGTGTTATATGTAAGTGATGAATTACTAAATTCTATTTCTGAAACCAATACTGCACTATTTGTTAACTAACTTGATTTTAAATAATATATACTTAAATATATATTCAATATTAAATATAGTATATATAAGTATATATAATTATGTACAATTTTATATTTAACAATATATATTAAATATTAAGTATTTATTAAAATATTTTATATGTATATATTTAAATAATATATGTGTATGTATTTGTATATATTTGCATATATATTCAATATTATATATGTGTATATATATACATATAAAGAAAATAAAACTTCATCATGTGCATGCACTGTAAATTGGTATAAACCTCTTTTAACTATGAAACTATGAAAGACTAATGTTTTGAACAAGTTGTATTATATTTTATTTATATTTTTAAAAATATTTATTTATCTAAGAGAGAGAGCACATGTGAGCCAGGGTAGGGGTAGAGGGAGAGAGAGAGAGAGAAGAGAGGCAGACTACCTGCTGAGCTTGGAACCCAATGCAAAGCTGGATCCCAGAACTTGAGATCATGACCTGAGCCAAAATCAAGAGTTGGACCCTCAATTGAATGATCCACCCAGGTGCACCACAAGTTCTATTATTTTTTTATTTCTGTTCATTCCATATCAAATAGGAAATCGTTTTTAAAGAAAAAATATCTTATAACCCTGAAGGAACCCAAATTTGTCAGGTAACTTGATAAATGGTACACTGGTTAGGTTTTCTTTACTGCCACCACTACCACCAGTCATACCTACACCTTTCAAAGATGTTTGAAATTACTTAATCACTCTTTTGTGTCAATGTAGTGCAGGAAGACCACAGCGGTTTGTTAAATAGATCTTGGTTAGATATTTTGCTTTACGTGTTCTTGACCAAATGGCTTAAACTATTCAAGTTTCAATTTCTTCGTATGTTAAAATGAGGAAAATTAAACCTACACAAATGGGTTAATTGTAAGGATTATAAGACTTGATATATAAAAACTGTTTAGCACAAGCCTGGCATGTTGCTTAAAAAATAGTAGTTGCTTTAGATGTGTGCAACATCATTCATAGTCCATTTACTTAATGTACTTTTGTTATTATGTTATTTTAATGAACAGTAAATTATTTTAGTTTTTAAGTTTTTATTTTAATTCCAGTTATTTAACATACAGTGTTATATTCATTTCAGTTGTACCATATAGTGATTCAACAATTCCATGCATCACTCAGTGTTCATCACTACAAGTGCACTCCTTAATCTCTATTGCCTATTTTACCCATGCCTCCACCCACCTCCTCTCTGGAAACCATCAGTTTTTTCTCTACAATTAAGAGTCTTTTTTCTTGGTTTGTTTCTCTATCTTTGTCTCTCTCTCTCTTTTTTTTACCTTGCTCATTTTTTGTTTGTTTGTTTCTTAAATTCCACATATGAGTGAAACCATACAGTATTTATCTTTCTCTTGACTTATTTTGCTATAGCATTATATTCTCTAGCTCCAACCATGTCATTGCAAATGGAAAGATTTCATTCCTTTTATGGCTGAATAATATATATTCCCCAAATCTTTATCCATTCATCAATCAATGGGCATTTTGGCTGTATCCATAAATTAGCTATAGTAAATAATGCTGCTGTAAATATAGGGGTCCATATATCCTTTTGAATTAGTGTTTTTGTATTCCTTGGTTAAATGCAAATTAGTGCAATTATTGGATCTTAGGGTAGCTCTATTTTTTAACTTTTTGAGGAGCTTCCATACTGTTTTGCAGAGTGGCTACACCAATTTGCATTCCTACCAACAGTGCATAAGGGTTCCTTTTTGTCCGTATCCTTGCCAACACTTGTTCTTTCTTGTGTTTTTGTTTGTTTTAACCATTGAGACAGGTGTGAAGTGATATCTCACTGTAGGTTCTATTTTCATTTTCCTGATGATGCATCTTTTCATGTCTCTGTTCGACATCCAGATTTCCTCTTTGGAGAAATGTCTGTTCATGTATTCCACCCAATTTTTTTCATTGGATTATTATTTTTTTGAATGTTGAGTTGCATCAGTTCTTTATATATTTTGGATACTAATGCTTTATCCGTCATGTCATGGCAAATATCTCCTCCCATTTAGTAAGTTGCCTTTTAGTTTTATTTATTGTTTCCTTTGTTGTGTAGAAACTTTTTTTAAGGATTTTATTTATTTATTTGTCAGAGAGAGAGAGCACAACAGGAGGAGCGGAAAGCAGAGGGAGAGGGAGAAGCAGGCTCCTCGCTGAGCAAAGAGCCCAATATGGGACTTGATCCTAGGACCCTAGGATCATGACCTGAGCTGAAGGCAGACACTTAACTGACTGAGTCACCCAGGGATCCCTGTTGTGTGGGAGCTTTTTATTTTGATACAGTTCCAGTAGTTTATTTTTGCTTTTATTTCTCTAGTCTCTGGAGACGTATCTAGAAAAATTTTACTATGGCTCATGTCAGAGACATGACTGCCTCTGCTCTCTTCTAGGATGTTTATGGTTTCAGGTCTTACATTTAGGTCTTTAGTCCAATTTGAGTTATCTTTAAAGTGGGCCAGTTTCGTTCTTTTGCATGTGGCTATTCAGTTTTCCCAACACCATTTATTGAAGGGAATGTTTTTTTTTTTTTATTGCATATTTTTGCCTCATTTTAAAGATTAATTGACCATATAATTGTGGTTTATTTCTGGGTTTTCTAGTCTGTTCCATTGACTTATCTATTTTAGTGCCAGTGCCATATTGTTTTGATTACTACAGCTTTGTAATATAACTTGAAGTCTGGAATTATGACTCCAGTTTTGTTTTTCTTTTTCAAGATTGATTTGGTTATTCAGGGTCTTTGTGGTTCCTTACAAATTTTAGGATTTTTGTTCTAGTTCTCTAGATTGCAGTAAATGCGTACAATACTTTGGGTAATATAGATGATTTAGCAATATTTGTTCTTCCAATCCATGAGCATGAGATGTCTATTTCTTTCCGTCATCTCCAATTTCTTTCAACAATGCATTAACAGTTTTCAGAGTGTGGGTCTTTTACTTCTTTGGTTAAGTTTATTCCTAGGTTTTTGTTGTTGTTGTTGCAATTATAAATGGGATTGTTTCTTAATTTCTCTTTCTTCTGCTTCATTATTAGAGTATAGGAATGTATCAGAATTCTGTACACTGATTGTGTATCCTGCGACTTTTCTGAATTCATTTATCTGTTTTAGTACTTTTTGGTGAAGTTTTTCAGGTTTTCTATATAGAGTATCATGTCGTCTGCAAATAGTGAGAATGTCACTTCTTCCTGACCAATTTGGATGCCTTTTATTTCTTTTTGTTTTCTGATTACTGTAGCTAGGACTTCCAGTATTATGTTCAATAAAAGTGGTGAGAGTGGACATTTTCATCTTATTCCTAACCTTAGGGGAAAAGCACTGTTTTTCCCAAGGACAATGATGTTTGCTGTTGGTTTTTCATACAAAACCTTTATTATGCTAAAATATATTACCTCTAAACATACTTTTTTGTGGGTTTTTATTATAAATGAACATTGTAATTTGCCAAATGCTTTATCTGCAACTATTGAAATGATAATATAGTTCTTATCCTTTCTCTTATTGATGTGATGTACCATGTTGATTGATTTGTGAATATTGAACCACCCTTGCTTCTGGTAATTAATCCTACTTGATCATGATGAATATTTTAAAAATGTATTGTTGGATTCAGTTTGCTAGTATTTTGTTGAGGATTTTTGTGTCTATGTTCATCAGAGATAATGGCCTGTAGTTCTTTTTTTGTGGTTTCTTTATCTAGTTTTGTTATCAGGATAACACTGGCCTCATAGAATGAATTTGGAAGTTTTACTTCCTTTTGTATTTTTTGGAATATTTTGAGAGTAGGTATTAGCTCTTCTCTAAATGTTTCATAGAAATACCCTGTGAAGTTGTCTTGTTCTGGACTTTTTTTGGGGGGGAATGTTTTGATTACTGATCCAATTTCCTTGCTGGTAATTGGTATGATCAGTTTTGATTTCTTCCTGCTTCAGTTTTGGTAGGTTACATGTTTCTAGGAATTTATACATTTCTTCTAAATTGTACAATTTATTGGCACATAATTTTTCATAATATTCCTTATAATCATTGGCATTTCTGTGGTGTCCATTGTTATTTCTCCTTTTTCATTAGTGATTTTTTTTTCTATCTTTTGATTAGTCTGGCTAGAAGTATATGAATTTTGTTAATCTGTTCAAAGAACCAGCTCCTGGTTTCATTGATCTGTGTTGTTTGTTTGTTTCTATACATTTATTTCTGCTCTAATTCATATTATTTCTTCCCTACTGCTGGTTTGGGGTTTGTTTGTTTTTCTTTCTCTAGCTACTTTAGGTGTGTTAGGTCATTTATTTGACAAGTAGGCCTGTATTGCTATTAACTTTCCTCTTTTGCTGCATCCCTAAAAGTTTGGACCACTCTGTTTTCATTTTCATTTGTTTCCATGTATTTTTTTTTTAATTTCTTCTTTTATTTCCTGGTTGACCAATTCATTTTTTAGTAGCATGCCACTTAACCTCCATGTATTTTTGGTCTTTCCAGATTTTTTCTGGTTGTTGACTTCTAGTTTGATAGCATTGTGGTTAGAAAAGATGCATGGTATGACTTAAATCCTGTGAATTTGTTGATTATTGTTCTGTGGCCTAATACATGATCTATTCTGGAGAATATTCCATGTTCAATTGCAAAGAATGTGTGTTATACTGTTTTATGATGGAATGTTATGAATATACTTCTGTTCCAGTGTGTCATTCAAAGCCACTGTTTCTTTGTTGATTTTCTGTTTGCATGATCCATCCATAGATTTAAGTGGAGTGAAGTTCCATTCTAGTAAGATTGTCCTTTATATTTGTTATTCACTGTTTTAAATATTTGGATTCTCCAACATTTGGTGCATCAATATTTTAAATTATTTTATCTTCTTGGTTCATTGTCCCCTTTATTATTATATAGTGTTCTTCTTTGTCTTTGTCTCTTTGTTACAGTCTTTGTTTTAAAGTCTATTTTCTCCAACCTAAGTATTGCTACTCTGGTTTTCTTATGACATCCATTTGCATGACAAATGTTTCTCCATCCTCTCGCTTTCAATGTGCAGGGGTCTTTTGGTCTGAAATGAATCTCTTATAGGCAGCATATAGATAGGTCTTGTCTTTTGTTCAACTCAGCCACCTTATGTCTTTTGATTGGAGTGTTTAGTCCACTTACATTTAAAGTAATTACCGATATATATGTATTTATTGCATTTTGTTACTAGTTTTGTGGTTGTTTTTGTAGTTTTTCTCTAATCCTTTCTTCCCTTGTGTACTTCCATGGTTTTCTGACTTTCTTGGATGATATACTTGGATTCCTTTCTCTTTATTCTTTAACCATCTCTTACTGGTTTTAATTTATTTTATTTTTTAAGGATTTTGTTTATTTATTTGAGATAGAAAGCACATGTGGGGGGGAGGGGCAGAAGGAGAGGGAGAAGCAGGCTCTCCACTGAACAGGGAGCCCATTGCATGGCTCAATCCTAGGACCCTGGGATCATGACCCAAGCTGAAGGCAGAGGCTTAACTGACTGAGCCACCCAGGTGCCCCTGTTACTGGTTTTCAATCTGTTGTTACCATTAGGTTTGTATATATCATCTTCTGCATATAGCAGTCTATATGAAGTTGATGGTGCTTAAGTTTGAAGCCATTCTTTTCTCTTCTTTCCCCCATGTTTAGGTATATTGTGTCATATTTTCATTCTTTTATTTTGTGAATGCCTTTACTGATTTATACAGATTTATTTGCTTTTACAGCTTTTGTATTTTTTACTTTTCATACTCTCACTTATGTTCTCTCCTTTCCACTCAAAGAGTTCCCTTTAAATATTTCTTGTAGGGCTTGTTTAGTGGTCTTGAGCTCCTTCCTACCTACCTACCTTCCTTCCTTCCTTTTTCTTTTCCTTTCCTTTTCTGTTCTTTTCTTTCTATTTTTTTTTTTTTTTGGTCTGTGAAACTCTTTATATTTCCTTCTATTCTGACTGATTGCCTTCTTGGAGAGTGTATTCTTGGCTGCAGATTTTTCCCTTTCAGGACTTTGAGTATATCATGATACTCCCTACTGACCTGCAAAGTTTCTGCTGAAAAAAAACCCACTAACCTTATGGGGTTTCCCTTGTATGCAACTGTTCTCTTATCTCTTGGTGCTTTACTTTTTCTCTTGATGCTTATTTTCTTGTTGTTGTTTATTACCACTTTTGCCATTTTAATTACTATGTGTCCTGTTGTGGACCTCTTTGTGTTGATTTTGTTTGGGGATCTCTGTGCCTTCTGGATCTGGATACCTGTTTCCTTCCCCAGATTTGGGAAGTTTTTAGCTGTTATTTCTTCAAATAAATTTTCTGTCCTTTTTCCCTCCTTCTTCTTCTGGGATCTCTATAATGTGAATGTTATTATGCTGGATGGAGTCACTGAATTCCCTAAGTCTATTCTCAATTTGCATAATCCTTTTTGGTTTCATTTGCTTAGCTTGATTGTTTTCCATTACTGTCTTCCAGGTCATTAATACATTCCTGTGCTTTGTCTAGCCTGCTATTTATTTTATAGAACCTATTTTTAATCTTTATTATCATTACTTTAAATTCACTATCAAGCATATTATGTTATCCATTTCACTTAGGTCTGTTGCTGTGCTTGTTCCTGTTCTTTCATTTGGGATATATTCCTCTGTCTCCTCAATTTTTCTACAACTCTGTGTCTGTTTCTGTATGTTAGGAAAGGCAGATATGTCTCTTGCTCTTGAAGGTAATGGCCTTATGAAGAAGAAATCCAGTGGTGCCCTGTAATGCAGTGTCCTTTCTTCTCCAGCTATTTTAGTTTGTTTTTTCTCTTTATTATTTTATTTTAAATTCCAATATATTTAACATACAGTGTTATGTTAGTTTCAGGTGTACAATATACTGATTCAATAGATCCATATATCAGCCAGTGCTCATCATGATAAGTGCACTCTTTAATCCCCATCACCTATTTAAGCCATCCCCTCACCAACATCCCCTAAGGTAACCATCAGTTCGTCCTCTACAGGTAACAGTCTCTTTCTTGGTTTATTTCTCTCTCATTTTTCCTTTTGCTCATCTTTTTTTTTTCCCCTTAAATTCCAGATATGAGTAAAAACATATGGTATTTGTCTTTTCTGTCTTGCCTTTGGCAACAACTAGATGGAGCTAGAGAGTTTAATGCATCTATTTCTGCTAAGTTGTCCACAATGTTGGCATATATTTATTCAAAACAGTCCTTTATACACCACAACCAGCACCGAAAAAATACAGACAATTATAAGGACATACTATGAGCAACTATATGCCAAAAAATTAGGCAATCTCAAAGAAATAGATGCATTCCCAGAAACATATAAACTACAAAATTGAAACAGGAAAAAGTAGTAAACCTGAACAGACCCTAGCCAGGAATAAATTGGATCAATAATAAAAAATCTCCCAACAAACAAGAGTCTAGGACCAGATGGCTTCCCAGGGGAATTCTACCAAACATTTAAAGAAGAACTAATACTTATTCTTCTGAAGCTGTTGAAGCTGTTTCAAAAAATAAAAATGGAAGGAAAACTTCCAAACTTATTCTATGAGACCAGGATTACCTTGATCCCCAAAGCAGACAAAACCCCCATCAAAAAGGAGAATTACAGACGAATATCCCTGATGAACATGGATGCCAAAATTCTCACCAAGATACTAGCCAATAGGATCAAACAGAATATTAAAAGGATTATTCACCACAACCAAGTGGGATTTTTTTCTTGGGCTGCATGGTTGGTTTAACATTCCTAAATCAATATGATACATCACATTAATAAAATAAAATACATGAAGTATATGACCCTCACAACTGATGCAGAAAAAACATTTTGTTGTGGAGAAAGGGGAACCCTCTTACACTGTTGGTGGGAATGCAAGCTGGTACAGTCAATTTGGAAAACAGTGTGGAGGTTCCTCAAAAAGTTAAAAATAGAGGTACCGTATGACCCAGCAATTGCACTAGTGGGTATTTACCCCAAAGATACAGATGTAGTGAAAAGAACGGCCATATGCACCCCAATATTCATAGCAGCAATGTCCACAATAGCCAAACTGTGGAAGGAACTGAGATGTCTTTCTACAGAAAAATGAATAAAGAAGATGTGGTACATATATATAATGAAATATTACTTAGCCATCAGAAAAGATGAATACCCAACTTTTGCATCAACATGGATGGGACTGGAGGAGATTATGCTAAGTAAAATAAGTCAAAAAGAGGAAGACAATTATCATATGGTTTCACTTATTTGTGGAACTAGCAGGGAGGACATTAGGAGAAGGAAGGGAAAAATAAAGGGGGGGGAATTAGAGGGGGAGGAGCATCATGAGAGATTATGTACCCTGAGAATCAAAATGAGGGTTTTAGAGGGGAGGGGATGAGGGGATGGGTGAATCCAGTAATGGGTATTAAGGAGGGCTCATATTGCATGGAGCACTGGGTGTTATACGAAAACAATGAATCATGGAACACTATATCAAAATCTAATGATGTACTGTATGGTGACTAACATAACATAATTTTTAAAAAAGCCATAAATGAACAACCCACAGTGAATATAACCTCACTGGGAAAAAACAGGCCTTTTCTCCGAAGGCCAGGAACATGACAGGGATGTCCCCGCTCACCACTGTTGTTCAACATAGTATTGGAAATACTAGCCTCAGCAATCAGACAGGAAAAAGAAATGAAAGGCATCCAAATCATCAAAGAAAAAGTGAAACTCTCACTTATCACAGATGACATGATACTCTATGTGGAAAACCCAAAATTCTCCACCTCAAAATTGCTAGATCTCATACAGGAATTCATCATCATGGCAGGACATAAAATCAATGTACAGAAATCAGTTGCATTTCTATACACTAATAATGAGACAGAAGAAAGAGGAATTAAGGAGTCAATCCCATTTACAATTCCACCAAAAACCGTAAGATACCTAGGAAAAACCTAACCAAAGAAGTAAAATATCTGTACACTAAAACTATAGAACACTTATGAAACAAATTGAGCAAGACACAAGGATATGGTAAAACATTCCATGCGCATGGATTGGAAGAAAAAATATTAATATGTCTATGCTACCCAGAGTAAATACACATTCAATGTAATCCCTATCAAAATACCATCAACCTTTTTCACAGAGCTGGAACAAATAATCCAAAAATTTGTATGGAACCAGAAAAGACCCTGAATACCCAAAAGAATGTTGAAAAAAAAAACTAAAACTGGTTGAATCACAATTCCAGACTTCAAGCTGTATTGCAAAGCTGTAATCATCAAGACAGTATGGTACTGGCACAAAAACAGACACATAAATCAATGGAACAGAATAGAGAACCCAGAAATTGACCCTCAACAGTATGGTGAACTAATCTTCTAGAAAGCAGGAAAGAATATCCAATGGATAAAAGACATTCTCTTCAACAAATGCTGTTGGAAAAATTGGACTGACATATGCAAAAAATGCAACTAGATCATTTTCTTACACCATACACAAAGATAAACTCTAAATGGATGAAAGACCTAAACGTGAGATAGGAATCCATCAAAATTCTAGTGGAAAACACAGGCAGCAAAGTCTTCTACCTTGGCCACAGCAACTTCTTGCTAGACTCATCTCCAAAGGCAAGGGAAACAAAAGCAAAAAATGAACTATTGGGACTTCATCAAAATAAAAAGCTTCTGCACAGCAAAGGAAACAGTCAACAAAACCAAAAGACAACTTAAAGAATGGAAGAAGATATTTGCAAATGTCTTATCTGAAAAAGGGCTAGTATCCAAGATCTATAAAGAACTTATAAAACTTAACACCCAAAAAATAAATAAGCCAGTCAAGAAATGGGCAGAAGGTATGAACAGACATTTCTCTAAGGAAGACATAAAATGGTCAATAGACACATGAAAAAAATGCTCAACATCACTCAGCATCAGGGAAATACAAATCAAAACCACAATGAAATACCACCCCACACCAGTCAGAATGGCTAAAATTAACAAGTCAGGAAACAACAGATGTTGGCGAGGAGATGAGAAAGGGGAACTCTCCTACACTGTTTTTGGGAATGCAAGTTAGTGCAGCCACTCTGGAAAACAGTATGGAAGTTCCTCAAAAAGTTGAAAATAGAGCTACCCTATGACCCAACAATTGTAGTACTAGGTATTTACCCAAAGCATACAAATGTAGTGATCTGAGGGTGCTCCTGCACCCCAATATTCATAGCAGCAATTTCTACAATAGCCAAACTATGGAAAGAGCCCAGATGTCCATTGACAGAGAAATGGATAGAGAAGATGTGGTATACACACACACACACACACAATGGAATATTGTTCAACCTTCAAAAATATAAAATCTTACCATTTGCAACATCATGGATGGAACTAGAGGGTATTATGCTAAGTAAAATAAGTCAATTAAATAAAGACAATTATCATATGATTTCACTCATATGTGGAATTTAAGAAACAAAACAAAGGATCATAGGGGAAGGTAGGGGGAAAAAAAAAAGATGAAATCAGAGAAGGATAAAAACCGTAAGAGACTCTTAAGTGTAGGAAACAAACAGGGTTGTTGGAGAGGATGTGTGGGGGGGGAATGTGGTAATTAGGTGATGGGCATTAAGTAGGGCACATGATGAAATGAGCATTGGGTGTTATATGCAACTGATGAGTCACTGAACTCTCTCTGCGACTAATAATACACTATATGTTAATTAATTGAATTAAAAAAATAAAATTAAAAAAAGAGAAAAACAATAGTCCGTTATGTTTGTTTTAAATTCTGAGGACTATATTGTAGTATCTCCTCTTTTATTATTGTTATTTGAGTCGTGTTATCTTTTTTTTTCTTTAGGGGGCCTAATAAATCCTTTCTTGTCCTTTTTTTTAACAATACCAACAATAACAAAAATGCTTATTTTTGTTAATTTTTTTCTATTTTTTCCTAGAGTCTATTACTTTCATTTCTCCTCAAATTTTTATTTCTTTTTTTTTCTGATAACGTTCAACTTCATTTTTTCTTTTTCTACTTTCTTGATTTTTAAAGTTAGGGTTCTTTTGTTTGAGATCATGATTCTTTTATAATGTAGGTATTTATTTATTTATTTTTAAAGATTTTATTTATTTATTTGACACATAGAGAGACAGCAAGAGAGGGAACACAAGCAGGGGGAGGAGGAAAGGGAGAAGCAGGCTTCCACTGAGCAGAGAGCCCAATGCAGGGCTCGATCCCAGGACCCTGAGATCATGACCTGAGCCAAAGGCAGTCCTTTAACCAAATGAGCCACCCAGGTGCCCTAATGTAGGTATTTATTGCTACAAAGTTTTCTCTTCATTCTGCTTTTTAAATTTATTTTATTTTATTTATTTTTTATTTTTTGACAGAGAAAGAGACAGCGAGAGAGGGAACACAAGCAGGGGGAGTGGGAGAGGGTGGAGCAGGCTTCCTGCCAAGCAGGGAGCCCAATGCGGGGCTCGATCCCAGGACCCTGGGATCACGACCCGAGCCGAAGGCAGATGCTCAACAACTGAGCCACCCAGGCGCCCCTCTCTTCATTCTGCTTTTGATGCATCTGTTAAATGTTGTTATTTTGTCTTTTATTTTTTGCTTGACTTTAGATATATTCAAAGATTCATTTTGTTTTCCTCCTATACTCAGTAATTGTTTAAGATTGTGTTGTTTAGTTTTAACATATTTGTCAATTTCCCTGTTTTCTTACTGCTATTGTTTTCTTGTTTCATACTATTGTTGGAAAAGATATTTGGAATAATTTCAATCTTCTTGAATTTGTTAAGACTTATTTTTTTTTGACCTAACATCTGATGTATTCTCACGATTGTTCATGTGTACTTAATAAGAAGGCTTATTCTTCTGTTGAGTGGAAATTTCTGTATATATCTGTTAGTTAAGTTTAGTCTATAGTATTGTTCAGTTCTGCTATTTCTTTATTAATTTTCTGTCTGTATGAGCTATCAATTATATAAAGGGTATTTAAGTCTCCTACTATGTTCACTATATTGTCTATTTCTCACTTCATATCTATCAATGTTTGCTTTATATATTTGGGTGCTTTTCTGTTGGGTGTATACATATATATTTCATTGTTGTATCTTTAGGTTGAATTGGACCTTTTACCATTCTTTAATCATCTTTTTCTGTTTGTTTGTTTCATGACAGGTTTTTAGTTTAAGTCTATTTTATCTGATATTAGCATAGCCACACCTTTTCTCCTTTGGTTACCATTAGCATGAAATATATTATTCTAACCCTTCACTTTCAGCCTATGTTTGTCCTTAAAGTGAATTTTTTCAAGGCAGCCTATTGTTTGGAACTTTTTTTTAATGTATTCAGCTACTATATGTCTTTTTTGTAGACAGAGAGAAAGAGAGAGATTGGGGAAGGGGCAAATGGAGAAGGAAAGAGAATGAATCTTAAACAGGCTCCGCACCCAATGTGGAACCCGATGCAGAGCTTGACCTCACAACACTAAGATAACCTGAGCTGAAACAAGAGTCAGGCACTTAACCAACTAAGCCACACAGACACCCCTTTGGCTAATATATGTCTTTTGATTAGAATGTTTCATCTTTTTACACATAAAGTAATTATTGGTGAGATTTACATACAATGTCTTACAGGTATAGCAGTCCATTTTAAGCTTAACAACCTATTCTTAAGTATTTTATGGTTTTTGGTACAATTGTAAATGGGATTGATTCCTTGATTTCAATTTCTGCTGCTTTATTATTGGTGTATAGAAATGCAACAGATTTCTGTACATTGATCTTGTATCCTGCAACTTGGCTGAATTTCACTTCCAGCAATTAGTACATCTCTGGAGGTAAGGGAAACAAAAGCAAAAATGAAGTATTGGGACCTCATAAAAACAATAAGCTTCTGCACAATGAAGGAATCAATCAACAAAACTAAAAGTCAATCTATGAAATGGGAGAAGATATTTGCAAATGACATATCTGATAAAGGGTTAGTATCCAAAATCTATAAAGAACTTATCAAACTCAACACCCAAAAAACAAATAATCCAATTAAGAAATAGGCAGAAGACATGAACAAATGTTTTTCCAAAGAAGACATCCAGATGGCTAACACACACATGAAAAGATGCTCAACATCACTCATCATCAGGTAAAAACAAATCAAAACTACAGTGAGATATCACCTCACACCTGTCAGAAAGGCTAAAATTAACAACATAGGAAACAGCAAATATTGGCGAGGATGTAGAGCTCTTATTCTTTTCGTGGGAATGCAAACTTGTGCAGCCACCCTTGTAAACAGTATGGAGGCTCCTCAAAAGGTTAAAAATGGAACTTCCCTATGACCCAACAGTTGAACTAGTAGGTATTTACCCTAAGGATACAAACACACTTAGTCAAAGGATTTAAAAAAAAAGTGATTTGAAGGGATGCATGCTCCCCAATGTTTATAGCTGCATTATGTGCAATAGCCAAATTATGGAAAGGGCACAAATGTCCATCAACTAATGAATGGAATATATATATAATGGAATATTACTCAGCCAACAAAAAGAATCAAGTCTTGCCATTTTTCAATGACATGGATGGAGCTAGAGTGTATTATTCTAAGTGAAACAAGTCAGTCAAAGAAAGAAAAATATAATATGATTTCACTCATATATAGAATTTAAGAAACAAAACATAGGTGAAGGGAGGATAAAAGAGAGGCAAACCATAAGAGACTCTTAGCCATAGAGAACAAACTGAGGATTGCTAGAGGGGATGTGGGCCTGGGGATGGGCCAGATGGGTGATAGGTATTAAGAAGGGCACTTGTGATGAGCACTGGGTGTTATATGTAAGTAATTAATCACTAAATTTTACTCCTGAAACTAATATTACACCATTAACTAACTGAATTTAAATAAAAACTTGAAACAGAAAAAAAAATAATCTTAACAACCTAACTTCGTTTGCACACAAGTCTCTACTGTTTTACTTCTCTCTCCACCACATTTCATGTTCGTGGTATAACAATTTATGTTTTTTAAAATATTTTTATCTGTTATCGAATTAGTGTATATATAGTTATTTTAATACTCTTAACTTTTGTACTAGGTACAGTAAAATTGATTTATAAACCACAATCAAAGTAAGAGTATTCTGAATTTTATTACATAGTTACCATTACCAGTGAATTTTATACTCTTATGTGTTTTTACTTTATTAATTAGCATCCTTTGTTTAAACTTGAAAAACTCCCTTTAACCTTTCTTGTAAGTCAGATCTAGTAGTAAGGAACTCCATCAGATTTGACTGAGAAAGTCTCTATTCCTTCTGAAGAACAGCTTTGCCAGGAAAGTATTTTTGTTTTTTTGTTTTTTGTTTTTTTCCCTGTAAGTAATTTGAATATATCATTCCACTCTCTCATGGCCTGAAGGATTACTGTTGAAAAATCCACTGATAGCCTTATGGGAGTTTCCTTGTATGTGATGAGTAACTTTTCTCTTTTCACTTTCAAAATTCTCTGTCTTTGATTCTTTGTCAAAATTCTTTGTCATTGCTTTTATTAAGTTTCTATTTAAATTCCAGTTAGTTAACATATAGTGTAATATTAGTTTCAGGTGTACAATTTAGTGATTCAAAATTTCCATACAACACCGGTGCTCACCACAGCAAGTGCACTCCTTAATCCCCATCACCTATTTTACACATCTCCCAGCCCACTTCCTCTCAGGTAACCATCAATTTGTTCTCTATAATTGAGTCTGTCTCCTGGTTTGCCTTTCTCTCTATTTTTTTTCCTCTTTACTCATTTGTTTTATTTCTTAAATTCCACATATGAGTGAGATCATATGGTATTTGTCTTTCTCTGCCTGACTCATATCGCTTAGCATAATACTCTCTAGCTCCATCCATTTCTTTGCAAATGGCAAGCTTTCATTATTTTTATGGCTAAGTAATATTCCATTATATACACATATATTCCATAATATATATCATACATAATATTAATATAATAGTATATAATAATTTAATATATATTATATTTATATATATGCCTTTTCTTCTTTATCCATTCATCAGTTGATGGATATCTGGGCTATTGTAGATAATGTTGCTATAAACATCAGTATACATGTATTCCTTTGAATTAGTATTTTTATATTCTTTAGGTAAATACCTAGTAGTGCAATTGCTGGATATTGGGGTAGTTCTACTTTTAACTTTTTGAGGAACCTTCATACTGTTTTTCAGAATGGCTGCACCAGTTTGCATTCCCACTAGCAGTGTAGGAGGGTTCCCCTTTCTCCACATCCTTACCAACACCTGCTGTTTCTTGTTTTGTTGATTTTAATTATTCTGACAGCTGTGAGGTGATATCTTACCATTGTTTTGATTTGTATTTCCTTGATGATTAGTGATGTTGAGAATCTTTTCGTGTGTGTGTTGACTACCTGGATGTCTTCTTTGGAAAAATTTCTATTCATATCTTCTGCCCATTTTAAATCAGATTATTCATTTTTTGGATGTTGAGTTTTGTAAATTCTTTATATGTTTTGAATACTAATCCTTAAACAGATACGTCATTTGCAAATATCTTCTCCCATTCCATAGGTTGCCTTTTAGTTTTGTTGATTGCTTCCTTTGCTGTGCAGAAGCATTTTGTCTTGATGAGTCCCAATAGTTTATTTTTGCTTTTGTTTCCCTTGCCTTGGGGCACGTATCTAGAAAAAAATTGCTACAGATTTTTTTTTTTGAAAGAAATTATATTGTGTCTTGATGTAAGTTTCTTTGAGTTTTTTTCTGTCTTGGGACTTTTGACATTCATGAATTCAGTTGTTCATGTCACTCTTAAGATTTATCATATTTTCAGTCATTATTTCATTAAATAAGTTTTCTTTCCCTTCTCTGTCTCTCTTCTCTTTCCAGGACTTCCATAATACAGATATTTTTGATGATTTCCCATTTGTCCTGTAGGCTTTTTTTTCACTTTTTACATTATTTAAAAAAAAAATTCCACCTGACAAATTATTTCAAATGATCTGTTTTTGAGTTCACAGATCTTTATTCTGTATGATGAAGTCTGCTGTTAAAGCTCTGTATTGCATTTTTTATTTCATTTATTGTGTTCTTCAATTACAGAATTTCTCTTTAATTTTTTATAACTAAAAAATAAGTTAATTGAGGTACAACTGATATATAGCATTATATTAGCTTAGTTGTAAAACATAATGATTTAATATTTGTATATATTAGGAAATGATTACCACAATAAATCTAATTAACATCTGGCATCATACACAGTTACAGTTTTTTCTCTTGTGTTGAAAACTTTTAAGATCTACATTCTTACAAATTTTCAATATGCTATATAGTATTATAGTCACCATGCTGTACATTACATCCCCATAATTTATATAATCTATATTCAAAAGTTCGTACCTCTTGATTTCCATCTACTATTTTGCCCACTCCACTTCTTCAACCCCTGGCAAATATTGATCTGTTTCCTAAATCTATAAGCTTGATTTTTGTTCTTGTTGTTTAAATTCTAAATATAAATGAGATCATACAGTGTTTGTCTTTGTTTGACTTATTTCACATAGCATAACGCCCTCAAAGTCCATCCACCTCATCACAAAAGGCCAAATCTTATTTTTTTTATTAGTGTGTAGTATACTATTTCATATATACCTTCTTTATCTATTCATTCATTGATGGACATTTAGATTGTTTCCATTTTTTAGTTATTGTAAATAATGCTTCAGTGAACATGATTGTGTATATATCTTTAAATTAATGCTTTTGTTTCCTTTAGATTACCCAGAAGTGAAGTTACTGGATCATACGGTAGTTCAATTTTTAGTTTCTTTGAGAAATCCCCATATGTTTTTCCATAGCATCTGCACAAATTTACATTCCCATCAATAGTGCACAAGGGTTTCCTTTTTCCCACAACTTTGCAAATATTTGTTATTTCCTGTCTTTTTTATCATAGCCATTCTAACTGTGTGAAGTGATATCTCATTGTGGTTTTGAGTTGCATTTCTCTGATCATTAGTCATGTTGAGCAACTTTTTATGTAGCTGTTGACCATCTATATGTCTTTGGAAAAATATCTATTCAGATCTGCCCATTTTTTAATTAGATTTTCTTTCTCTTTTTGTTTCCATCTTCCTTCCTTCCTTCCTTCCTTCCTTCCTTCCTTCCTTTCTTTGCTTTTGAGTTGTATGTGATTCCTATATATTTTGGATATTGACCCCTTATCACATACATGATTTGCAAATATTTTCTCCCATTCATTAAGTTGCTTTTTGTTTTGTTTATGATACCTTTGGCATGCAGAAGCTTTTGATCTAGTACCATTTGTTTAGTTTTGCATTTTTTGCCTTTTCTCTTTGTATCAGATCTATGTCAAGTAGCTTACAAGGAGCTTTCCAAATCTTATATAAAAGTCTTTAGTCAAGAGGCACCTGGGTGGCTCAGTCAGTTAAGCGTCTGCTTTCAGATCAGGTCATGATCCCAGGGTCCTGTGATCAAGCCCTGCATCATTGGGCTCCCTCCTCAGTGGGGAGTCTTCCTCTCCCTCTCCATCTGCCTCTCCCCCAGCTCATGTTCTCTCTCGCTTTCATTCTCTCTCTCCCAAATAAAAAAGTCTTTAGTCAATTATGTGTTAATATATGCATATGGTATACAATAGGATTCTAGTTTCATTTTTAGCATATGGCTCTTGAGATTTCCCACCACCATTTATTGAAGAGACTCTTCTTTCCCCATTGAAATTCTTGGATCCTTTGTCACAAATTAATTGACCATATGTGCATGGATTTATTTCTGTGTTCTATCTTCTGTTCCATTGATTATGATAATTTTATGTTAATCGATACCACTTTTATTATTATAGCTTTGCAATATCTTTTGAAATCAGGGAGTCTGATATCTGCAGCTTAGTGCTTCTTTCTCAAGATTGGTTTGGCTATTCAGAATCTTTGTTGTTCCATACTAATTTTAGAATTGTTTGTTGTATTTCTCTGAAAACTGCCATTAGAATTTTGATAAGAATTACATGGAATCTGTAGATCGCTTGGGGAAACATGGATATCTTAACAACTTTAATTCTTCCAATACATGAGCATGAAATATGTTTCCATTTCATTGTGTGCTTTTCAATTTTTTAAATTAAGGTTATATAGTTTCATTGTACAAGCCTTTCACCCCCTTGGTTAAATGTATTCCTAGGTTATTTTTTTTATTGTGATGCAATTTTAAATGGTGTTGATTTCTTAATTTCTCTTTCCAATAGTTCATAATTAGTGAATGGAAACACAATGGAATTTATATATTGATTTTCTATTCAGCAACATTACTTAAGTCATTTATTAGTTCTAACAGGTTTTTGATAGAGTCTATGGTTTCCTATATATAATATTATGTCATCTACAAATAATGTCAACTTTACTTCTTTCCATTTTGTATGTCTCTTACTACATTTTCTTGCTCAATTTCCCTCAGACTTCCAATGCTATGATAAATAAGAGTAGCGAAAATGCACACCCTTTTCTTATCCCTGATCTTAGAAGAAAAGCTTTCAGATTTCACCATCGAGCATAATGTTAGCTGTATTTTTTCATGCATGGACTTTACCATATTGAGGTATGTTCCCTTCATACCCATTTTGTTAAAAGATTTGTCATAGATGTGAATTTTGTCAAATTAATTTTCTGCAACTATTGAGATAATTATATAATTCTTATAAGGGGTTAATGTGGTGTATCACATTGATTCACTTGTGGATGTTGAAACTTCCTTGTATCTTTGAGGTAAATCTCACTTGATCACAGTATATGATCTTTTTAATGAATTGTTGAATTCAGTTTGCTAATATTTTGTTGAGAAGTTTTGTATCTATGTTCATTAGGAAAATTGGCCTGTAATTTTCCTTTCTTCTGGCTCTTTGTCTGGTCTTGGGATCATGGCAATGCTGGACTCCTAAAATGACTTTGAAAATGTTCTCTTTTCTTCTATTTTTTGGAAGAAATTGAGAAAAATTGGTATTAAGTCTTCTTTGAGTGGCAAAATTGAACAGTGAAGACATCTGGTTCTGGACTTTGATTGTTGGAAGGTTTCTGATTACTGATTTCATCTTCTTACTAGTATTCATTATATTCAGATGTTCTGTTTCTTCATGTTTCAGTCTTGAATGGTTGTATGTTTCTGAATGTGTCTATTTTCTAAGATTTCCAATTTGGTGGCCTAAAATTATTCATAGTAATCCTACTAACTTTTTTTTTTTGCTAGTTTCTTGGGCTGTAAATTTAGGTTTTTATGTGAGCTTCTCTTGTTTTTTTTTTATGTAGGGATTTATCACTGTAAACTTATATCTCAGAATTACTTTTGCTGCATCCCATAAGATTTGGTATGTTGTATTTCTACTTTCATTTGTCTGAAGCTTTTTTTTTTTAATTTTAATTTCTTCATTGACCCATTAATTGTTAAGTAGAATATTGTTTAATCTACACATATGTATGAATTTTCCAGTTTTCTTCTTGTAGCTGATTTTTAGGTTCATAACATTGTGGTCACAAAAGATGCTTCAAATGATTTTAGTCTTCTTGTTGAGGCTTAACATAATTTATTCTGGAGAATATTTCATGTGCACTTGAGAAGTATGTGTACTTTGCTGCTTTGGGGTGGGATGTTTTGTAATATGTCTGTTAAGTCCATATGGTTTACTGTATCATTTAAGTCCAGTGATTCCTTGTTGATTTTCTGTCTAAATGATCTATTTATTGATGTAATTCTGGTATTAACATCTTCTACAGTATTGTATTACTATCTATTTCTCCCTTTAAGTTTGTTAATATTTGCTTTATATATTTAGGTGTCTCAATGTTGGATGCATAAATGTTTACAAATGTTATATCCTCTTTTTGAATTTACCACTTAAACATTCTGTAATGCTGTTCTTTGTCTCTTACTACAGTCTTTGTTTTAAGGTCCATTTTTTTTTTCTGGCATAAATATAGTTATAAGTTAAGATGGCAGAGAAGGAGGTAGACTGTGGGCTTTCCTCATCCCCGAGAAAGTTTTGAGGTCAGATCATTTTGAACACCCAGGAAATCAATGTGAGGATATGAAGAAATGTCTCCACAGTCAGAGGGAAAGAGTCTGGCAGGTGTGAAGTGCATGGAAATGAATTGAGGGAGAAACAAACTTCCTTGCCATAGAGAGGGGGGAACCCTTTCTGCAGAGAGAGAAAAGGGAAAGAAAAAGAGAGATGTTCAGAGAGTGTGGTGTTGGGTCCACCCTAGAAGGTAACCTCTCCAGACCACAGACTGTGGAGCCAGGGGAACTGAGTGTGGGAGTGTTTTTTGCAAACAGTGTGTGCAGCTCAAACTGAGGTTTTGGATGTGCATAACTTTTGCCAGAGTGGAACTGTGGTGCATGCTCTTGGGGAGAAAGGGGGCACTGGCCAGAGAGCACACAAAGTGGTGTAAGGATTTCCTGGTTTGCAGTGGGAGAGAACGTTCCCCTGCCTGGAGTACATTTAGAAGAGACATATTGTCTCTCTAAGGACAAAAGACCCTCCAGGCACCATCAGATGGCCTTTCATCAGCAGGAGACAGAGGTCCACACAGAGGGTGGATAACCTGGTTACTGCTTTTCCAGATGCTACATGATAGATTCCATGCACCTTGTAGGCATGGGACTGTTTTTCTGGGACCAAGAACACAAGACACAGCATGGAGGGGAGGCTCTAGTCCGAGGAGAGAGCAGATCCATGCCATGCAGGGTCTTTTAAGAGTTGGCATTTTGAATCTCTGCCACACACCAAAGATAAAACGCAGGGGAAATGTGGCACCAGGTGTGCTGATGACCCTTACTTTTCTGTGAGGGCTTACTGAACAACATGGATGTGAGATCTCCTCTCTGGGAATAAGAGAGTGGGGTGGTGTCATTTTCCCCTCACCACCAACAGGGTCAGACTTCAGAGAACAACCCAGCAGCCCCCAGTGGAGGTGGGTGTCACTCACACCAAATCCCAGCCCCCATACCTGGAAAGTGCCTATTTACTGGGGCAGGACTGACTGAACCAGTCCAGCTGGCCTCTCCATCAGAAGACCTGCCCAGGCAGTAGCATGCATACACCAAGTCTACTGATCATACAGTACTTCAAACTGTCACCTTCAGTTCTGGTGGAAATTGGATCAGGCTGTAAATTTTTTGTATTCTCTTTCCCCCCCCCCCTTTGGAATCAGACTTATAGTTTTTTGTTTGTTAGTTTTTTCATTTCCTTTTTTCTTTTTTTTTGGATCAGGCTTCTTTTCTACTTTCTTGTTCTTTTTTTCTTTGTCTTTTTCTTTGGAATCAGGCTTATAGTTTGTTTGTTTTTTTTAATCTTTTTTTTCATTCCTTTTCTCTTGTTCTTTTTTTTGGATCAGACATTCTTTTTTTTTTTTTCCAGGCTTATTTTAACAAACAAATCAAACCACACCTAGTTAAAGGTCCAAACACACCCCACTGCAAGGAAAGAGGAACTCTGCAGAGAACTGACCAGTGGGAAAAGGCAGTGAAAATGCAACATCAGAGTGCACAGCATACACCAGAAACACTTCTTGAAGTGCCAGGTCCTAGACAGTGTATGTCCCCTTTTTAATATATGATTACTCTCAGGTGCAGGAAAAATAACAAGCTTTCATAACATGCAAAAGATAGGAACTTAGCCAAAATTAGAAGATGGAGGAATTCTCTCCAAAAGAAAGGTCAGGAAGATATCACAGCCAGGAACTTGCACAAAACAGATATAAGCAATATATCTGAACAAGAATTTAGATCAACAGTCATAAGACTACTAGCTGCACTTGAAAAAAAGCATAGAAAACACCAGAGAAACTCTTCCTGCAGAGATAAAAGGCCTAAAAACTAGTCAGGCTGAAATAAAAAATGCTATAACTGAGATGCAAAGCAGACTGAATATAATTACAATGAGGACTGAAGAAGCAGAGTAGAGAATAGGTGATACAGGAGATAAAATTATGGAAAAGAATGAAGCTGAATAGGGAAGGAAAACTATTAGATCAAGAAAGTAGACTTAGGGAAGTCAGCAATTCCATAAAGCAAAATATCCATATCACAGGAGTCCCAGAAGAAGAATGGGAAAAAGGGGCAGAAGATTTATTTGAACAAGTTATAGCTGATAACTTCCCTAATCTGGGGAAAGAAAGAGGCACTCAAGTCTAAGAGGTACAGAGCATTCCCCTCAAAATCAACAAAAACAGGTCAACACCATGACATATCATAGAGAAACTTGCAAAATACAAAGATAAAGAGAATTCTGAAAGCACTTAGGGAAAAAAGGTCCTTAACCTGCAAGGGTAGACACATAAGGTTATCAGGAGATCTGTCCACAGAGACCTGACAGGCAGGAAACAAGTGGAAGGAAATATTCAAGGTGCTAAATGGGAAAAATCTACAGCCAAGAATACTTTATCCAAGAAGGCTGTTATTCAGAATAGAAGGAGAGATAAAAGGTTTCCCAGAGGAGCAAAACCTAAAAGAGATTGCGAACACTAAACCACCTCTGCAATAAATATTAAAGGGGACATTTTGGTCAGAAAAGAGTGACCAAAAGCAACAAAGACCAGAAAGGAACAGAGACAATCTATAGCAACAGCAACTTTACAGGTATTATAACGGCACTAAATTCATATCTTTCAATAATTACTCTTAAAGTATATGGAATGAATGCTCTAATCAAAAGACATAGGGTATCAGAATGGATGAAAAAGCAAGATCCATTGATATGCTGCTTACAAGACACTCATTTTAGACCCAAGACATCTGCAGACTGACAAACTATATTTTAAACTAAAGACTGTAATAAGAAATGAAGAAGGGCAATATAGCCTAATAAAGGGGCCCACCAATCAGAAGATCTAAAAATTGTGAACATTTATGCCCTTAAATTAGGAGCAGTCAATATATAAATTAATTAATAACAAAGTTAAATAAACTCATAGTAAATAATACAATAATAGTAGGAGAATTTAACACCCCACTCACAACAATGGACAGATCATTTAAGCAGATCTACAAGGAAACAATGAATTTGAATGACATACTGGGCCAGATGGACCTAAGAGATATATTCAGAGCATTTCATCCAAAAGCAGCAGAATACACATTCTTTCTGAGTGCACATGGAACATTCTCTGGAATAGATAACATATTGGGTCACAAAACAGGCTTCAACCAGTACAAAAAGATGGAGACCATGCAATGCATATATTCAGACCACATAGCTGTGAAACTTGAAGTCAACCACAAGAAAAAACTTGGAAAGATCACAAATACATGGAGGTGAAAGAACACCTTACTAAAGAATGAATGGGTCAACCAGGAAATTAAAGAAAAATTTACAAAATACATGGAAACAAATGAAAATGAAAACACAACAGTCCAAAACCTTTGGTACGCAGCAAAAGCTGTCCTAAGAGGGAAATATATAGCAATAGAGGCCTTCATCAGGAAGCAAGAAAAGTCTCAAATACAAAACCTAACCTTACACCTAAAGAAGCTGGAAGAAGAACAGCAAATAAAGCCTAAATCCAGCAGGACAAGGGCAATACTAAACACTAGAGCAAAAATCAATGATATAGAAATAAACACACACACACACACACAGTAGAACAGATCAATGAAACAAAGAACTGGTTCTTTGAAAGAATTAACAAAATTGATAACCTTCTAGCCAGATTTATCTAAAAGAAAAGAGAAAGGACCCAAATAAATAAAATCATAAATTAAAGGTAGATCACAACCAAGACAACAGAAATGAAAGCAATTATAAGAAAATATTATGAGCAACTATAAGCAAAAAAATTAGGCAATCAGGAATAAATGGATAAATTCCTAGAAACATATGAACTGCCCAAAGTGACACAGGAACAAATAGAAAATCTGAATAGAACCATGACCAGCAAAGAAATTGAATTGGTAATCAACAATCTCCCAGCAAACAAGAGTCCAGGGCTGGGTGGCTTCCCAGAGAAACTTTACCAAACATTTAAGGAAGAATTAATGTTTATTTTTCTGAAAGTTTTCAAAAATAATAGAAGTGGAAGGGAAACTTCCAAATGCATTCTATGATGGCACCATTACCTTGATCCCAAAACCAGACAAAGACCCCACTAAAAAGGAAAATTACAGACCAATATCCCTGATAAATATTGATGCAAAAATTCTCAACATGATACTACTTAATAAGATGCAATAATACATTAAAGGGATTATTTAGGGGCGCCTGGGTGGCTCAGTCATTTAAGCATCCGCCTTCGGCTCATGTCATGATCCCAGGACCCTGGGATCGAACCCCATGTCGGCTCCCTGATCAGCAGGGAACCTGGTTCTCCCTCTCCTTCTGTCCCCACCATGCCCTCTCTCAAATAAATAAAATCTTAAAAAAATAAAAAGGATTATTTACTATGACCAAGTGGGATTTATTGCTGGGCTGCAAGGATGGTTCAATACCCATAAATCAATCACTATGATACACCACATTAATTCAAGAGAGAATAAGAAATATATGATCCTCTCAATAGATGCAGAAAAGTCATTCAACAAAATATAGCATCCTTTCTTGAAAAAAACACCAAGAAAGTAGGGATAGAAGGAACATACCTCAACATCATAAAGGCCATATATGAAACACCCACAGCTAATATTATACACAATGGGGAAAGAATCAGAGCTTTCCCCCTAAGTTCAGGAACATGACAGGGATGCCCACTCTCACCACTATTGTTCAACATAGTACTGGAAGTCTTAGCCTCAGCAATCAGACATAAAAAGAAATAAAAACATCCATATTGGCAAGGAAGAAACCAAACTTCTCTCTTACCAGATGAGATGATACTCCATGTCAAAAACCCAAAAGACTCCACCAAAAAATTGCTACAGCTGATACACAAATTCAGCAACTTTACAGCATAAAAATCAATAAACAGAAGTCTGTTGCACTTCTATACACCAATAATGAAAGAGCAGAAAGAGAAATCAAGGAATGGATCCCATTTATAACTGCACCGAAAACCATAAGATACCTAGGAAAAAAATGAACCAAAGAGGTAAAAGGGCTGTACTCTGAGAACTATGGAACATTTATGAGAGAAAATGAGGAAGACACAATGAAAGGGTGAAACATTCCATTCTCATGGAATGGAAGAACAAATATTGTTAAGATGTCTATACTAACCAAAGCAATCTACACATTCTGTGCAATCCCTATCAAAATAACACCAGAATTTTTCACAGAGCTGGAAAAAATAATCCTAAAATTTGTGTGGAACAAGAAAATACCCTGAATAACCATAGTAATGATGAAAAAGAAAACCAAAGCTGGAAGCATAACAATTCTAGACTTAAGCTGTATTACAAAGGGGTAATCATCAAGACAGTCACACAAAAACAGATGCATAGATCAATGGAACAGAATAGAGAACCCAGAAATGGACCTTCGACTCTATGGTCAACTAATCTTTGAGAAAGCAGGAAATAATATCCAATAGAAAAAAGACAGTCTCTTCAACAAATGGCTTTGGGAAAATTGGACAACCACATATATAAGAATGAAACTGGACCATTTTCTTACACCGTACACAAAGATAAACTCAAAATGGATGAAACACCTAAATGTGAGACAGGATTCTATCAAAATCCTAGAAGGGAACACAGGCAGAAACCTCTTTGATCTCAGCTACAGCAAGTTCTAACTAAACGCGTTTCCAGAGGCAAGGGAAACAAAAGCAAAAACACACTATTGGGAATTCATCAAGATAAAGAACTTCTGCACAACAAAGGAAACCATCAACAAAACTAAAAGGCAACCTATGAATTGGGAGAAGATACTTGCAGATGACATATCAGATAAAGGGCTATTATACAAAATCTATAAAGAATTTATCAAACACAACACCCAAAAAAGAAAAAAGAAATCCACTCAAATGGGCAGAAGACATTAACAGGCATTTCTCCAAAGACCTACAAATGGCTAACAGACACATGACAAAAAGCTAAACATCACTCATCATCTGGAAATACAATCAAAACCACAATGGGATTCCACCTCATACCTGTCAGAATTGCTAAAATTAATAACTCAGGAAACAACAGATATTGTTGAGGCTAAAGAGAAAGGGGAACCCTTTTACACTGTTGGGAATACAAACTGTTATGGTAACTGGAAAATAGTATGGAGGTTCCTCAAAAAGTTAAAAACAGAACTACCCTATGACCCAGAAATTGTACTAAGAGGTATTTACCCAAAGATTACAAAAAAAAAGTGATTCAAACAGGCACATGCACTCCAATGTTTATAGCAGCATTATCCACTATAGCCAAACTATGGAAAGAGCTCAGATGTCAATTGACAGATAAATGGATAAATATATCTATATAATGGACTATTAGCGATCAAAAATGAAATCTTACCATTTGCAATGATGTGGATGGAACTGCAAGGCACTATAATAAGTCCATCAGAGAGACAATTATCATATGGTTTCACTCATATGTGGAATTTAAGAAACAAAACAGAGGATCTTCGGGGAAGGCAGGGAAAAATAAAGTAAGATAAAGTCAGAGAAGGAAATGAACTATAAGAGACTCTTAAGTATAGGAAGCAAACTGAGGGTTCCTGGAGGGGAGGTGGGTTGGGGGTGGGGTAACTGGGTGATGGGCATTAAGGAGGGCACATGATTTAATGAGCACTGGGTGTTACATGCAACTGATGGATCACTGAAATCTATGTCTGAAACTAATAATAAACAGCATGTTAATTAATTGAATTTAAATAAAATAAAAATTTTAAAAAAGAGTCATAACAGTAAATGCAATGTTGAATACTGGCTCAAAAATCAACTATAAAATATATTTGTTGTACTATTTGTTGGCTTTAAATGTGAACTAGATATTGGAATATACTAGGGAATTGTTTGTTTTCTTAGGTGCAATTATATTGCAGTTGTATAGGAGAATGACCTTATTGTTAGTAATTATGTTTTGATGTATTACTATTAAAGTGTCATGATGTCTGTAGCTAACTTCAAAAGAGTAAGAAAGACAAAAATACTTCAAAGCAAATATAGATGAAGAATATATAACAAAATGTTGCTAATTTTTTATCTAGATTACTGATATATATTCAGTTATTATATTATTTTCAATCATTCTGTATGCTTGAAATTTTTCATAATAAAAAATTGAAAATAAAGAACATAATTCAAAACAAATTAAGACTATAGTAGAATTGACAATAGGTTATATTAATGTAGCAATTCAGGTACTTCAGCTGATCTCAGAATTGTGGTTTAAAAGAAATCCTGTTATTTCATAAAACAAATATTAATTACCATGTGCCAGGAATTGTGCTGTATACAACAATCACACAGGCTGATGTATCCCTGTCTTAATGAAGCTTAATATTTAGTGATGGATAGAAACAAAAGAAAAAATGAGTAAATAAAACATAAATACAGATTACACTAACTTCAATAATGGAAACAAGTGCAATGATAAATGGAAAATAACATTAGGGGAATGGTTTGCATACCTACTTTGGATGGAATGGTCTGAAGAGATGATAAAATTGAGGTCCAAAGAATGAGATTAAGCTAGTCATTTAAACAAATAAGGTAGTGGCACCTGGGTGGTTCAGTTGGTTGTGTCTGCCTCTTGATTTCAGCTCATGTCATGATCTCAGGGTCGTGAGTTCAAGCCTGGCATGGGGCTCTGCGTTCAGCAGGCAGTCTGCTTGAGATTCTCTCTCCCTCTCCCCCTGCTCATGCTCTCTCTCTCTTTCTGTAAAATAAACAATAAATAAATAAACAAACAAACTAAATAAATAACAAGGCAATGGGAGATGGGAATTAAGGAGTGCACTTGTGGTGAGCACTAAGCAATGTGTAGAATTGTTGAATCACTATATTGTAAACCTGAAACTAATATAACACTGTATGTTAACTATAATGAAATTAAAATAAAAATATGTTCCTCACATGGGCGCCTGGGTGGCTCAGTTGGTTAAGCGACTGCCTTCGGCTCAGGTCATGATCCTGGAGTCCCGGGATCGAGTCCCGCATCGGGCTCCCTGCTCGGCGGGGAGTCTGCTTCTCCCTCTGACCCTCCTCCCTCTCATTCTCTCTGTCTCAAATAAATAAATAAAATATTTAAAAAAAAAAAATATGTTCCTCACATAAAATTAATTTTTAAAAAAGGGGCAATGAATGTCTCAGGTTCAAAGAAATAATTTCTTGGATTTTGAAGTAGGAAATATCTTGGCTTGTTCACAAAATTAAAAGGCCATTGTGGCAGTATAATAGTGAGTGTGGAGGGAAGGGGTACAATAAGAAGCTATAAAGAGTAGAACAGGGCACCTGGGTGGCTCAGTTGGTTAAGCGACTGCCTTCGGCTCAGGTCATGATCCTGGAGTCCCGGGATCGAGTCCCACATCAGGCTCCCTGCTCAGCAGGGAGTCTGCTTCTCCCTCTGACCCTCCTCCCTCTCATGCTCTGTCTCTCATTCTCTCTCTCGCAAATAAATAAAAAATCTTAAAAAAAAAAAAAAGGGTAGAACAAAATTTCAAATTGGAACCACATAATTTTAAACAAGGTAGTTACATTGTTGATTTTTTTTTTTATTTTGAGACAATTACTCTGGCTGATGTGTATAGAATGGATTCTTTTTTGTTTGTTTTTGTTTTTTTAAAGATTTTATTTATTTATTTCTCAGAGAGAGAGAGAGAGAGCACAAGCAGGGGGAGTGGTAGGCATGGCAGACAGAGGGAGAAGCAGGCTCCCCACTGAGCAAGGATCCCAATGTAGGACTCAATCCCAGGACCCTGGGATCATGACCCAAGCTGAAGAGAGATGCTTAACTGGCTGAGCCACCCAGGTGTCCCTATAGAATGGATTGTAGAAGAGAAGAGACTGCTGTAGTAGGTTACATGTGAGCCTGAACTAGGGGTGTGGAAGTGGCAATTAGAAGTTGTTGAATTTGAAATATTTTTGAAGTATAATAAAATAAAGATGCTGATTAATACATGGTGAATCAGCTGTTATGAGAAAGACAGTAATTTTTCTGGAGTTTTAGTAGCATTCCCCAAATTAGAAATAACTTACTAGGACTGTGGTGAACAAGAGTAACCTAATTAATAAATTGAAGTTGGGCCAAAGTGAAGCACAAAAGGAAATAAGTACCAGGATTATTCATGGTATACTCATTATACAGTCTTATAAACCCCTCAAATTCCTTATACAGTCTTATAAAACCCTCAAATTCCTTCAGCGTTTTGCTTTGTTTTGTTTATAGTCATCTGACTGTTGTGGGTAGGTTATGTGCAGTTTTTCTCAAGAACAACTGGAGTGGGAGAGTATAGTTCCTTCAGTCCACATTAAAATAGAAGTCATTCTTTTCTGTAGATATTAACAGCTTCTGGTCTGAATTAGAGCCAGGAAGGAAAATAGAAGCATAACTTCAGGCACTTCTTGCAACATTGACCCAAATATACAGCCAACATATGTACTCACTGGGTTATGAGCACCACTTAAAAGGCCAAACCCACAATTTAAAAGGCCAAAACAGATAGGCTTTAAGGGAGAAAGTTAAAAAGCATAAACACTTTTGTTTCCTCTTCTCATTGACTGCAAAAATTTTATCATGTTTCTTTTAGCAGTCTCAGAGCACTATTGAGATAACTGGCTTTTTCAAAAGACAATAGAAAGAATATACAATTTGTGTCATTTGGGGATTTTTCATATGGTGCACATATTGCTTTTCATGTTACAGGGTTATCCAGACTTGTTTCCCCACTTTGTTTCCCCCTTATATAAGATGGGATTTCTTTTCTCTTTCTTTCATTGTTCTGTAGATGATTGGGGGTGACAGAAGATGCAAAGGATGACAGAAGCTGAAAAAGTAACATAAACAAGGCAAATTCTACAATCCTGCAAATTCCTTTTTATTTTTAGGAGGGAGGGTGGAGAAGTAAGACTTTTCCATGAATTCTAAACATTCTCCCTTTTATGGATCTGCTATATTAGGTATCATCACTGTATGCTGAGTTTACCTGTTTTGTCACCTTTTGCTACAATAGTTTACATTACTTATGATTAAAACAAGGTGGGATAGGGGAATAATAGAGTAGAAATGACTAAAAAGGAACAAGAAGGAAAAAATAGTAAGACATACTTCTTTTTGAGGTAAAATTGGTATACATTGTATGTTTTGAGTGTACAACATTATAATTCTATATTTGTATACACTACAAAGTGATCACCATCATAAGGCTAGTTACAATCCATCACCACGAAATTGAGCCACATATCCATTTTACCCATCCCTAAATCCACTTCTCCTCTGGTAACCACCAGTCAGTTCACTGTATCTATGGATTGGTTTTGTTTTGTTTATTTATTTTTTTTGTTTTTAGATTCTACATATAAATTAAATCATACAGTATTTTTCTCCATATGACTCATTTCACTTACCATAATGTCCTTCAAGTTCCACTCAATTGTAAGAATTACTTCTTTTCTATGGCCAAGTAGTGTTCCATTGAATATACATACCAAATCTTCTTTATCCATTCATCCATTGATGGAAACTTAGTTTGTTTCCATATATTGGCTATTATAAATAATACTGAAATGAATATGGGAGTGCATGTATCTTTTCAAATTGATATTTTTGTATTCTTCGTATAAATACCCAGAAGTGAAATAGATGGATCATAAGGTAGTTCTATTTTTAATTCTTTGAGGAATCTCTATACTTTTTTCTATAGATGCTACATCAAATTTTATTTCCACTGAAAGTGTACACAGAGTCCCCTTTCTCTGCATCCCTCTCAAACACTTGTTATTTCTTGCCATTCTGGTAATAGCCATTATAATAGGTATGAAATGATATCTCATTGTGGTTTTCATTTGTGTTTCCTTGATAATCAGTAATACTTAACATCTTTCCATGTGGCTGTTCCCCATATATATGTTTTTGAAAAAAAATATCTATTTAGATTTTCTGCCCATTTTTTTAATCGAGTTGTTTTTTATTGTTGTTGAGTTGTATGTGTTCTTTGTATATTTTAGATTTTAAACCTGCATCAGATACATTATTTGCAAATATATCCTCACATTTAGTTGGATGGCTTTTCATTTTGTTTTTGGTTTCCTTCACTGTGCAAAATCTTTTAGTTTAATATAGTCCCACTTGTTTATTTTTGCTTTTGTTTCTTTTGTCTTTGGTGTGAGATCCAAAAAGGCATCACTAAGACAAATGTGAAGAAGCTCATAGCTTATGTTTTCTTCTATAGAATGTTATGGTTTTAGGTTTGACATTCAGATCTTTAATACATTTTTAGTTTTTGTGTATGATATAAATTAGTGAACTAGTTTTATTGTTTTGCATAGATGTTCTGGGTTTTGTTAGCACTGTTTATTGAAGATACTGTTCTATCCCCGTTATATATTTTTGGCTCCCTTGTCGTAAATTAATTGACCACATATATGTGGGTTTATTTCTGAATACTCTAGTTTGTTCCATTGACCTCTGTGTCTTTTATGCTAATATCATACTGTTTGGGTTAGTGCAGCTTTGTAATATAGTTTGATATCAGGGGCATGATAACTCCAGCTTTGTTCTTTCTCAAGATCTCTCTGGCAAATTAGAAGTATTTGTTCTAGTGCTGTGAAAAATGCCATTGGGGTTTTGACAGGGATTTCATTGAGTCTGTATATTGCTTTGGACCTTTTAACAATGTGAGTTCTTCCAATCCTTAAGCACAGAATAATTTTCAATTTATTTTTTTCTTTAATTTATTTTATCAGGTTTTTTTTTTTTTTTTCAAATTTCAGTGTACAGGTCTTTCACCCCCCTTGGTTAAATTTATTCCTAGATATTTTATTCATTTTGATGCAACTGTTAATGGGATTATTTTCTTAATTTACCTTTCTGATAGTTCACTATTATTGTATTGAAACCCAATGGATCTGTATATTGATTTTGCATTCTGAAACTTTACTGAATTTATTTATTAGTTCTAACAGTTATTTTGTTGGAGTCTTTAAAATTTTCTATAGACAGTGTCATGCCATCTGCAAATAATGACAGTTTTAATTTTTCCTTTCTGATTTAGATGACATTTCTTTTTTTCTTTCTTTATTTCTTTTATTTATTTATTTATTTTGACTAATTGCTGTGGCTAGAACTTCCATTACTATGTGGAATTAAGGTGGTGAGAGTGGACATTTTTATCTTTATTCTGATTTTAAAGGAAAAAAACTATCAGTTTTTTGCCATTGAGTATTATGTTACTTGTGGGTTTGTCATATATGGCCTTTATTATATTGAAGTACATTCCATCAATACCCATTTCATTGAGAGTTTTTATCATAAATGGATGTTGAATTTTGTTAAATGCTCTTGCTCCATTTGAGATAATTATATTACTTTATCCTCCATTTTGTTAATGTAGTGTATCACATCGATTGCAATAAATCCCACTTGGTCATGGTGTATGATCTTTTTAATGCATTGTTGAATTTGGTTTGCTAATATTTTGTTTAGGATTTTTGCATCTATGTTTATCAAAGATATTGACCTGTAAACCTGGCCTCATAAAATGAGTTTGGAAGCATTTCATCTTTTTCAATTTTTTAGAAGAGTTTGAGAAGGATTGGTATGAAATCTTCTTTGAATCATTGAGAGAATTCACCAGGGAAGTATCTGCTCCTGGATTTTGGTTTGTTGGGAAGTTTTTGATTACTGATTCTATCTCCTTAGTAGTAATTTGTCTATTGGGATTTTCTGTTTCTTCCTGATTCAATCTTGGAAGACTGTGTTTCTAGGAATTTACCCATTTCTTCTAGGTCATCCAATTTGTTTGCCTGTAATTGTTCATAGTAGTTTCTAATGACCTTTTGTATTTTTGTGATATCAGTTGTAATTTCTTCTCTTTCATTTCTGATTTTGAGCCCTCCTTTTTTGTGATTCTAGCTAAAGGTTTGTGAATTTTATCTTTTCAATAAACCAGCTCCTAGTTTAATTTTCTATTCTCTTTTAGTTTCTATTTAGTTTATTTCTGTTTTCACTTTTATTATTTCCTTCCTTTTACTAACTTTGGGCTTTGCTCCTATTTTTCTATATTCTTTAGGTATAGAATTAGATTGTTTATTTCAAATTTTACTTGTTTCTTGGGGTAGGCCTGTATGGCTAAAAATATTCCTCATAAAACTGTTTTTCTTTTTTTTTTATAAAGACTTTATTTATTTATTTATTTGACAGAGAGAGACACAGCGAGAGAGGGAACACAAGCAGGGGGAGTGGGAGAGGGAGAAGCGGGCTCCCCACAGAGCAGGGAGCCCGATGTGGGGCTCAATCCCAGGACCCCTGAGATCATGACCTGAGTCAAAATCAAGAGTCGGATGCTTAACTCACCCAGGTGGCGCTCCTTTCTCATTGTCTTTTGTGTATCTACCATAGATTTTTGCTTTGTGGTTGCCATGAGAGTTTCATATAGCTTCATATAAATATATACAGCATATATATTCATCATATATATATTCTTATATAACAATATACCTACAGTGTATTTTAAGTTGATGGCAACTTAATTTTGAGCATATTCTAAAATCTTTGCATTTTTATCACCCATGTGTGTTATTTTTGGTGCACTATTTTACATCTTTTCATTTCATGCAACTTTTAATTAACAATTATAGTTTTAGTTAATTTATAATTTTTGTCTTTAATCTTTATATTAGCTTTATACGTGGTTAATCCATTGCTTTTACTATATATTTTCATTTATTAGTGAAATGTTTTTTAAACTTTCAACTACATTTATTTTTATTATTGAGTATAATTAGCATACAGTATTACATTAGTTTCAGGTGTACAACATATTGATTCAACAATTCTATACAATATTCAGTGCTCACCATGATAAGTGTAGTCAGCATCTATCACCATAAAGTGTTATTAGCATCTTATTGACTATATTCCAAATGTTGTATTTTTTTGTTTCTTTTTTACAACTGGATGTTTGTATCTTTAATCCCTTTTGATTTATTTCACCCATCTGCCCACCCATACCCCCTCTGGCAACCACCAGATTGTTCTCTGTATTTAAGTCTGTTTTTGGTTTGATTTTTTTTTCTTTGTTTTGTTTCTTAAATTCCACATATGAGTAAAATCATATATTTGTCTTTCTCTCTCTGACTTATTTTACTGAGCATATATCCTCTAGATCTACCCATATTTTTTCACATGCAAGATATCATTCTTTTTATGCCTGAGTAATATTCCATTATATATCTAACATATAATGTATACACACACATCATTTTTTTTTACCATTCATCTCTATCTTGTCTATTGCAAATAATGCTGCAATAAACATAAGGGTGATTTTTAAGTTTTTTTAGTTTAAATTCAATTAATTAACATATAATGTATTATTAGTTTCAGAGGTAGTGGTCTGTGATTCATCTGTCTTTTTTTTTTTAGATTTTTCTTTCTTTCTTTCTTTTATTTATTCATTTGAGAGAGAGAGAGACAGTGACGGAGAAAGCATGAGTAGGGGAGAGAGGCAGAGGCAGAGGGAGAAGCAGACCCTCTGCTGAGCTGGGAGCCTGACGTGGGGGTTGATCCCAGGACGCTGGGATCACATCCTGAGCTGAAGGCAGACGCTTAACTGTCTGAGCTACCCAGGTGCCCCAAGTGGTACATCCATCTTATATAATACCCAGTGCTCATTACATCACATGCCCTCCTTAATGTCCTTCACCCAGTTACCCCATTCCCTCCCTCTCCCCTCCAGTAACCCTGTTTGTTTTCTATGATTAAGAGTCTTTTATGGTTCGTCTCCCTCTCTAATTTCCTCTTGTTTTATTTTTTCCTCTCTTCCCTTTTGATCCCCTTTTATTTCTTAAATTCCACATATGAGTGAGATCACATGATAATTAGCTTTGTCTGTTGACTTATTTCCCTTAGCATAATACCCTCTAGTTCCACTCACATCATTGCAAATGGCAAGAGATCCAAAGGGCACCTGCACTACAATGTTTATAGCAGCTATGTCCACAATAGCCAAACTACGGAAAGAGCCCAGATGTCCATTGACAGATGAGTGGATAAAGATGTTGCATATTTTTTTTGAATTAGTGTTTTTATTTTCTTTTGATAAATACACAATAGTGGAATTACTGTATCATATGGCATTTTTATTTTCAATTTTTTGAGAAAACACTTTACTGTTTTTCAAGTGGTTTCACCTATTTGTATTCATACCAACATTGCACAAGGGCTCCCTTTTCTCCACAACCATGACAACTCTGTTATTTTTTGTCTTTTTATTTTAGCCATTCTGACAGGAGAAATGTAATATCTCATTGTGGTTTTGATTTGCATTTTCTTTTTTTTTTTAATTTATTTTTTTAAAAATTTTTTAAATTTATTTATTTGACAGAGAGAGAGATAGCAAGAGAGGGAACACAAGCCGGGGGAGTGGGAGAGGGAGAAGCAGCCTTCCCGTGGAGCAGGGAGCCCGATGCGGGCCTCGATCCCAGGACCCCGGGATCATGACCTGAGCCACAGGCAGACGCTTAACGACTGAGCCATCCAGGCGCCCGATTTGCATTTTCTTGATGATTAGTGATGTTGAGCTTTTTTTCATGTGATTCTTGGTGACTGGTATGTCTTCTTTGGATAAATGTCTATTTGGGGCTTTGCCCATTTTAAGATGGGTTATTTGTTTGCTTTGGTGTTGAGTTGTATAAGTTCTTTATATATTTTGGATATTAACCCCTTATTGGATATATCATTTGGAAATATCTTCTCCTATTCAGTAGGTTGCATTTTCATTTTTTTTAAAGATTTTATTTATTTATTTGATAGAGAGTTGGAGAGACAGAGACAGAGAGCACAAGCAGGGGGAACAGCAGGCAGAGGGAGAGGGAGAAGCAGGTTCCCTGTGGGGCAAGGAACCTGATACAGGGCTTGATCTCAGGACCCTGGGATCATGACCTGAGCCGAAGGCAGACACTTAACCAACTGAGCCACCCAGGTGCTCCTGCATTTTCATTTTGTTGATAGTTTCTGTCATTGTGCAAAAGCTTTTTATTTTGATATAATCCCAATAGTTCATTTTTGCTTTCAATTTCCTTGCCTGAAGAGACATAACTAGAAAAAAAATTCTACAACCAATGTCAAAGTAATTAATACCTATGTTTACTTCTAGGATTTTTATGCTTTCAGGTCTCACATTTAAGCCTTTGTTCCTTTTTGAGTTAATTTTTGTGTATGGTGTAAGAAAGTGGTCCAATTTCCCTCTTTTGCATGTAGCTGTCCAGTTTTCCCAACACCATTTATTGAAAATACTATTTTCCTCATTGTATATTCATGCTTCTTTTGCTATAAATGTGAGTATATTTCTGGGTTCTCTATCCTGTTTAATTGATCTATGTGTCTAATATTGTGCTACTACCATACTGCCTTGATTACTATAGCTTTGTAGTGTATCTTGAAAGCTGGGATTGTGATACCTCCAGCTTTGTATTTTTCAATATTACTTTGCCTATTTGGAGTCTTTTGGCTTTCACACAAATTTCAGTATTGTTCTAGTTTTGTGAAAAATGTTTTTATTTGGATAAGAATTGCATTAAATGTGTAGATTGCTTTGGGTACTGTGGATATTTTAACAATATTGTTTTTTCCAATTCATGAGCATGTAATATCTTTCCATTTCTTTGTGTCATCATCAATTGTTTTTCATCAATGTTTTTACAGTTTTCAGAGTACAGGTCTTTCACTTATTTACATAAACACATTCCTAGTTATTTTATGTTTTGGTGCAATTTTAAATGAGATTGTTTTCTCTTTTTTCCCCTAGTGTTGTTTTTTTTTATTTAAATTCAATTAGCCAACATACAGAACATAATTAGTTTCAGATGTATATTTCAGTAATTCATAAGTTGCATATAACAGCCAGTGCTCATCACATCACATGCCTTCCTTACACCATTCCCCCCCACTTCCCCCCCAGCAACCCTCAATTTCTTTCCCATAGTTAAGAGTATATCATGGTTTGTCTTACTCTCTGATTTCTTCCCATTCTGTTTTTCCTTCCTTCCCCTATGATCCTCTGTGATGTTTCATATGTCCCTCAAATGAGTGAAACCATATGATAATTGTCTTTCTCTGATTGACTTATTTCACTCAGCATAACACCCTCCAGTTCCATCCACATCAATGTCAATGGTAAGATTTCATCTTTCTGATGGCTGAGTAACATTCCATTGTACATATATACCACATCTTCTTTATCCATTCATCTGTCAATGGATATCTGGATTCCCTCCACAATTTGGCTATTGTGGACATTGCTGCTATAAATATTAGGGTGCGGGTGCCCCTTTGGATTACTATCTTTGTATCTTTGGGGTAAATACCTAGTAGTGAAATTGCTAGGTTATAATTATAGGTTATAGGTTACAGGGTAGCTCTATTTTTAGCTTCTTGAGGAATCTTCATACTGTTTTCCAGAGTTGCTGTGCTGGCTTGCATTCCCACCAACAGTGTAAGAGGGTTCCTCTTCTCCACATCCTCACCAACATCTGTTGTTTCCTGACTTGTTAATTTAGGCATTCTGACTGGTGTGAGGTGGTATCCCATTGTGGTTTTGATCTGTATTTCCATGAAGCCAAGTGATGTTGAGCAGTTTTTCATTTGTCTGTTGGCCATTTATATGTCTTCTAGCAATTTTGGGTTGGAGTCTTTTGGGTTTTCCACATAAAGTATCATGTCATTTATGAAGAGTGAGAGTTTGACTTCTTCTTTGCCAATTTGAATGCCTTTTGTTTCTTTTTGTTCTCTGATTGTTGAGGTTAGGACTTCTAGTACTATGTTGAACAACAATGATGAGAGTGGGCATCCCTGTCATGTTCCTGACCTTAGGGGAAAGGCTCTCAGTTTTTTCCCATTGAGAATGTTATTCGCTGTGGGCTTTTTGTAGATGGCTGTCATGATATTGAGGTATGTTCCATCATTACACTGTGGAGAGTTTTAATCAAGAAAGGATTCTGTCTTTTGTCATATGCTTTTTCTGCATCAATTGAGAGGATCATATGGTTCTTGTCCTTTCTTTGTTAACGTGATGTATCACATTGATTGATTTGCAGATGTTGACCACCCCTGAAGCCCAGAAATAAATCCTGGTCATGTTGAATAATCCTTTAAATGTACTGTTGGATCCGATTGGCTAGTGTCTTGGTGAGGATTTCGGCATCCATGTTCATTGTGGGCTCCGACCACTATTTTGTGGGTTTCAACCAGCAAAACCCATGGCGGCAGAAATAATTATTCAAGACTATGGATCAGTCAAGAGAGGTGAGAAAGAAGCTGAGGATAGACTCCCCAAACTGCTAACTGACAATCTTATTTATTAATTTAAAGACTTTAGGCAACAAAGTAACAGACATCATAGGAATTCGTGTAGAGCAGCGATGTAAGTGTAGAGCAGGGGGTTATGAAGTTCTTGAGGCAAACAAGGCAATTAATCTTAAACAATTCAAAGGGTAAGCTTTACTATTTCTGGATGTGAGTTTTCTATAGGTAAAGCAATAGCAGGCAAGCATAAGAATCCCACAAATCTGGTAGAGCTTGTATTGGATAAGTGAAGCATATCCTGTTGTTTTCAGCAAGACAGAAAGCAATTTTCTATTCTGCTATGTGGACCTATAACTTATTAACCCATGATTGTATTCCCACATATCCCCCTTTTTTGTTTATTGATTCATCTGGAGCCCTTGATTGAAGCAGTGTTATCATCTGTTGATTTTGGCATCTTGAGGCTTTCAGGGCAGAAAAAATAGCTTGAAGGCTATGGAGAAAATGAGAATGATTATCAGACATAATGCCCTCATAATCCATATATGTAGATTGATGCCATGGAGCCAGTTAGTGGGATTTAATCATTTTACTTGTTTCAGTTTCTTTTTGTACACTGAGCAATTGTTGATGTAACTGGGCAGAGAAGGTGTCGATATTGGACTGCAGGTTGGAGGAGAAGGCTCCTTGCAAGTATCTTTTTCCCAATTCCCAAGAATGTTGAGATTGGTTATAAAACAAGGGGGTGACACATGTTTTTTCATGTTGCCAATCACATTGAATAAGTTGTCTGTCAATAAGACCCTGTTGTCTATCTCCCAACCACTCAAGGGCCACTTTGACTGACTGTAATCTTTGTATGATGCCATTATCTATTTGGGTCTGGGCATGTATTATATTAGTCATAACATGATTAATGGCATTTGCTGTGTGTATAGGTTCTGTAAGGGAAACAGTGGCAACTGAAGCAGTAGCTAAAATAATTACTGCTGAGATGAGGAAAGTGGTAAGTCATCCAATAAAATCATTTGGATCTCCATTTAGAAATGGTTTGAGTTAGCCTGGCAAGGCCATTAGATCCTTCCCAAGGGCATGTCAAATTCACAGGTAACCATACTTGAAGTTGATGATTTAGCATGATGATATGAGAGATATTTAGATTTGTAATGTTCAAGTGGCTGACACAGGAAGTATACCATGAAGGAGTTTGAATATTGAGCATATAAAATTTGCCATCAGGGATGCCTGGGTGGCTCAGTTGGTTAAGCGTCTGCTTCCAGTTCAAGTTATGATCCCAGGGTCCTGGGATCAAGTCCCACATCAGTCTCCTTGCTCAGCAGGGAGCCGGCTTCTCCCTCTGCCTGCCACTTCCCCTGCTTGTTCTTTCTCTCTCTCTGACAAATAAATAAATAAAATCTTTTTAAAAATTGCCATCAGAGGTGATTCTTATCTCATGGAAAGACATAAGAAAAACATAAGGGTGTGGCATGCAAGACAAAATGTGATCAGAAATATTGGAGGTGAGGGTGCCTGAGTGGCTCAGTTGGTTAAGCGACTGCCTTCGGCTCAGGTCATGATCCTGGAGTCCCGGGATCGAGTCCCGCATCAGGCTCCCCGCTCAGCAGGGGGTCTGCTTCTCTCTCTGACCCTCTTCCCTCTCGTGCTGTCTCTCATTCTCTCTCTCAAATAAATAAATAAATAAAATCTTAAAAAAAAAAGAAATATTGAAGGTGAGGTTAACTGTAAACTTCCCACTTTTGTTATTATACTGGCCATGGAAAACATTTCAGGAAAGAAAAGGGAGGGCAATATGCCATAGAGTGAAGTGCCAAAGGCTATGTATAGAGCCAGTGGTGACCCTTAAGATGAGACCAGAAAGTCCCCCATCAGTCCAATGAATGGCAGTATTGCTGGGTTCTAAAAATTTTATTTTATTTCCTGAAGAGGACAAATATCCTTGTGGGCCCCAATCAAAAAGAATACAATTATGAAAGAGGAGCTTCTCATGGGTGTGAGAAGATCTACAGGGTTGCCAGGAGACAAATTGGCTATTAGGAGATCAGACCTTAGTCATTTGACAATGGTCTATTGGGGGGGGCAGAGAATGGTTGGAAGGGGTCCCAGAGTCTATGGCCACAATTAAAATAAGTGTAAGATTAGCATTTTGGTTTCTAAATTTGGGTAGGTAATGCAAATAATTTCAATACTTAATTTTTAAACAACCTGACATGTCATCAGTAGTGAAACAGACTAGTAAAAAGGGGGAAACAAAGGAAATAGAATTATTTAAAGCCAGCCAATCACATTGTTTTGAGAGGAGTCCTTTGGGTGGGATCCAAGTGCGCCCAGTCCATTGAGTGTCATTGCTGCTCAAAGGAGGGTCAGCATCCCACCATGAGACAGGTCTAAAAAGGGGAGGGGGTCAGTGATGTGTGCCCAGTATAGATGAAGCTGAGCTGAGGTGACACAAACAAGGGAAAGGAACAGGAACATTATTACCTTGGCTGAATTCTGTGATACCACAGCTAACTATGCTAAAAACCTGTTTTCCGGGGTGGGTAGAGCTCCAACCTGCTGCATGACTTTAGTGGCCTGTTGATCAAGTTTTTTTTTTAGTTGTCCCCAGGTCATATTAGCTGCTTTGGTTGTTTTTGGGCAGGGTCTTTGTTGATGTCCTTGAAGAGAAAGATTGGCCATCTGGGGGAGAGGGTTGAAGGGATGATCCTTCCAGCTCATGGTAAGGTTTAACAAAACGGGCTGGCATCTTATGTGGTCCTGTGGAGAGAAAAACACAAGCATATCCTCACCCCCCAGGTAATCAATTCATAGGGTCCCTTCCAGGAATTATCCTCTTGGGCGATGTCCTTAATCAGGTCCTTTGCTCATATAGGATTTTCAGGGGAAGATTTAAAATGTCATTCCACAGACATGAGGCCATATGAACTGCAATTCAAAAAATTTAAAGTGTATAATGCTTCCTGAAGTGCATCCTGTGGTGATGTATTATAGGTATTCCCCTCTTTTTATGTTTTTTTGTTTGTTTGTTTTTTAACATGGTTTTGTATGGCGTGGGTGCATTCTATGATGGCCTGCCCGGTAGGATTGTAGGGGATACTGGTGGTGTGTCGAACATCTCAATTTTGACAGAAATTTTTACATGTGGAGGATAGATAGTTAGACCCATTGTCATTTTTAATTTGTTGTGGTTTTCCTATACATGCAAAAGTATGTAGGAAATGGCTAATAACACATTTTACTTTCTCTCCAGTATGAATGGAAGCTGACACAAACTTAGAAGATGTGTCCACTGACACATGAATATATTTTTGAAAACCAAAGAGAGTAGAGTGAGTTATGCCAGTTTGCCAAATTTGGTTAGGTCCTGGGCTGTGAGGGTTGATCCCCATTGTTTTTGTCTGCCACACTGTGGTTGACAGTCTGGGCAGGCAGAAATAATTTGTTTAGCCTGAAAGATGGTTAACTGAAATTATTTGATAAGGGATTTATAATTTCTATGAAAACATTAATGAGATTGTGTAGTTGTTTTCAAGGCAAGGTTATAACCTACAAAGCAGTCAGCGAGGGCATTGCCAGAGGTTAAGGGGCCAGGCAAATCTGCATGAGATCTAATATGAGTAATAAAAAGAGGGTGTTGACATTTGTCTATAAGAGATTGTAAAGTAAGAAACAGAGAAAGGAGAGAGGAATCTTTTAATTCCTTTATGGAGGTTTGCTCAATGTCTTGAATGACATACACCTAATAGAGGGAAGAGGAGGAGCAGGAGAAGGGCCCTCATCCTCCTTTTGTGCTCTTGAGAAGGGGAGACATATAGGGAACATAAGGCCATATGTATTAAACTCCAAGTTACTAATATAGAGGTGGGGATCTTTTCTCCCTTCTCATGTTTTCATTTTAGGTTTCTCCCTACTTGTTTCCACAAGTCTAAATCTATTGTCCCTTGGTTTGGAAAACAATGGCAAACTCCCTGCCTGGTCTGCAGAGGCTTAACAAGTTGATCCTCAAAAACCGTGCAATGGGCCACCTTTAAAAGTTGTAATAGGGGCACCTGGGTGGCTCAGTTGGTTAAGGGTCTGCTTTTGGCTCAGGTCATGATCTCAGGGTCCTGGGATTGAGCCCCACGTGGGGCTCTCTGCTCAGTGGGGAGTCTGCTTCTCCCTCTCCCTCTGCTGCTCCATAAGTGTAGAGCAGGGGGTTACAAGGTTCTTGAAGCAAACAAGGTAATTAACTTAAACAATTCAAAGGGTAGGCTTTAATATTTCCGGATATGAGTTTTCTATAGGTTAGGCAAAAACAGGCAAGCATAAGAATCCCGCAAATCTGGTAGAACTTGTACTGGATAATTGAAGCATATCCTGTGGTTTTCAGCAAGACAGAAAGCAGTTTCCTGCTCTGCTATGTGGACCTATAACTTATTAACCCATGATTGTATTCCCACAGTTCATCAGAGATATTTTTCTGTAGTTCTCCTTTTTTTTTTAAAGATTTTATTTATTTATTTATTTGAGAGAGAGAGAGCATGAGAGAGGGGAGGGTCAGAGGGAGAAGCAGACTCTCTGCTGAGCAGGGAGCCCGACATGGGACTCGATCCCAGGACTCCAGGGTCATGACCTGAGCCGAAGGCAGTTGCTTAACCAACTGAGCCACCCAGGCGCCCCATGTAATTCTCCTTTTTAATGGGGTCTTTGTCTGGTTTTGGGATCAAGGTAATGCTGGCCTCGTAGATGAATTTGGAAGCTTTCCTTTCATTTCTGTTTATTGAAACAGCTTCAGAAGAATAGGTATTAGTTCTTCCTAAATGTTTGACAGAATTCATCTGGGGAGCCATCCGGCCCTGCACTCTTGTTTATTGGGAGATTTTTTAATTCCTGCTTCAATTTCCTTGCTGGTTATGAATCTGCTCAGGTTTCCTATTTCTTCTTGTTTCAGTTTTGGTAGTTTATATGTTTCTGGGAATGCATCCACTTCTTCCAGATTGCCTAATTTGTTGGCATGTATTTGCTCATAATATGTCCTTAAAATTCTTTGTATTTCTTCAGTGTTGGTTGGGATCTCTCCTCTTTCATTCATTATTTAACTTATTTGGGTCATTTCTCTTTTCTTTTTGATAAGTCTGGCCAGGGGTTTATCAATCTTATTAATTCTTTTAAATAACCAGCTCCTAGCTTCATTGATCTGTTTTTCCATTTTTTGGTTTCTATTTCATTGATTTCTGCTCCAATCTTTATTATTTATTGTCTCCTCTTGGGTTTAGGCTTTATTTGCTGTTCTCTCTCCAGCCCCTTTAGGTTTTTGGTTAGGTTGTGTATTTGAGAATTTTCTTGTTTCTTGAGAAAGGCTTGTATTGCTATGTACTTCCCTGTTAGGACCGCCTTCACTGCATCCCAAAGGTTTTGAACAGTTGTGTTCTTATTTTCAGTTGTTTCCATGATTTTTAAAAATTCTTCTTTAATTTCTTAGTTGACCCATTCATTCTTTGGCAGGATGCCCTTTAACCTCCAAGTATTTGAGTTCCTTCCAAATTTCCTCCTGTGATTGAGTTCAAGTTTCAAAGCATTGTGGCTTGAAAATATGCAGGGAATAATCCCAATGTTTTGGTACCATTTGTGACCTGATATGTTACCTATTATGTGATCTAGTCTGGAGAATGTTCCATGTGCACTTCAGGAAGACTGTGTATTCTTATGCTTTAGGATGGAATGCTCTGTATATATCCATGAAGTCCATCTAGTCCAATGTGTCATTCAAAGGCTTTGTTTCCTTGTTGATCTTCTGCTTAGATGATCTTTGCATTGCTGTGAATGGGGTGTTAAACTCCCCTACTATTATTGTATTCTTACCAATGTGTTTCTTTAATTTTACTATTAATTTGTTTATATAATTGTCTGATCCCAATTTAGGAGCTTAAATATTTAAAATTGTTAGATCTCCTTGTTGGATTGACCCTTTATGTATGCTATTGTGTCCCTCTTGGTCTGTTACTACAGTCTTTGGTTTAAAATCTATATTTTCTGATATGAGGATTGCTACTCCACTTTTCTTTAGAGTTCCTTTAGGATGATAAATGGTTCTCCACCCCCTCACTTTTAATTTGGAGGTGTCTTTGGGTCTAAAATGAGTCTCTTTTGGACAGCATATGAATGGGTCTTCCTTTTCTATCCAGTCTCATACCCTGTGTCTTTTGATTGGAGCATTTACTCCATTAACATTCAGAGTAACTATTGAATGATATGAATTTAGTACCATTGTATTGCCTGTAATGTCGCTGTTTCTGTATATGGTCTCTGTTCCTTTCTAGTCTATGTTACTTTTGGGCTCTCTCTTAGCTTACAAAATCCCCTTTAATATTTCTTGCAGGGCTGATTTAGTGATCAAAAATTCTTTTAGTTTCTGTTTCTCCTGGAAGCTCTTTATCTTTCCTTCCATTCTGAATGACAGCCTTGCTGGATAAAGTATTCTTGGCTGCATGTTTTTCTCATTTAGTACTGTGAGTATATCATGCCAGTCCTTTCTTGCCTGCCAGGTCTATGTGGATAGGTCTGCTGCCAGTCTAATGTTTCTACTCTTGTAGATTATGGACCTCTTGTCTTGAGCAGCTTCCAAGATTTTCTCTTTATCTCTGAAATTTGCAAGCTTCACTATTATATGTTGGGGCATTGATCTATTTTTATTGATTTTGAGAGGGGTTCTCTGTGCCTCCTGGGTTTGAATGCCTCTTTCCTTCCCCAGATTAGGGAAGTTCTCAGCTATGATTTGCTTACATATACCCTCTGTCCCTCTCTCTCTTTCCTCTTCCTCTGGGACCCCAATTATTCTAATATTGTTTCTCTTTATGTTATTGCTAATTTCTTGAAGCCTCCCCTCATGATCTATTATTTGTTTTTATCTCTTTTCCTCAGCTTCTTTATTTTCCATCATTTTGTCTTTTATGTCACTGACTCTCTCTTCTGCCTCATTTACCCTAGCCATTAGAACATCCATTTTAGACTGTATCTCAGTTAAAGCATTTTAAATTTTGGCCTGATTAGATTTTTGTTCTTTTATTTCTGCACTAAGAGATTCTCTAGTGTCTTTTATGCTTTTTTCAAGCCCAGCTAGTATCTTTAAAATCATTATTCTAAATTCTAGGTCCAGTATCTTACTTATATCCATATCAATTAAATCTATGGCAGAGTAGTACCTCTGGTTCTTTTGTTGTGAATTTATCCTTCTAATCATTTTGTCCAGAGAAGAACAGATGAAAAAGAGAACAAAATACAAAATATCAACCATGACCCCAGCAAAATATACACTAGACAAATCTGAAGAGATTAGAAACGAAAAAAGAAAAGAAAAAAAGAGGGGGGGAAGAGAGAATATAATCTCACAGATGGACAAAACAGGGTCATACACTTGGTTCTGGGTGTAGTTTGGTCTATTTGTTAAAAGACACTAAATCTCAAAATTTATATATATATATATATATATATACATATATATATAAACATAACATAACATAATAAAATTAATAATATTATATATATATATATATATATATATATAAAACAAGAAAATTGAGTACAGTGAAAGGAAGCCAAAAATGAAGAATGTATCTATAAAATTTATAGACTGTATCTATAAAAGTAAATGCAAAAATGAAGATTGAAAAAATACTTAAAAAAGAGTTATAAAATAAGAAAATACTTGAAAAGTGAAAAAAGAAAAAAAAGAAAAGGAAAATTTTAAACTGAAAGACTAAAGAATCATGAGAAAAAAACCTCGAGTTCTATATACTATTTTCCCCTAGTGCAGGAGTTTTTCAGTTCTTTTTTTTAAAAAGAATTTATTTATTTATTTGACAGAGAGAGACACAGCGAGAGAGGGAACACAAGCAGGGGGAGTGGGAGAGGGAGAAGCAGGCTTCCCGCAGAGTGTGGAGCACCAGGCGGGTCTCAATCCCAGGACCCTGGGATCATGACCTGAGCCAAAGGCAGATGCTTGATGACTGAGCCACCCAGGCACCCCCGGAGTTTTTCAGTTCTTTGTGAGCCATAAACTTGGTATTAGCCCGATGTTCCTGTTGGTCTTCTGGGGGAAGGGCCTGTTGCACTGAGTCTCAGCGCAATATTAATATTAATATTAATTAATTAATTATTGATTAATTAATATTAATATATTAATTAAATTAATATTATTATTATTTTTTTAAAGATTTTATTTATTTATTTGAGACAGAGAGAATGAGAGAGAGAGAGAGAGCACATGAGAGGGGGGAGGGTCAGAGGGAGAAGCAGGCTCCTTGCTGAGCAGGGAGCCCGATGCGGGACTTGATCCAGGGACTCCAGGATCATGACCTGAGCCGAAGGCAGTCGCTTAACCAACTGAGCCACCCAGGTGCCCTAATTAAATTAATATTATTAAACAGTATTATTTCCTGGGCTGAGTTACAGCACCCCTTGCCAGGAGGCTGGGCTCACTGTAAGCTGCTTAGGGTTTCTCTATGTGGCTTTTGTTCCCTGAAGGCTTTCTGCACCACTTTAGCAGAAGGAAAAATAAATAAATAAACAAAAATGGCAGCGCCCTGACCTCCAGCTCTGGAGCTGAACAATCCAGCCCCCACTCTTCAGTGTACCCTCAGGAAAAAGCAGTCAATCACTTTTGTGTGTACCAAACTCTGCAGACTCCTGTGGTGTGCACCTGTGCCAATCTCCCTGGAGGAATGTGGGGGGTGTTCTCACAGTGGTTCTGCCACTTTCTGGCCTCCTGCTCTTGGAGTGATTGCCAGATTGTGCATGAACCCTCACCACTCCTCCCAGGGAAGGAGGAGGGTCTCACAGAAGTTCTGCTGCTTGCTGGGCCCCTGCTTGTAGAGCAGTCACCTGATCATTCCACGGTTCCTGGTTTATGGCAAGACCAACCTAAGATCCCACTCCTGGGCTCGCTGATTGTAGCCTGCTTCCCCACTCCAAAGCTTGGGAACTCTGCTGCACCCTGGCATCCCTGTTCTTTCTGTGACCCCAGGGATCCTGAGACTACACTGTCCCACCTAGGATTCTGCCCCACCTCACCACCTGAGCACCTTTCAGGCAAGGATGTCTATCACAGGAGCAGACTTCTAAAAGTTCCAATTTTGCACTCCACTGCTATATCACTTTCTGGTAGCAGGCTTCCAGAGGCTCCTTCCCCCTGCAGTTTATCTTCCCATATACCCCCTCAGATTCACTTCTCTGTACCTCCTACTTTGCAAAAAGTGCTTGCTTTTCTATTGTAGAATTGCAGCAATTCTTTTCTTAGATCTCAGGTTGAATTTACAGATGTTCAGAATGATTTGATCGATATCTAGCTGAATTCAAGGGACCAGATGAAAAAAGGGTCACTTACTCTTCTGCCATCTTCCCCAATCCCACTTCAGCTAGTTTTAATTGAATTTCTATCACTTGCAATCAAGAGTCCTAATACACTAGGCCTTATTTTCTACATCCAATATTTAAAAGGTTGAGGTTACAATATCCAAAGGTTCTTCCAATGCCACAGAGTCTAGAAATTTCTTCCCAAATGGCCTAGGCAAGTGTAAAGACCAGGCACCCTCTGAAACTCCAGGCTTTAGGGGAGGAGAACATGGGAAAGTTGTTTTTTCACTGCCACCTAAGTCTTTCCTTGTTTTTTTCCATCCCTCTGAATACACACTGATTCATTACTGTGGAACTGTCCATAGACACAGCATGGCTGGCCCAGATCTTCTTTATGCTGTACCTGGGTGGTGTAGTTGGTTGAGCATCTTGGTTTCAGCTCAGGTCATCATCTCAGGGTCATGGGATTGAGCCCTGCTTTGGGCTCCAAGCTCAGCATGGAGTCTGCTTGTGACTCTATCTCCCTCTCCCTCTGGCCCTTCCCCCACTCTCTTGCTCTCTCTCTGTCTGTCTCACTCTCTCTCTCTCGGCACTCAGTGGTGGCTTGGCCCTGCCAGGCTGGAGAGCCCACTGTGCAATGGCTGTGGTGGCAGCAGCTGTGGGGGTGGCCGGGATTATTTTCTTAATTCTTCTTTTTGCTACTTCATTAATAGTGTATAGAAATGCAACATATTTTTATATTAAATTTGTACCCTGCGACTTTACTAAATTTATTTATCAGTTCTATTTGTGTGTGTGTGTGTGTGTGTGTGTGTGTGTGTGTGGTCTTTAGGGTTTTCTGTATATGGCATCAAGTCATCTGCAAATAGTGACAGTTTCACTTCTTCCTTACCAATGTGGGTATATTTTATTTCTATTTCTTGTCTGATTGCTACAGCTAAGACTTCCATTATTGTATTGAATAATACTGGTGAGAGTGGACATTTTTGTCTTATTCCTGATCTTAGGAAAAAAGCTCTCAGTTTGACACCATTGAGTATGTTCTTACCTGTGTGTTTCTCATATATGCCTATTATTATGTTGAGGTATGTTACTTTTTTTTTTTTTTGAGGATGTTACTTTTAAACAAACTTTGTTGATAGTTTTGATTGAATGGATGTTGTCTCTTCAATGTTTTTTTCTGCATCCATCTGGTTTTTATCCTTCTCTTATTAATGTGATGTATCATACTGATTGATTTGTGAATTTTTTTGTTTACATTTTATTTTATTTATTATTTATTTATTTATTTAATTTTATTATGTTATGTTAGTCACCATACAATACATCATTAATCTTTGATGTGCAGATCCACGATCCATTGTTTTCCTATAAAACCCAGTGCTCCATGCAGTATGTACCCTCCTTAATACCCATCACTGGGCTAACCCATTCCCCCTCCCCACTCCACTCTAAAACCCTGTTTGTTTCTCAGAGTCCATACTCTCTCATGGCTCATCTCTCCCTCTGAATTCTCCCCCCTTCATTTTTCCCTTCCTTCTCCTAATGTCCTCCATGCTATTCCTTATGTTCCACAAACAAGTGAAACCATATGATAATTGACTTTCTCTGCTTGACTTATTTCACTTAGCATAATCTCCTCCAATCCCATCCATGTTGATGCAGAAGTTGTGTATTCATCCTTTCTGATGGCTGAGTAATATTCCATTGTATATATGGGCCACGTCTTCTTTATCCATTCATCTGTTGAAGGGCATCTCAGCTCTTTCCACCATTTGACTATTGCGGACAGTGCTGCTATGAACATTGAGGTGCATATGGCCCTTCTTTTCACTACATCTGTGTCTTTGGGGTAAATACCCAAGAGTGTAATTGCTGGGTCATAGGGTAGCTATATATATATTTTTATTTTTAAAGACACCTCCACACTGTTTTCCAGAGTGGCTGTACCAACTTGCATTCCCACCAACAGTGTAAGAGGTTCCCCTTTCTCCACAACTTCTCCAACATTTGTTGTTTCTTTCCCTGTCCATTTTTGCCATTCTAACTGGTATAAGGTTGTATCTCAATGTGGTTTTGATTTGAATTTCCCTGATGGCTAATGATGATGAACATTTTTTCATGTGTCTGTTAGCTATTTGTATGTGATCTTCAGAGAAGTGTCTTTTCATGTCTTCTGCCCATTTTTTGACTTATTTGTTTTTTGGGTGTTGAGTTTGAGAAGTTCTTTATAGATCATGGATACCAGCCCTTTATCTGTAGTGTCATTTGCAAATATCTTCTCCCATTCCGTGGGTTGCCTCTTTGTTTTGTTGTCTGTCTCCTTTGCTGTGCGGAAGCTTTTTATCTTGATGAAGTCCCAGTAGTTCATTTTTGCTTTTTTTCACTAGCTTTTGGAGATGTATCTTGAAAGAAGTTGCTGTGGCCAATGTCATAGAGGTTACTGCCTATGTTCTCCTCTAGGATTTTGATGGATTCCTGTCTCACATTGAGGTCTTTTATTGATTTTGAGTTTATCTTTGTGTATGGTGTTAGGGAATGGTCGAGTTTCATTCTTCTGCATGTTTTTGTTCAATTTTCCCAGCACCATTTGTTGAAGAGACTCTTTTTTCCATCACATATTTTTTCCTGCTTTGTCGAAGATTATTTGACCATAGAGTTGAGGGCCCATATCTGGGTTCTCTATTCTGTTCC
>NC_138385.1:52429278-52445061 GCF_054177405.1 Leptonychotes weddellii
GGTGCTATTGTAAATGGAATTGTTTCTCTAATTTCTCTTTCTACAGTTGTGTTGTTAGTGTATAAGAAAGCAACTGATTTCTGTGCATTGATTTTGTATCCTGCCACATTACTGAATTGCTGGATGAGTTCTAGTAATTTGGGCGTGGAGTCTTTTGGGTTTTCCACATAAAGTATCATGTCATATGCGAAAAGAGAGAGTTTGACTTCTTCTTTGCCAATCTGAATACCTTTTATTTCTTTTTGTTGTCTGACTGCTGTTGCCAGGACTCCTAGTACTATGTTGAACAATAGTGGCAAGAGTGGGCATCCTTGACGTGCTCCTGATCTTAAGGGAAAGGTTCTCAGCTTTTCCCCATTGAGGATGATATTCACTGTGGGTTTTTCATAGATGGATTTTATGAACTTGAGGAATGTTACCTTTATCCCTATACTCTGCTTTAATCAGGAAAGGATGATGTATTTTGTCAAATGCTTTTTCTGCATCAACTGAGAAGACCATATGGTTCTTCTCCCTCCTCTTATTAATGTGTTCTATCACATTGATTGATTTGCGAATGATTTGTGAATTTTGAACTTACCTTGAATCCCTGGAATAAATCCCACTTGATCATGGTGAATTATTTCTTTAATGTATTGTTGAATTAGATTTCCTAGTTTTTTCTTGAGGATTTTTACATCTATGTTCATCAGATAAATTAGCCAGTAGTTTTTGGAATTCTTGTTTGTTTTGGTAATGCTGGCCTTGCAGAATGAATTTGGAAGTTTTTCTTTCTGATTTATTTTGTGCAATAACTTGAAAAATATAAGTGTTAACTCTTCTTTCAGTGTTTTGATGTTGTCAGCTGTGAAATCATCTGGTACTGGACTTTTGATTGTTGGGAGTTTTTTGATTAGTGATTCAGTTTCATTACTAGTAATCAGTCTGTTCAAATTTCCTATTGCTACCTGATTCAGTTTTGTAAGCTCATCTATTCTGGGAATTTATCTATTTCTTCTAGGTGTCCAATTTGTAGGCACATAATTTTTCCTAATATTCTCTTAAAATCCTATGTATTTCTGTGGTGTCAAATGATATTTCTTTTCCTTCATTTCTGATATTATGTATTTCCTTCTTCTCTCTCTTTTTTTCTTGATGAATCTGGAAAAGGATTCATCAATTTTGTGGATGTTCTTCAAAAGACAGATGCTGTTTTTATTTATCTGTTCTAAATTTATTTTCTAATTCATTCATTCCTTCTTTTTAAAAAGTCTTTATTTAAATTTCAGTTATTTACAATACAGTGTTATATTAGTTACAGGTATACAATATAGTGATGGAACAATTTCATATATTACCAGGTCCTCATCATGACAAGTGCATTCCTCAATCCCCATAAAATATTTAGCCCATCCCACAACTCACCTCCTTCTGATAGCCATTAGTTTGTTCTCTACAGTTAAGAGTCTGTTTCTTGGTTTGTCTCTCCCATCTTCACTCTTGTTTTGAATTTGCTCATTTGTTTTGTTTTTTAAATTCTACATATGAGTGAAATAATATGGTATTTTACATTCCTGACTGACTTATTTCACTTAACACTATACTCTCAAGCTCCATGCATGTCTTTACAACTGGTAAGATTTCATTCTTTTTTTTTATAGCTGAATAATATTCCACTGAATGGCGGAGTAATATTCCACTGGAAAACAAAATATATATATATATATATAGTCATCAATTGATGGGCACTTGGGATGCTTCCATATCTTGGCTATTTTAAATACTGCTGCTAAAAATAAAGCTATCCTATGACCCAGCAATTGCACACTAGTTATTTACCCCAAAGATACAAATGTAGTGATCCAAAAGGGCACCTGAGCCCTAATGTTTGGAGCAACAAGGTCCACAATAACCAAACTATGGAAAGAGCCGAGATGTCCATCAACAGAGGAATGGATAAAGAAGATGCAGTATATATATACAATGGAATATTACTCAGCCATTAGAAAGGATGAAATCTTACCACTTACATTGACATGGATGGAACTGGAAGGTATTATGCTTAGTGAAATAAGTCAATTAGAAAAAGACAATTATATGGTTTCACTCATATACAGACTAAGAAACAGCACAGAGGATCATAGGGGAAGGAGGAAAAGTGAATGGGAAGAAATCAGAGAGGGAGAAAAAGCATGAGAGACTCTTAACTATAGGAGACAAACAGGGTTGCTGAATAGAAGGTGGTTGAGGTGATGGGGTAACTGGGTGATGGGCACTAAAGAGGGCATGTGATGTGATGAGCACTGGCTGTTATATGTAACTGATGAGTTACTGAACTCTACAACTGAAACTAATGATGTACTGATTTTAAATAAAATAATAATAATAAATAATAATAATAAAGCTGCTATAAACATAGCAATGAAGTTATCCCCTTGAATTAATGTTTTCATATTCTTTGGGTAAATTCCCAGTAGTGGGATTTTTCGATCATAGGGTAGTAGTATTTTTAACTTCGTGAAGAACTTCCATACTTTTTTCCCCAGTGACTGCACCAGTTTGCATTCCTATCAACAGTACATGATTGTTCCTTATTCTCCACACATCCTCGCCAAGACCCACTATTTTTGTGTTGTTGATTTTAGCCATTCTAACAGGTGTGAGGTGATATCTCAGTGTCGTTTTGACTTGCATTTCCCTGATAGTGATGATGAGCATGTTTTCATGAATCTGCTGGCCATTTGAATGTCTTCTTTAAGAAAATGTCTGTTCATGTCTTCAGCCCACTTTATAATTGAATTATTTGTGTTTTGCATATTTTAAAAAAAATTATTTGTTTATTTATTTATTTATTTATTTATTTATTTATTTATTTAAGAGAGAGAGAGAGTACAAGCAAAGCAGCAGAGATAGAGGGAGAAACAGTCTCCCTGCTGAGCAGGAAACCTGATGCAGGGCTCGATCCCAGGACCCTGGGATCATGACCTGAGACAAAGGCAGATGCTTAACCAACTGAGCCACCCAGGTGCCCCAAATATGTTCTTTATATATTTTGTACACTAACACTATATCAGATATGTCATTTGCAAATATCTTCTCCCATTACATAGGTTGCCTTTAGTTTACTTTATTGTTTCCTTTGCTGTGCTGAAGCTTTTTATTTTGATGTAATCCCAATAGTTTATTTTTGCTTTTGTTTCCCTTGCCTCAGGAAACATATCTAGAAAACAAGTTGATATGGTTGATTTCAAAGAACTTATAGCCTGTGTTCTCTTCCAGGATTTTGATGGTTTCCTGTCTCACATTTAGGTCTTTAATCTATCTTTAATTTATTTTGGTGTATGGTGTAAAAACGTTGTCAAGTTTCATTCTTTTGCATGTTGCTGTTGTTTACCCAATACCATTTGTTGAAGACATTCTTTTTCCCTTTGGATATTCTTTCCTGCTTTGTCGAAGATTAATTGATCTATAGTTGTTGGTAAATATCTGGATTTTCTATTCTGTTTTGTTGATTGATATGTCTCTTTTTGTGCCATACTCTTTTGATTACTACAGCTTTGTAGTATAACTTGAAGTCCAGAATTGTGATACTTCCAGGTTTGCTTTTCATTTGCAAGATTATTTAGGCTATTCGGGGTCCTTTGTGGTTCCATAGAAGTTTTAGAATTGAATGTTCTAGGTCTGTGAAAAATGCTGTTGATATTTTGATAAGGACTGCTATAAATGTGTACATTACTTTAGGTAGTACAGATATTTTAACAATATTTGTTCTTCCAATCCTTGAACACAGTATACCTTTCCATTTATTGCATTATCTTCAATTTCCTTTATCAATGTTTTATAGTTTTCAGGGAAAAGGTCTTTCACCTCTTTGGTTAGGTTTTTTTCTAGGTATCTTATTATTTTTGGTGCAATTGTAAATAGTATTGATTTCTTGATTTCTCATTCTGCTGCTTCATTATTAGTGCATAAAAATGCAACAGATTTCTGCACATTGATTTTGTATCATCTGACATTACTGAACTCATTTTCCAGTTCCAATAGTATTTTGTGAAGTCTTTGGTGTTTTCTATATAGAGTATCATATCATCTACAAATAGTGAAAATTTACTTCCTACTTACCAATTTGGATGGTTTTTATTCATTTTTATTGCCTGATTGCTGTGGCTCAGAATTCCAGTATTGTGTTGAATAAATGTCATGAGAGTGAACAACCTTGTCTTATTCCTCACATTAAAGGGAAATATCTCAGTTTTTTTCCCATTGAGGATGTCTTACCTGTGTTTTTTTGTTTGTTTTTTGTTTTTTTAGAAAAGATTTATTCATCTTTTTGAGAGAGAGAGAGTATGCATAAGCTGGGGGAGGGACAGAGAGAGAGTGAGAGAAGCAGACTCCCCCACTGAGTGCAGAGCCTATGTGCTGCTCAATCTCAAGACCCTGAGATCATGACCTGAGCTAAAATCAAGAGCTGGATGCTTAACAACTGAACCACCCAGGCGCCACAGCTGTGGATTTTTCATATATGGCCTTTATTATGTTGAAGTATGGTCCCTCTAAACATACTGTGTTGAGGATTTTTATCATGAATGAATGTTATACTTTGTGAAATGTTTTTTCTGCAAGTATTTAAATATCATGTGGTTCTTTTTTCTTTTTTATTTATTAAGTAATTATTTTACCTCTAGTTAGGTAACACACAGCATTTTATTTTTCAGGCATAAAATATAGTAATTCAACAATTCCATACACCACCATGTGCTCATCACCACAAGGGCACTCCTTTAACTCCTCACCTATTTAACCCATCCCCCATCCACCTCCTTCTGGAAACCATCAGTTGGTGTAAAGTAATTAAGAGTGTGTTTCTTCAACAAATAATGTAATATATGTTAAGAAAAAAAAAAAGAAGAAGATAGCAGGAGGGGAAGAATGAAGGGGGGGAAATCGGAGGGGGAGACAAACCATGAGAGACGATGGACTCTGAAAAACAAACTGAGGGTTCTAGAGGGGAGGGGGGTGGGAGGATGTGTTAGCCTGGTGATGGGAATTAAAGAGGGCACATTCTGCATGGAGCACTGGGTGTTATGCACAAACAATGAATCATGGAACACTACATCTAAAACTAATGATGTAATGTATGGTGATTAACATAACAATTAAAAAATTTAAAAAAAGAAATGCAAAAAAAAAAAGAGTGTGTTTCTTCATTTGTCTCTCACTCACTCTTATTTTTTCCTTGGCTTGTTTTGTTGTGTTTTTTAAATTCCACATATGAGTGAAATCATAAGGTATTTGTCTTTCTCTGAATGACATTTTTACACAGCATAATACTCTCTAGCTTCATCCATATCATTGCAAATGGCAAGATTTCATTATTTTTGTGGCAGAATAATACATATATATATATGTATATCTTCTTTATCAATTCATGAATCGATGGACACTTGGACTATAACTTGGCTATTGTAAAAATGCTGCTATAAACGTAGGGTGCATGTATACCTTTGAATTAGTGTTCTTTTTGGGGGGGTACATACCAAGAAGGGCTATTGCTTGATTGTATGGTAGTTCTATATTTAACTTTTTGAGGAATCTCGATAGTGTTTTCCAGAGCAGCTGCACCAGTTTGCATCCCCTCCAACAGTGCAAGAGAATACCCCTTTCTCCACATCCTCACCAATACCTGTTGTTTTTGTGTTGTTAGTTTTAGCCATTTTGCCAGGTGTGAGGTGACATCTCATTGTAGTTTTGATTTGAATTTCCCTGGTGATGAGTGATGTTGAGCATCTTTTCATGTGTTTGTTGGGATCTTGATGTCTTCTTTAAAGAAATGTCTGTTTATGTCTTCTGTCCCCCCCTTTTTTATTGGATTATTCATTTTTGGGGTGTTGAGTTTTAGAAGATCTTTTTATTTTATTTTATTTTTATACTTATTTGAGAGAGAGAGAGTACGAGAGGGGTGAGGAGCAGAAGGAGAAGCAGACTCCCCCCTGAGTGGAGAGCCCAATGAGGATCCTAATCCCAGGACCAGGATCATGACCTGAGCCAAAGGCAGACAATTAACTGCCTGAGCCACCCAGGTGTCCCAGAGTTTTAGAAGTTCTTTATGTTTTTTGATACTAATCCTTTATCAGATATGTCATTTGCAAATATCTTCTCCCATTCCATAGGTTGCCTTTTAGTTTTACTGATTGTTTACTTTGCTGTGCAGAAGTTTTTATTCTGAAATCGTCCCAATACTTTATTTTTGCTTTTGTTTTCCTTGCTTCACATGACATATCTTGAAAGAAGTTGTGACCATTGATGTCAAAGCAGTTATTGCCTATGTTCTCTTCTAGTATATTTATGGTTTCAGGTCTCACATTTAGGTCTTAAATCCATTTTTAGTTTATTTTTATATAAGTTGTAAGGACGTGGTCCAGTTTCATTTTTTGCATGCTGCTGTTACATTTTCCCAACACCATTTGTTGAAAAGACTGTCTTTTTCCCTTTGGAAATTCTTTCTTGCTTTGTCAAAGATTAATTGCCATATAATTTTGGGTATATTTCTGGGTTTACTATTTTGTTCCATTGATCTATATGGTTATCTTTGTGTCAGTACCATTCTGTTTTGATTGCTACAACCATGTAAAGTAACTTGATGTATGGAATTGTGATGTCTCCAGCTTTGTTTATCTTTTTCAAGATTGCTTTGGCTATTTGGGGTCTTCTCTAGTTCCATACAAATTTTAGGATTGTTTGACCTATTTATGTGAAAAATGCTGTTTGTATTTTCTTTTTTTTAAGATTTTATTTTTTATTATGAGAGAGAGAGAGAGAGAGAGAATGAGCAGGGGGAGAGGGAGAAGAAGATTCCCTGCTGAGCTGGGAGCCCAATGCAGGGCTTGATCCCCGGCTTGACCTGAGCTGAAGGCAGACGCTTAACTGACTGAGCCACCTAGGCACCCCAACTGTTTGTATTTACATAGGGATTTAATTAAATGTGTAGATTGCTTTGGATAATAAACACATTTTAACAATATTTATTCTTCCAATTTATAAGCATGGATTGTATTTCCATTTCTTTGTGTTGTCTTCCATATCTTTCATTAATGTTTTACAGTTTTTAGAATAGAGGTCTTTAACCTCATTGGTTAGATTTCTCCTGAGATATCTTATTTTGTGTGCAGTTGTAAATGGGATTGTTTCCTTAATTTTTATTTCTGCTTCTTCATTGTTGGTGTACAGAAATGCAACAGATTTTTGCACATTGATTTTGTATCCTGTGACTTTAATATGTTTATCAGTTCTAGCAGGGTTTTGTTGTGTGGAGTCTTTAAGGTTTTGTATATACAGTATCATGTAATCTGCAAAGAGTGAAACTTTCACTTCTTCCCTGCTGATTTGGATACCTTTTATTTCTTTTTGTTTCTTGATTACTGTGGCTAGGACTTCCATTATTATGTTGAATAAACATGGTGAGACTGAACATCCATGTCTCGTTCCTGACCTTACAGGAAAATCTCTCAGTTTTTATTGATTGAGGATGATGTTATCTGTGGGTTTTTCATCTATGACTTTTAATATCTTGAGGTATCATCCTTTTAAACCTACTTTGTTGAGGATTTTTATCATGAATGAATGCTGTATTTTGTCAAATGCTTTTTCTGCATCTATTGAAAAGATTATATGATTCTTATACTTCCTCTTATTGATGTGATATATCACACTGATTGATTTGTGAATATTGAACCACTCTTGGAGCCCAGGAATAAGTCCCACTTGATTGTGGTGAATTAATTTTTTTAATGTATTATTGGATTTGGTTTGGTAGTATGTTGTTGAGGATTTTTCATTATGTTTATCAGGGATATTGAACTGTAATTCTCTTTTTTTGTCAAGTCTTTATCTGTTTTTCATATCAGGGTAATGCTGGGCTCACAGAATGTATTTGGAAGTTTTCCTTCCTTCTATATTTTTTGAGAATATATATTGTTCTATTTTGAGAATAGTTTGAGAATAATAGGTATTAACGCTTCTTTAAATGTTTGGTAGAATTCGCCAGTAAAACCATCTGGTCCAGGACTTTTGCTTGTTGAGAGTTTATTGATTTCTGATTCAATTTCTTTGAGGTTATTGGTCTATTTTGGATTCTCTATATCTTCCTGTTTCAGTTTTGGTAGTTTATATGTATCTAGAAATTTATCCATTTCTTCCAGTTGTCCCATTTGTTGGCATGTAGTTTTTCATAATATTCTCTTATAATTGTTTGTATTTCTGTGGTGTTGATTGTTATTTCTCCTCTGTCTTTTGTTATTTTGTTTATTTAGGTCATTTCTTGTTCGTTCTTGAGAAGTCTGGCAGACAATGATCAATTTTAGTAATTTTTTTTTTTGAAGAACCAGTCCCTGGTTTCATTCATCTATCATTTTTTGTTTGTTTGTTTCTATATCATTTGTTTCTGCCCTAATCTTTATTATTTCCTTTATCCTGCTGGTTTAGGTTCAGTTTATTGTTGTTTTTTTAACTCCTGTAGATGTAAAGTTAGGTTGTTTATTTGAGATTTTTCTTGATTCATTTTTTTAAGTAGGCTTCATGCCCAGTGTAGAGCCGCATGTGGGGCCTGAACTCACAACTCTGAGATCAAGACCTGAGCTGAGATCAAGAGTTGGATGCTTAATGACTGAGCCACCCAGGCATCTCAAGATTTTTCTTGATTCTTGTTGTAGTCCTGTATTGCTATAATCTTCCTCTTCAGATGGGTTTTGCTGCATCCGAGATATTTTGGACTGTTGTGTTTTCATTTTCATTTGTTTCCATGTATCTTTTTTTCTTCCTTGATTTTCTGGTTGACCCATTCATTTAGTTTAGTAGCAGATTGTTTAACCTTCGTGTTTGACTTCTATTTTCACAGGGTAGTGGTCAGAAAAGATTCATGGTATGATTTCTATCTTATTGAATTTGTTGAGACTTGTTTTGTAGCCTAATATGTGATCTATTCTGGAGAATGTTCCATGTTTACTTGAAATGAATGTGTATTCTACTGTTTTAGGATTTACTGTTCTGAATATATATTAAGTCCATCTGGTCCAGTGTGTCATTCAAAGATATTGTTTCCTTGCTTATTTTCTGTTTAGATGATTTGCCTATTGATGTAAGTTGGGTAGTAAAGTCTCCTATTATTATATTATTGCCAATTTGTCCCTTTATGTTTATTAACAGTTTTATGTATTTGGGTGCTTCCATGTTGGGTGCATAAATATTTACAATTGTTAGATCTTCTTTTCTGATTGCCCTCATTGTTAGTATATAGGACCCTTCTTTGTCTCTTGTTACAATTGTTTTGAAGTTTAGTTTGTTTGAAATAACTATTGCTACTCTTGCTTTGTTTTAACATCCATTTGCATGATAGATGTTCTCCATCTCCTCACTTTCAATCTGCAGGTGAGTTTAGGTTTAAAATCAGTCTCTTGTAGACAGCACATAGATGGGTCTTGTCTTTTTATCCATTCTGTCACCCTATGTCTTTTGATTGTAGTGTTTAGTCCATTTACATTCAAACTAATTATTGATAGATATGTATTTATTGTCATTTTATTTCTTGTTTTGTGGTTGTTTCTGAAGATTTTCTTGATCCTTTCTTATCTTTCTCTCTTATTTTTTGGTAGTTTTAATTAGTGACATATTTGGACTTTTCCCTCTATTCTTTGTATATTTATTAGTGGTTTTGATATATGGTTACCTGTTGGTTTATATTTTTTATACATAGCTGTCTATGTTAAGTTGATGGTAATTTAAGTTTGAACTTGTTCTTCACTCCTCTCCCACCTACATTTTAAGTACATATTTTCATATTTTTTTCTTATAGTTTTGCAAACTCTAGAATTTTTTTCATTTACTTTCTGTTTTTTTTATTATTATATTATGTTAGTCACCATACAGTACATCATTAGTTTTTGATGTAGTGTTCCATGATTCATTGTTTGCATATAACACCCATGCAGTTTTTATATTTTTATATGAAATTTTATATTCTTTTTTTTTAATTTTTTTTTTATTTATTCATGAAAGTCAGAGAGAGAGAGAGAGGCAGAGGCAGAGGGAGAGAAGCAGGCTCCCCGCCTAGCAGGGAGCCCGATGTGGGACTTGATCCCAGGACCCTGGGATCATGACCTGAGCCGAAGGCAGATGCTTAACCGTCTGAGCCACCCAGGCGCCCCTGAAATTTTATATTCTTATATTTTGTAAGTTCCTTGAAGGATTTTTTTTACAGAAATATTCATTTTTACTGATTTTGTGTTTCCTACCTTCATACTGTCACTTTTGATGTCTCCTTTCCACTCAAAGAGTCTCCTTTACTGTTTCTTGCAGGACTGGTTTATTTTTTGTTTGTCTAGGAAATGTCTTTACTTCTATTTTCATTGACAGCCTTGCTGGATAGAGTATTTTTGACTGCAGATTTTTCCTTTGTATCATGCAACTCTTTTATTTCTTGAAAAGTATCCTCTGAAAAATCCACTGATAGCTTTATGTAGTTTCCCTTTTATGTTACTGTCTTCTTTTGTTTTGCTGATTTTAAAATGTTTTCTTTATTTCTGTATTTTGCCAATTTAATTACAATATGTCCTGGTGTGTATATGCTTCGTTGATTTTGTTGGGAGCTCTTTGTGCCTTCTGGATATGGACATCTGTTTCCTTCCCCAGATTAGGGAAGTTTTTATCTATTATTTCTTCAAATAAATTTTATGCCCCCTTTTCTTTTTGTTATTACTTTTGACAGAGTTCCCTAAGCCTAATCTTTACTATCCAAGGTCAGTAATTCATTCCTCTGCTTCTTGCAGGCTGCTGTTCATTTCACCAAGTATGTTTCTAATTTCATTTATTGCACTCTTCAACTCTGATTGTTTCATATTTATATCTGTGTTAAGTGTCTCACTGATACCTTCCAGTGTTTTCTCATGAGCAGTGAGAATCCTTATAATCTTTGCTTTAAATATTCCATCAGGTATTTTGTTTATATCTGTTTCAATTAAATCTCTGGTTGTGACTTTGTCCTCTTCTTTTGTTTGGGACAAATTCTTCTGTGTTCTCATTTTGTCTGTCTCTGTGCCAGTTTCTGTGTGTTAGGAAAGTCATCTACATCTCTTATCCTTGAGGGTAATAGCCTTATGAAGAAGAGGTACTGTAGTTTCCTGTTGTGACCTGCTTCCTGTTCCTTGGACCTAGTGTTTCAGGGAGTATCTCCAATGTGTGCTGCATGTTGTTGTTTTTTTTTCCTGTTGTTTTCTGGCCATATTATCTTTTAGGCAAGTCATCTGCAGAGCATCTCGCCTATTTTAGGAAGTGTTTAGTCCCTGGCCAGAATGTGGTGATTTTTAAATAGGTGTGTCTTGTATGCTTGTGAAATGAGACCTGCCACCACTGCCATCAGAACCGAGGTCTGGAAGAACTCATATGTTGGAGACATGGTGTTAGCTGGGGTTTGGACTAGTCTTCTGTGGGAGTTCCTTGTTTTGCTGAGACTGAGGCAAGCAGGACTGGGGGGGGGAGCAGGGCTTGTTGTAAGCAAGTTAGGTAGTGAGAGTCAGCACTGAGTTTGTTCCTGCTGGTGGCCCTGTACTTTTGCTAAAGAGCAATGAAGGAAAATGGAGCCTGCCAGTTCCTTTGTTTACAGATGGATCTGTCCATGAATGATGCCTCTCTTGGACATGCTCCAAAATGAGTGAATAAATATCCCCCCTGTGTGCCCCAAACTCTCTTCAGATTGCTGTCCCATGGTGTGTGTCCATGGGCTGTTTTACTGCTTTGTCTCCAAGTGTAGTGCAATGCTCTCTGGGCTCTATTGGATCCAAGTCACTGACCTGAAGTTTCTAAAGAACTCCAGGCTTTAAGCCATGCTGACTGCCAGAACTCACAAATTTCAGACCCTCTTGCTTTCCAAGCCAATTGCAATGAGGATTCATTTTTCCCATGCACTGCCCTCTGTATTAGTCTTTCTCTAGCCCTCTCCATGACCAGGGTTCCCACCACATCAAAACCACCACCACTGGTTTCTCTCCCAATACGTCTCTGCACTTCCTACCTTATTTGATGTGGCCTCTACTTTATCTTTAGTTGTGGAGTTTGTTCTGCTAGTCTTCAAATCTATTTATGGTGTATTTAGGATGATTTGATAGTTATTTAGTTTTCATGGGATAATTGAACCTAGGTTCTCCCATTCCACTGCCATCTTTTCAAAACACTTGCTTCTTAACCTGAGGGCTCTTTTTAAACTTAAAAACAATGCCATTGTAACACTTAAAATAATTAATAATATATCAGTAATGAGATTTCTTAATTATCTACTTTTTTATGCAGTTTGAATCAGAATCAGAATGATGTCTATGCGTTGTGATTGGTTGATATTTCCCAAAGTCTTTTTGGATTTGTTGTTTCTCTTCTTCCTCTATTTCCTTCTCTCTTTTAGCATTGCAAATTATTATTTGAAGAGATGGTGTCATTTATCTTGAAGCATTTCCCCCAGCCTGGATTTTGCTCTTTCCATTTAATATGTTCTTCCTTCTCCTGTATTCACTCAACATTGTAATTTAGATACAATGCCTTCTTGGGGCACCTGGGTGGCTCAGTCATTAAGCGTCTGCCTTCAGCTCAGGTTATAATCCCTGGGTGCCGGGATCGAGCCCCGCATCGGGCTCCCTGCTTCTCCCTCTCCCACTCCCCCTGCTTGTGTTCCCTCTCTCGCTGTGTCTCTTTCTGTCAAATAAAGAAATAAAATCTTAAAAAAAATAGATACAATGCCTTCTCAATTTCAACTGCGAGTTTTGGGCAATAGCACTTCATATGTGATGGTTTATGATTCCATCAGAAAGCATACCATATTTCTTTGTCTCTTCTTTGTAATGTTGGAAACACGTGATGATCATTTGATTAATTGATTAAAATTTGCAAGATGTTGATATATTATTTTTTTGCATTTATTGATTGATGTGTTTATAATATATTTCCTATATTAATTGAAATATATCCATAAAATACATTTCTTTTTATCAGTCGATAGTTGAGAGGTATAGTTAGAAAACATAGAATAAGTGTTTTATTCTTTCCCATTACTTACCAATTTTAAAAGTAATAAATTGAGTTATCATCCTCTAAAGGTGACCAAGGATTTCCATTTTTAGTGTAGTTTTTAACTCATTGATTTAAATATAGCTGATGCATTTCAATCTATTGGCATTATTATCCTTATTATTGCTCAAACTGTCCAATCATTGGCCAATGCAGTCTCTTCCTATTGGATTTGGAATATTCTTGATACTTACCTGATAGTTTTTGCTTAATTCATTGTTTTCAAATATAAGAAGACTTTCCTGGATCATCTTCTACTTGCTTTGCCTACATGGAATCAGCTATTTCTTTAAAGAATTCTATTACCTTTAGTGGTAAATGGTACATTGAGACTATGAGCTCAGTGCTAAGGGAATTTACTGATGATGGGCATATAGTTATTTTTAGTTTTCTGCTATGGACAGAGTTAAGAAATATGTATTTTGAAATTAAACAGTTTTTTGAGAAAATTATATTTTCACATGTGTCATAAAAAATAGTATGGATAAATTATATGCATCCTTTACCCAGTTTCTACTAAAGGTAACAACTTGAAAAATTATAGTACAATAACACAATCAGGATATGGTATTGAGTAATCAAGATTTAAAATGGTTTTAAACCCATAACAATTCTTCTTGTTGCACATTTATAGACACTCATCTCCCTATCCCCACCTCCCAGTTATCCTTGATATACCAACACTATTAGTTTTCTCTCTAGTTCTATAACTTTGTCATTTAAATGGCATTATAAAACTGAAATTATGTGGTAAATTAATACTGACTGAATTCTGCTCTCCCCCCGGATTCATATGTTAAAGCCCTGATCCACAATGTGATTCTATATGGACATAAAACCATACAGTTTAAGGAGACAGTTATGGTTAAGAAAGGTTATAAGTGTAGGGTCTTAATCTGATAGGACTTGTGTCCTTATAAGAAAAGGAAAAGAGACCAGGAACTCTCTCTGTCCCAGTACATGCATGAAGGAAAGGCTATGATAAAGACAGAGTGAGAAGAGAGCTGTATGCAATCCAAGAAAAGGGGTCTCACCAAAAACCAACCCTGTTATATCAACCCATTTCTCTTGGATTTTAAGTCTTTAGAACTATAAGAAAACAAGCATCTGTTGTTTGAGCCACCATAATCATGGTATTTTGATATGGCAGCCCAAGCAAACTAATAGGGCTAAAGAAGATTTTGGCACTAAATGAGGTGTGCTGCTGTAACAAATACATAAAAATGTAGAAATGGCTTTGGAACTGGATGATGAAGAAGGTGCACATTAGAAAAAGGCTAGGTTGACTTGCAGTGACTGTTGCTAGAACTATTGACATTGAAGGTGATTCTAGTGAGTGCTCAGAAAGAAAAGAGGAAAACTGTAGAAAAAGCTTTTTTTTGACTCAGAGAATGCATATATCATAATAAACAGAATGTTATTTAAAATGTGAACATTAAAGATACTTCTTTTTTTTTTATTTTATTATGTTACATTAGTCACCATACAATACATCACTAGTTTTTGATGTAGTGATCCATGATTCACAGTTTTTGTATAACACCCAGTGCTCCATGCAATACATGCCCTCCTTAATACCCATCACTGGGCTAACCCATCCCCCACCCCTCCCCTCTAAAACCCTCTGTTTGTTTCTCGGAGTCCATAGTCTCTCATGGTTCATCTCTCCCTCTGATTTCCCCCTCTTCATTTTTTCCCTTCCTTCTCCTAATGTCCTCCATGCTATTCTCTGTGTTGCACAAATAAGTGAAATCATATGACAATTGACTTTCTCTGCTTGACTTATTTCACTTAACATAATCTCCTCCAGTCCCATCCATGTTGATGTAAAAGTTGAGTATTCATCCTTTCTGGTGGCTAAGTAATATCCCATTGTATATATGGACCACATCTTCTTTATCCATTCATCTGTTGAAGGGCATCTCAGATCTTTCCACAGTTTGACTATTGTGGACATTGTTGCTATGAACATTAGGGTACATATGGCCCTTCTTTTCACTACATCTGTGTCTTTGGGGTAAATACCCAGTAGTGCAATTGTTGGGTCATAAGGTAACTCTATTTTTAATTTTTGGGGGCACCTCCACACTGTTTTTCAAAGTGGCTGTACCAACTTGTATTCCCACCAACAGTGTAAGAGGTTCCCCTTTCTCCACAACCTCTCCAACATCTGTTGTTTCTTGCCTTGTCAATTTGTGCCATTCTAACTGGTGTAAGGTGGTATCTCAATGTGGTTTTTTAATGTAAATTTATTGATTATTTATTTATTTATTTATTTAATCATGTTATGTTAATCACCATACATTACATCATTAGTTCTTGATGTAGTGTTCCACGCTTCATTACTTTAAGGAGTCGATCTCATTTACAGTTGCACCCAAAACCATAAAATACCTAGGAATAAATCTAACCACAGAGGCAAAGAATCTGTACTCAGAAAACTATAAAATACTCATGAAAAAAATTGAGGAAGACACAAAGAAATGGACAAATGTTCCATGCTCATGGATTGGAAGAACAAATATTGTGAAGATGTCAATGCTACCTAGGCCAATCTACACATTCAATGCAATCTCTATCAAAATACCATCCACTTTTTTCAAAGAAATGGAACAAATAATCCTAAAATTTGTATGGAACCAGAAAAGACCCTGAGTAGCCAGAGGAATGTTGAAAAAGAAAAGCAAAACTGGTGGCATC
>NC_138385.1:52445561-52509433 GCF_054177405.1 Leptonychotes weddellii
AAATGTGTCGATTGCTCTAGGTAGCATTGACATCTTCATAACATTTGTTCTTCCAATTCATGAACATGGAACGTTTTTCCATTTCTTTGTGTCTTCCTCAATTTCTTTCATGAGTATTTTATAGTTTTCTGAGTACAGATTCCTTGCCTCTTTGGTTAGATTTATTCCTAGGTATCTTATGGTTTTGGGTGCAATTGTAAATGGGATTGACTCCTTAATTTCTCTTTCTTCTGTCTTGTTGTTGGTGTATAGAAAGGCCACTGATTTCTGTGCATTGATTTTATATCCTGCCACTTTACTGAATTCCTGTATGAGTTCTAGCAGTTTTGGTGTGAAGTCTTTTGGGTTATCCACGTAAAGTATCATATCATCTGCAAAGAGTGAGAGTTTGACTTCTTTCCCAATTCGGATGCCTTTCATTTCTTTTTGTTGTCTGGTAGCTGTGGCTAGGACTTCTAATACTATGTGGAATAGCAGTGGTGATAGTGGACATCCCTGCCATGTTCTTGACCTTAGGGGGAAAGCTCTCAGTTTTTCCCCATTAAGAATGATATTCACTGTGGGTTTTTCATACATGGCTTTTATGATATTGAGGTATGTACCCTCTATGCCTATACTCTGAAGGGTTTTGATAAAGAAAGAATACTGTACTTTGTCAAATTATTTTTCTGCATCTATTGAGAGGATCATATGGTTCTTGTTCTTTCTTTTATTAATGTATTTTATCACACGAATTGATTTGTGGATGTTGAACCAAACTTGCAGCCCAGGGATAAATCCCACTTGGTCGTGGTGAATAATCCTTTTAATGTACTGTTGGATCCTATTGGCTAGTATTTTGGTGAGAATTTTTGCATCCATGTTCATAAGGATATTGGTCTGTAATTCTCCTTTTGGATGGGGTCTTTGTCTGGTTTTGAGATCAAGTTAATGGTGGCCTCATAAAACAAGTTTGGAAGTTTTCCTTCCATTTCTATATTTTGGAATAGTTTCAGAAGAATAGGTATCAATTCTTCTTGAAATGTTTGGTAGAATTCCCCTGGGAAGCCATCTGGCCCTGGGCTTTTGTTTGTTGGGAGATTATTATTACTGCTTCCATTTCCTTAGTGGTTATAGGTCTGTTCAGGTTTTCTATTTCTTCCTGGTTCAGTTTTGGTAGTTCATACATCTCTAGGAATGCATCCATTTCTTCCAGATTATCTAATTTCCTGGCATATAGTTGCTCATAATGTGTTCTTATAATTGTTTGTATTTCTTTGGTGTTGGTTGTGATCTCTCCTCTTTCACTCATGATTTTATTTATTTGGGTCATTTCTCTTTTCTTTTTGATAAGTCTGGCCAGGGGTTTATCAATCTTATTAATTCTTTCAAAGAACAAGTTCCTAGTTTCTTTGATCTGTTCTACTGTTCTTTTAGTTTCTATTTCATTGATTTCTGCTCTGATCTTTATTATTTCTCTTCTCCTGCTGGATTTAGGCTTTATTTGCTGTTTTTTCTCCAGTTCCTTTAGGTGTAGGGTTAGGTTGTGTATTTGAGACCTTTCTTGCTTCTTGAGAAAGGCTTGTATTGCTATATACTTTCCTCTTAGGACCGCATTTGCTGTATCCCAAAGATTTTGAAGAGTTGTGTTTTCATTTTCATTTGTTTCCATGAATTATTTTAATTCTTCTTTAATATCCTGGTTGACTCATTCATTCTTTAGTAGGATGCTCTTTAGCTTCCATGTATTTGAGTTCTTTCCGACTTTCCTCTTGTGGTTGAGTTTTAGTTTCAAATCACTGTAGTCTGAAAATATGCAGGGAATGATCCTAATCTTTTGGTACTGGTTGAGACCTGATTTGTGACCTAGGATGTAATCTATTCTGGAGAATGTTCCATGGGCACTAGAGAAAAATGTGTATTTTGTTGCTTTGAGATGGAATGCTCTGAATATACCTGTGAAGTCTATTTGGTCCAGTGTGTCATTTAAAGTCTTTATTCCCTTGTTGATCTTTTGCTTAGATGATCCGTCCATTTCAGTGAGGGGGGTGTTAAAATCCCCACTATTATTGTATTGTTTTTGGTGTGTTTCTTTTCTTTTGTTATTAATTGGCTTATATAATTGGCTGTTCCCATGTTAGGGGCATAGATATTTACAGTTGTTAGATCTTCTTGTTGGATAGACCCTTTAAGTAGGATATAGTGTCCTTCCTCAACTCTTATTATAGTCTTTGGTTTAAACTCTAATATGTCCGATAGAAGGATTGCCACCCCAGCTTTCTTTGGTGTCCATTAGCATTGTTGATTATTTTCCACCCCTTCACTTTCAATCTGGGGGTGTCTTTGTGTCTAAAATGAGTCTCTTGCAGACGGTATATCGATGGGTTTTGTTTTGTTTGTTTGTTTGTCTGTTTGTTTGTTTGTTTTATCTGGTTATACCCTGTGTTTTTTGATTGGGGCATTTACCCCATTTACATTCAGAGTAACTATTGAAAGATAGGAATTTAGTGCCATTATATTGCCTGTAAGGTTATTGTTAGTGTATATTGTCTGTGTTCCTTTCTGGTCTATGTTACTTTTAAGCTCTTTCTTTGCTTAGAGGACCCCTTTCAATATTTCTTGTAGGGCTGGTTTCGTGTGTGCAAATTCCTTATTTTTTGTTTGTCCTGGAAGCTTTTTATCTCTCCTTCTATTTTCAATGACAGCCTAGCTGGATATAGTATTCTTGGCTCCATATTTTTCTCATTTTGTGCTCTGAATATATCATGCCATTCCTTTCTGGCCTGCCAGGTCTCTGTGGATAAGTCCGTTGCCAATATAGTGTTTCTACCATTGTAGTTTATAGATCTCTTATCCTGTGCTGCTTTCAGGATTTTCTCTTTGTCTCTGAGACTCTTAAGTTTTACTATTAAATGTCGGGGTGTTGATCTATTTTTAATGATTTTGAGGGGGGTTCTCTGTGCCTCCTGGATTTTGATACCTGTTACCTTCCCCAAATTAGGGAAGTTCTCTGCTATAATTTGCTCCAATACACCTTCTGCCCCTCTCTCTCTTTCTTCTTCTTCTGGGGTCCCAATTATTCTAATATTGTTTCATCTTATGGTATCACTTATCTCTCGAATTCTGCCCTCCTGATCCAGTAGTTGTTTATCTCTCTTTTTCTCAGCTTCTTCATTTTCCATTATTTTGTCTTCTCGATCACTAATTCTCTCTTCTGCCTCATTTATCCTAGCAGTTAGAGCCTCCATTTTTGATTGCACCTCATTAATAGCCTTTTTGATTTCTACTTGGTTAGATTTTAGTTCTTTTATTTCTCCAGAAAGGGTTTCTCTAATATCTTCCATGCTTTTTTCAAGCCCAGCTAGTATCTTAAAATCATCATTCTGAACTCTGGTTCTGACATCTTACTAGTGTCTGTATTGATTAGGTCCCTGGCAGTCGGTACTGCCTCTTGTTCTTTTTTCTTTTTTTTTTGAGGTGATTTTTTCCATCTTGTCATTTTGTCCAGAGGAGAATAGATGAATGAGAGAACAAAATGCTAACAGAGTAGCAACAACCCCCAAAAAGTATACACTAAATAAATCAGAAGAGACCTGAACCTGTGGGAAAAGAAAGGGAAAGAAAGAAAAAAGAACAAAAAAGAAAAAGATATAAAACAAATAAACAAACAAAAAACTGAATATGATCAAATATGATCAGTTGTGTGCATAGATCAGTGCCACACCCTAGATTTTGGGTGTAATTTGATCTGTTAGAAGAAAGTAACTCCCAAAATTTTAAAGAAAGGAAAGTTCATATATGTACAAAAATAAGTGTAAATATGATGAAGGGATGGAATATGACTGTAAAGAGGAAAATTATAAAAGATTTTATAAAAGGAATTGATAAGATAAGAAGTTGGTTGAAAAAAGAAAGAAGAGGATTTAAAAAAAGAAAGAAGAGAATGTGATCAGACAGTAGACTAGAACAAAGCCATACACTAGAGATTTAGGGTTTATTTTGGTCTGTTAGAAGAAACTGTATCCCAAAATTTTAAAGAGAGAACAACGTATATACCAAAAATAAGGTTAACTACTATGAAGTGATAGAATATGATTCTAAAAATGAAAAATAAAAAAGAATTTTTAAAAAAAGGATAGATAAGATGTTGGTTGAAAAAGGAAAAAGAAAAATTCAAAAGAAAAAGAAAAAAAGAAATTAAAAAAATTAACTGTGAAAGACTAAAGAATCATGGGGAAAAAAGCCCATGAATTCTATGTGCTGTATTCCCCTAGCGCTGGAGTTCTGCCATTCTCATTGATCGGTAAACTTGGTCTTGGCTGGCTATTCTTGCTGATCTTCTGGGGGAAGGGCCTGTAGCTCATACTAATAGCTGCAGGCTGCAGAGCAGGTTTCTAATTAAACACACATCCTACGGCTGACTATAATTCTTTCCAGAGATCCTAAGGGATGATCACTGTTTTGTGTTCTCCTTCTGTCAAATTCCAGAATGTTAGCTTCATTCATAAGTGAGCTTTTATGCACATCTGGTGCTCTGGTTTATGTGGCTGAACCCCCAGGTAAACTCTTTGATTGTCCAATGCTGGTGACCAAGGGAGTTTGTGGTACTGGGTCCCATGGGACTGTAACAATTGGAGAGACAGTTTTGGGCAGACTATCACCTGGGGCACTGAATAAACAGTAAACTAAAGCATACTTCATGTTTTTGTGAAAGAAGCCTATTTGCTAGTCCAGGAGCTTCAGCCTGAGGGATGGACTTCAGGTTTGGCATACATCTAGGGTCCTGTGGAGCAGTTCCATGGGAACGTAGGCCATTTGGATGCCATCTTTGTGCTGTTTGCCTCTATAGAGCTCACCAAAATCTCCCAGAAATAAACTTTCACACTTGTCTAGAGCCCCAATTTTTGTGATTTCCACCAAGGAACGCCTGTAGATTGCCTGGTTTTGGTGGCCAGTGAGACTCACCTTTGTGGCCCCACAATAATGTATGTATTTGGATCCTTTAAAATCCACTGGTTGAGATGCCTGTGTGGCTCAGTTCGTTAAGCATTTGCCTTCAGCTCAGGTCATGATCCCAGGGTCCTGGGATTGAGCCCCGCATCAGGCTCCTTGCTCAGCAGGGAGCCTGCTTCTCCCTCTGCCTGCTGCCTCCCCTGTTTATACTCTCTCTCTCTGGCAAATGAATAAATGAAATCTTTTAAAAAATAAGATAAAATCCACTGGCTGAGGACTTGGCTTCTGACTGAGATCCTAAATTTCCAATGCTGGCAACTCTTGGCATACTCTGCACTATTGGGAGTTATTAAAAATAAAATAGGCTGCCTGGACAATCACAAGTTTGAGAGATATCCAAGGCTAGGGCAAGGTTGAACTATAAAGTTTATCTGCTATACAAAACTATTCCTTCAAGACTGGGAGAGGTGTCTGTTTCATCTAATGCATGGAAACCAACAGAGTCAAGTAAAATACAGTATAAGAGGAATGTATTCCTGATATAAGAGCAATATAAAACTTCAGGAAAAAAAAAATGAAACAGAAATAAGTAATTTACCTGATAAAGAGATCAAAGTAAAAGTCATAAAGATGCTCACCAAACTTGGAACAAGAATGGATGAAAACAGTGAGAAATTCAACAAAGAGATAAAAAATGTTTAAAAAAAATTACCAAACAGAAGTTATAGACCTGAAGAATACAACTGAACTGAAAAGTACAGTTTTAGAAAGTGTCAACAGGGGGTGCCTGGGTGGCTCAGTTGGCTAAGCAACTGCTTTGGCTCAGGTCATGATCCCAGGTTCCTGGAATTGAGCCCCGCATCATGCTCTTTGCTTGGCAGGGAGCCTGTTTCTCCCTCTCCCTCTATCTGTTACTCCAGCTGCTTGTGTTCTCTCTCTCTGTCAAATAAATAAAAAATCTTTAAAAAAAAAGAGTCAACTGCAGAATAAATGAAACAGAACAAAGGATCAGTGAACATGAAGACAGGATAGTGGAACTCATTCAATCTGAATAGGAAAAAGGAAAAAAAAATAATTTAAAAAATGAAGATAGTTTAAGGAACTTATGGGACAAGAACAAGCAGACTAACTTTTGCATTATATGGATCCCAGGAGAAGAGAGAAAAATGGGTAGAAAAATTACTTGAAGAAATAATAACTGAAAACTTTCTTTAGCTGGGGAAAGAAACAGACACCTAGTTCTAGGAGTCCCAGAGAGTTCCAAATAAGTTCAATCGAAACAGACACACACCAAGAAACATAATTAAAATGTCAAAAGTTAAAGAAAAGGAGGGAATCTGAGAAGCAATAAGAGAAAAGCAGTTATGTACAAAGGCATTCCCATTATACTGTCAGCTGATTTTTCAGGAGAAACTTGGGAAGCCAGAAGAAAGTGGCACTATACATTTGAAGTGCTGAAATTAAAAAAAAAAAAAAAGGCCAACCAATAATACTCTATCAGTCAAAGTCATCATTTAGACTTAAAAAAGAGATAAACTGGGCGCCTGGGTGGCTCAGTTATTAAACGTCTGCCTTCGGCTCAGGTCATGATCCCAGGGTCCTGGGATCGAGCCCCACATCGGGCTCCCTGCTCTGTGGGAAGCCTGCTTCTCTCTCTCCCACTCCCCTTGCTTGTGTTCCCTCTCTTGCTGTGTCTCTCTCTGTCAAATAAATAAATAAAATCTAAAAAAAAAAAGAAAAAGAGATAAACTTTTCCATACAAACAAAACCTAAAGAATTAACTACCCCTAGACTAGCCTTGCAATGAAAGTTAAATGGACTTCTTTAAGCTGAAAAGAAAGATCACTAATTAGTAATAAGGAAACATGAAAATATAAGTCTCACTGGTAAAGATAAATATATAATAAAGATAGTGTATGAATAAATTATATAGCTATTATGAAGGTTAAAGACAATAGTAGTAAAAGTAACTATAACCATGATAATTAGTGAAGAGATACACAAGATAAACATATGCAAAATGTGTCATCAAAAATATAAAATGTGGAAGGAGTAAAATGTAGAGCTCTACAATGCCATCCAAACTACTTATTATCAACTTAAAATAGACTGTTATAAATATCTGTTGTCATATATAAGTCTGATGGTAACCACAAAGCAAAAACTTATTGTACAAACACAAGAGAGAAAGATAGAGAAATCTAAGCAAACCACTAAGAAACTCTTTAAACCACAATAGAAGAGAGTAAGAAAAGAAGAAAGGAGCAGAGAGGGACTACGAAATATCTAGAGAACAATTAAATGGCAGTAAGTAAATACTTACCAATAATTACTATGTATATAATGTATAAGATGCCTTCAAAAGACTCATTTAATGTAAGGGCACAGATAGACTGAAAGTGAAGGGATGGAAAAAGATATCCTGTGTAAGTGAAAACAAAAAGAAACCTGGGGTAGCTATACTTATATCAGTCATAATAGACTTTAAAACAAAGACTGGGGGCGCCTGGGTGGCTCAGTTGGTTAAGCGACTGCCTTCAGCTCAGGTCATGATCCTGGAGTCCCGGGATCGAGTCCCGCATCGGGCTCCCTGCTCGGCAGGGAGTCTGCTTCTCCCTCTGACCCTCCTCCCTCTCATGCTCTCTGTCTCTCATTCTCTCTCAAATAAATAAATAAAATCTTTAAAAAAAAAAAAAACAAAGACTGTAATAAGACACAAATAATGGCATTACATTATAATAAATACATCAATTGAGCAAGAGGATATAGCATTTACAAATACTTATTGTTAGATACAACAAACATATAAGAACCTAAATATATAAATATTAACAAACTTAAGAGGAGAAATAAACAGTAAACAATAATAGTAGGGATCTTCAATACTTCACTTATATCAATGGATAAATCACTGAGACAGAAAATCAATAGAAAACATCAGCTTTAAATGATACCTAAGACCAGATGGACTTAACCAATATATACAGAACATTCCATCCAAAAGCAGCAGAATACACATCTACTCAAGATCACATGGAACATTCTTCAGAATAGAGCATATGTTAGCTATGAAACATGTCTTAATAAATTTAAGAAGTTTGAAATTATATCAAGCCTCTTTTATGACCCCAATGGTATGAAACTAGAAATCAATAATAAGAGAAAGAGTGGAAAATCACAAATATGTGGAGATTAAGCAATATGCTATTGAGCAACCTATGTGTTGAGATCAAATAAAAAAAATCAAAAAGTACATTGATATCAATAAAAATAGAAATACAATGTACCACACTTTTAAGATGCAGAAAAAGTAGTTCTAACAGGGAAGTTCATAAAAATGCATGCTTACATCAAAAAACAAGAAAAATGTCAAATAAAGAACCTACCATTACATCTCAAGGAACTAGAAAAAGAAAATTATAGGCCATATCCTCAATGTACATAGATACAAAAGTCCTCAACAAAATATTAGCTAACCAAATACAACAATATGTTAAAAGAATCATACACCATGTTAAAATGGGATTTATTCCACAGATGCAAGTATAGTTAAATATCTGCAAAACAATCTGACAAAATTCAACATTCATTCATAAGAAAAACTTTCAACAAAGTAAGTATAGGGGGTACATACCTCAACAGAATAAAGGCAATATATAATAAGACCACATTTGGTGAAAAACTTAAAAGTTTTCCTCTAAGATAAAGAATTAGAAAATAATTCCCACTTTTGCCATTTTTATTAAGCATATTATTGGAAGGTCTTTTAAGAGTAATTAGGCACAAAAAATAAATAAAAGTTATCTCAATTAGAAAAAAAAGTAAAACCATGACTATTTGCAGATTCTATGAAAATATACATAGAAACTCATACTCTACCAAAAAAAAATATTAGAACTAATCAATGACTTCAGTTAAGTTGAAGTACACAAAATCATAACCCAAAACCCTTGTGTTTCTATACATTAATTATAAACTTTCATAAAAAGAAATTGAGAAAACATTCCCATTTACAATTGCTTAAAAAATAAAATACATAAGAATAAATTTAATTAAGGTAAAAGGTCTGTACACTGCAAAAAAATCTGTACACTGGAAATTATATAACATGGATAAGGGAAATTGAAGAAGACAAAAATAAATAGACAGATATTCTGTGCTGATGGATTGGAAGAATTAATATTGTTAAAATGTGCATGCTACTTAAAGCAATCTCCAGATTCAATGCAATCCCTAACAAATTCTAATGGCATTTTTCACAGAAATAAAACAATCTTAAAATTTCTATAAAGCTAAAAAAATACCAGGAACATCCAAAGCAATCTTGAGAAAGAACAAAACTGGATGCATTACATTTCCTGATTTCAAACAATATTACAGAGTTATGGTAATTAAAACAGTATGGTATTGGCATAAAAACAGACAGAGTACAATGCAACAGAATAGATGACTCGGAAATAAACCCACACATATAAGGTCAATTAATTTACACAAAGGAGCCTAGAATATACCATGGGGACAAGACTGTCGCTTCAATAATTGGTGTTGTGAAAACTGGATAAACACATGCAAAAGAATGAAACTGGACCACTATATACACAAAAGATTATTCACAATGGATGGAAGAATGCAAGACTTGATACCATAACATTCATAGAAGAAGACATAAGCAGTAAGCTCTTTGACATCAGTCTTGGCAATGATTTTTTTGTGTTTGATGCCAACTGCAAAAGAAAGAAAAGTAAAAAAATAATAAGTGGGACTACATAAAAATAAAACAAGTTTCTGTATGGCAAAGGAAATCATCAACAAAACAAAAAAGCAATCTAGTGAATGAGAAAAAGTATTTGCAAATCATACATCTGATAAGGGGTTCATATCCAAAATATATAAAGAACACATAAGATTCAGCATCAAAATAAAATCACTTTAAAAATGATAGTGGTTCTGATTACACATTTTTCCAAAGAAGACATAAAGATGAACAACAGGTACAAAACAGGGGTTCAAACTGACTAATCATCAAGAAAATACAAATCATTTGTATTTTGCCTCACAAATGTTAGAATGGGTATTATCAAAAAGATAAGAAGTAACAGTTGTTGGCAAGGGTGTAGAGAAATTAGAACTTCAGTGCACTGTTGGTGTGAATGTATATTGGTTAAACCATTACGGAAACATGAGGGAGTTTCCTCAAAAAATTAAAAATAGAACAGCCACTTCAGAAAACAGTATGGAGGTTCCTCAAGACATTAAAAATAGATTTATCCTATGACCCAGCAATTGCACTACTGGGAATTTACCCCAAAGATACAGAAAGAAGGGGCACATGCACCCAATGTTCATAGCAGCAATATCCACAATAGCCAAACTGTGGAAGGAGCCGAGATGCTTTTCAACAGATGAATGGATAAAAAAGATGTGGTACATATATGCAATGGAATATTACTCAGCCATCAAAAAGGCTGAATATCCATCATTTGCATTGACATGGATGGAACTTGAGGGGATTGTGCTAAGTGAAATAAGTCAAATGGAGAAAGACAATTATCATATGGTCAAATGTGGAACATAAAGAATAGCATGGAGGACCATAGAGGAAGGGAGGGAAAACTGAAGGAAAGGAAATCAGAGAGGGAGAGAAACCATGAAAGACTCTGGACTCCAGGAAAAAAAATGAGGGTTTCAGAGGGGAGGGGGATGGGGGAATAGGGTAGCCAGGTGCTGGGTATTAAGGAGGGCACATGTGATGAGAACTGGGTGTTATACAAAACTAATGAATCACTGAACACTACATCAAAAACTAATAATGTACTATATGGTGGCTAGCTGAACATAATAATAAATAAATAAATAAATAAATAAATAAATAAATAAATAAATAAAATTGCTAAGGGAGTAAATCTTTAAAGTTCTCATCATAAGAAAAGTTATTTTATTTTATTTTTAAATAGAAGTATAATTACATATGGTGTTATGTTAGTTTCAGGTACACAATATAATAATTCAATAATTCTTTATATTACTCAGCACTCATCTAGATCAGTGTACTCTTCTTTATTTATTTCACCCATTCTCTCCAACCACCTCCTCTCTGGCAACAACCAGTTTGTTCTCTGTATAGGAGTCTGGTTTTTGTTTGTCTTTTTTTTTATTTCTTTGTTTTGTTTTTAAATTCCACATATGAATGCAATCATATGGTATTTGTCTTTTGCTAACTTATTTAGTTTAGCATTATACCTTCTAGATTCATCCCTGTCATCTCTGTTGTTGCAAATGGCAAGATTTCATTTTTTTATGGCTGAGTAATATTCCACTGTGTGTGTATTGTAGATGATAGATAGATAGATAGATAGATAGATAGATAGATATAGATATATATATACAGGCCACATTTTCTTAATCCATTTATATATGGATGGACATGTGGGTTGCTTCCATATATTAGCTTCTGTAAATAATGCTGCAATAAACATCAGGAAGCATATTTCTTTTTGAATTAGTGCTTTCATTTATTTTAGGTAAATACCCAGTAGTCGAATTAATGGACCATATGGTCATTCTGCTTTTAATTTTTTTGGGAAACCTCCACACTGCTTTCTATACTATACTCTGCACTACTTTGCATTCCCACCAACAGTGCATGAGGGTTCCTTTTTCTCCACATCCTTGTCAACACTTGTTGTTTCTTGAGCTTTTGACTAAGCTCTTCTGACAGGTGTGAAGTGATATCTCATTGTGATTTTGATTTGCATTGCCCTGATGATTAGGGATGTTGTGCATCTTTTCAAGTGTCTGTTGGCTGTTTGTGGTCTTCTTTGGGAAAATGTGTAGATCCTCTGCCCAAATTTTCAGATGATTATTAGTTGTTTTGGGCATTGAATTGTATCAGTTATTTATGTATTTTGGATATTAACCCCTTATCCAATATGTCATTTACAAATATATTCTCCCATTCAATAGTTTGCCATGTTTTGTTGATGGCTTCTTTGCTGCACAAAAGCTTTTTTTTTTTTTTGCAGTAGTCACAATAGTTTAATTTTGCTTATGCTTCCTTTGCATGAGGAGACATATCTATAAAAATGTCAAAGAAATTACTGCCCCTGTTTTCTTATACGAATTTTATAGTTTTATGTCTTATATTAAGATTTTAATTTATATTGAGTTAATTTTTGTGTATAGTGAAAGAAAGTGATCCAGTTTCATTCTTTCACATGCAGCTATCCAGTATTTGAACACCATTTTTCTGTGCCCCATTGTATATTCTCACCTCCTTTGTCACAGATTAACTCACCATAAAAGCATGGGGCTATTTTGGGGTTCTTATTCTATTTCATTATTTGATGTGTCTATTTTTGTATTGGTACCATACTATTTTGATCACAACAGTTTTGACATACATTTTGAAATCTGGTTTTATGATACCTCCAGCTATGTTCTTTCTCAAGGTAGTTTTTGGTTATTTGGGGTCTTTTGAGGGTCCACACAAATTTTAGGATTATTTGTTCTACTTCTGTAAAAATCCTTGTGGTATTTGATAGGTATTGCATCAAATCTGTAGAATGCTTTGAATAGTATAGGCATTTTAACAATATTAAATCTTCTAGTTCAGTAATATGGAATATCTTTCTATTTGATTGTGTAATATACAAATAATTTTATCAATGTTTCATAGTTTTCAGAGTACAGGTCGTTCACCTCCTTGGTTAAGTTTATTCCCATGTATTTCATTCTTTTAGTTACAATTGGAAATGTGATTGTTTTCTTAATTTCCCTTTCTGCCACTTCATTATTAGTGCATAGGAAGGCAAAAGATTGATGCATATTAATTTTTTCTTTGTTTTTTGTTTTTGTTTTTTAGTTTTAAGTGTTTATTTAAATTCCAGTTAGTTAACATACAGTGTAATATTAGTTTCAGGGGTAGAATGTAGTGATTCATCAATTACATATTATACCCAGTGCTCATCACAAGTGCCCTACTTAATACCCAACATCCATTTAACACATCCCCCTGTCCAGGTCCCCTCCAGCAACCTTCATTTTGTTCTTTACAGGTAAGAATCTGTTTTATGGTTTGCCTCTCTCTTTCTTCCCCCTATGTTCATCTGTTTCGTTTCTTAAATTCCACATACAAGTGAAATCATATGGTATTTGTCTTTTTCTGACTGACTTATTTCACTTAGCATAATACATTCTAGCTCCATCCACCTCATTGCAAACGGCAAGATTTCATTCTTTTTGATGGCTGAGTAATATCCCATTGAATATGTATACCACATTTCTTTATCCACTCATCAATGGTTGGATATTTGGGCTGTTTCCATAATTTGGCTATTGCTGATAATGCTACTATTAACACTGGGGTTCATCCGGCCCTTCTAATCAGTATTTTTGTATCCTTTGGGTAAAGACCTAGTAGTGCACTTGTTGGGTACAGAGTAGTTCTTTCTACTTTAAACTTTTTGAGGAACCTCCATACTGTTTTCCAAAGTGGCTGCACCAGTTTGCATTCCCACCAACAGGGTAAGAGTGTTCCCCTTTCTCCATATTTTCACCAACATCTGTTGTTTCCTATGTTAATTTTAGCCATGCTGAAATGCATGAAGTGATATTGTACTTTTGATTTGTAATTTCCTGATGATGAGTGATGTTGAGCATTTTTCATTTGTCTGTTAGCCATCTGTATGTCTTCATTGGAAAAATGTCTATTCATATCTTCTGCCCATTTCTTAATTGGATTATTCGTTTTTTTGGGTGTTGAGTTTGATAACTTCTTTATACATTTTGTATACTAACCCTTTATCAGATGTGTAATTTCCAAATATCTTCCCCCCATTTCACAGATTGTCTTTCAGTTTTGATGATTGTTTTCATCTTTTTGTAGGTTTTAATCTTGATGAACTCCCCAATTTTTTTTTCCTTGCCTCAGGAGACATATCTAGTAAAAAGTTTATATGACCGATGTCAAAGAGGTTGATGCCTGTGTTCTCCTCTAGGGTTTTGATGTATTCCTGTCTCACATTTAGGTCTTTCATCCATTTTGAATTGATTTTTGTGTATGGCATAAGAAAATGGTCCAGTTTCATTTTTTTTACATGTTGCTATCAATTTTCCCAGCACTGTTTGTTGAAAAGATTGTCTTTTTTCCATTGGATATCATTTCCCGCTTTGTTGAAGATTCATTCACCATATGGTTCTGGGTCTATTTCTGGGTTTTCTATTCTGTTCCATTGAATTATGTGTCTGTTTTTGTGCCAGTATCATACTGTCTTCATCACAACAGGTTTGCAATATAACTTGAAGTTTAGAATTGTGATGACTCCAGCTTTGCTTTCCTTTTTCACAATTGTTTTGGCTACTTGGGTTCTTTTGTGGTTCCATATAACTTTTAGGATGGTTTGTTTTATCTCTGTAAAAATGCTGTTGGTATTTTGATAGGGATTGCATTGAATGTGTAGATTGCTACAGGTAGTATAGACCTGTTAATAATACCTGTTCTTCCAATCCACGAACATGGAATGTTTTTCCATTTCTTTGTGTCATATTCAATTTCTTTCATAAGTGTTCTATCATTCTCAGAGTACAGATCTTTCACTTCTTTGATTAGGTTTATTACTAGGTATCTTATGATTTTTGGTGCAATTGTAAAAGGTATTGATTCCTTAATTTTTCTTTCTGGTACTTCATTATTGGTGTACAGATATGCAACAGATTTATTTATGTTGATTTTGTATCCTGTGACTTTACTGAATTTGTTTATCATCTCTAGCAGTTTTTTTGGTAGAGTCAGGTTTTCAACATAGAGAATCATGTCATCTGCAAATAGGGAAAGTTTGACTTCTTCCTTGCTGATTTAGATGCCTTTTTTTTTCTTTTTGTTGTCCAATTGCCATGCTAGGACTTCAAGCACATTGTTAAGTAACTGTGGTGAGAGTGGACATCCCTGTCTTCTTCCTGACCACAGAGGAAAAACTCTGTTTTTCCCCATTAAAGATGATATTAGCTGTGGGTTTTTCATAGATTACCTTTATTATATTGAGGTATGTTCCCTCTACCTCTACTTTGTTGAGGGTTTTTATCATGACTGGATGCTGTACTTTGTCAATGGCTTTTTCTGCATCTATTGAAATGGTCATATGATTTTTATCCTTTCTCTTACTGATGTGATATATGACGTTGATTGATTTGTGGATATTGAACCACACTTGCTGCCCAGGAATAAATCCTATTTGATCATGGTAAATGATTTTTGTAATGTATTGTTGAATGTGGTTTGCTAGTATTTTGTTGAGGCTTTTTGCATCTAAGTTACTCAGAAATATTGGCCTGTACTTCATTTTTTTTTTTTTTTATTTGTGGAGTTCTTATCCGGTTTTGGTATTAGGGTAATACTGGCCTCATAGAATGAGTTTGGAAGGTTTCCTTCTTGTTCTAATTTTTGGAATAGGTTGAGAGGAATAGATATTAACTATTTTTTATTTTTTTAAGATTTATTTATTTACTTCAGAGAGAAAGAAAAAGAAAGAGAGCAGGAGGGGCAGAGAAAGTATCTAAAGAAGACTCCCCACCAAGTGTGGACCCTGACATGGGGCTTGATCTTACAACCATAATGGCATGACCTGAGCCAAAATGAAGAGTCAGATACTTAGCCAACTGAGCCACCTAGGCACTCCTAACTATTTTTTAAATGTTTGGTAGAATTCATTTGTGAAGCCATCTGGCCCTGGACTTTTGTTTGTTGGGAGATTTTTGATTACTGACTGATTCAATTTCTTGCTGGAAATTGGTCTGTTCAAATTTAATTTTTCTTTCTGCTTCAGTTTTGATAAGCTATATATTTCCAGGAAGTTATCCATTTCTTCCAGATTGTCCAATTTGCTTGCATATAGTTTTTCATATGATTCTTTTACAATTGTTTGTATTGCTGTGGTGTTGGTTGTTATTTTTTTTTTCTCTTTCATTTGTGATTTAGTTTCTTTGTGTCCTCTCTCTCATGAATCTGGCTAAAGGTTTATCAATTTTTTTTCACTTTTCAAAGAACCAGTTCCTGGTTTCATTGAATCTGTCTACTTTTATTTTTATTTTCAATATCACTTATTTATGTTTTATATTATTGCCTTCCATCATCTAATTTTGCCTTTTGTTTGTTGTTCATTTTCTAGCTGTTTAAGTGTAAAGTTACGTTGTTTATTTGAGATTTTTCTTGCTTCTTGAGGCAAGCCTGTATGGCTATAAACTTTTTTCTTACAACCACTTTAGGTGTATTCCAAAAGTTTTGGACTGTTGTATTTTCGTTTTAATTTCTTTCCATTTATTTTATTTCTTCTTTGATTTTCTGTTTGGCCCATGCATTGTCTAGTTGCATGTTATTTAACTTCCATGTACTTGTGGTCTTTCCAGATTTTTTATTGTGGTTGATTTCTAGTATTGTATCATTGTGCTCAGAAAAGATGCATTATATGAATTTGTTCTTTTTTTGATTTGTTGAGTCTTGTTTTGATCCTAATATGTGCTCTATTCTGGTGAATGTACCATGTGCTCTTGAAAAGAATGTGTATTTTACTCTTGTAGGATGGAATGTTCTTAATGTATCTGTTAAATCAAAGCCACTGTTTCTTTTTTTTTTTTTTTTTTGATGATATGTCCTTCAATGTAAATGGGGCATTAATGTCCATTACTATTATTATATTACTAGAAATTATGTCCTTTATGATTGTTATTAACTGTTTTATGCATTTGGGTGCTCCCATTTTGGGTGTATAAACATTTATAATTCTTACATCTTTTTTTTCTTTTCTATTTAGATTTTATTTAAATTCAACTTAGTTGACATATAGTGAAATATTAATTTCAGGGATAGAATTTAGATATTCCTCAGTTGCATATAACACTCAGTGCTCATTACATCAAGTACCCTCCTTAATGCCCATTCTTCCTCCAACCTCCCCTCAAGCAACCCACATTTTGTTCCCTATAGCTAAGAGTCTCTTATGGTTTGCCTCCCTCTGTTTTTATATTGTTTTATTTTTCCTTCCCTTCCACAATGTTCATCAGTTTTGTTTCTTAAATTCCACATTTGAGTGAAATCGTATGGTATTTGTATTCTCTGACTGTTTTGCTTAGCATAATACACTTTAGTTCCATCCATGTTGTTGTAAATGGCAAGATTTCATTCTTTTTGATGGCCAATTAATATCCCATTAGATATATATACCACATCTTTTTTATCCATTCATCAGTGGATGGACTCTTTCCATAGTTTGGCTATTGTGGACATTGCTGCTATAAACATTGGGGTGCATGTGCCCCCTCAAATCACTACTTTTGTATCCTTTGGATAAATACCTAGTAATGCAATTGCTGGGTCATAGGGTAATTCTATTTTTAACTTTTTGAGGAACCTCCATACTATCTTCCAGAGTTGCTGCACCAGTTTGCATAAACAACAACTGTGTAAGAGGGGTCCCCATTCTCCACAAACTTGCCAACATCTGAAGTTTCCTGAGTTGTAATTTTAGCCATTCTGACCAGTGTGAGGTAGTATCTCATTGTGGTTTTTTTTTTTTTGAGAAGAAAAAATTATATCTTTATTTACACAACCTCTGACTCAAATATAGCTTTTTTTTTTTTTTTTTACTTAGAATGTAGGCAGCAGGGCACCTGGGTGGCTCAGTTGGTTAAGCGACTGCCTTCGGCTCAGGTCATGATCCTGGAGTCCCGGGATTGAGTCCCACATCGGGATCCCTGCTCAGCGAGGAGCCTGCTTCTCCCTCTGACCCTCCCCCCTCTCATGTACTCTCTCTCATTCTCACTCTCTCAAATAAATAAAATAAAATAAATCTTTAAAAAAAAAAGAATGTAGGCAGCAAACTATAGTAGTATTAGTTGTATCTATGACTTTGACACTGAGAAGGAACTTATAGGCTTTTCCAACTGCCAAATAGTTTCATGGTGCATGCATATGTACACAGGCACACGCACACAGTGTAAGAATGCTGGAAGAAAAAGTAGAAACACACAAGCGAGGACTCGGGGCAATGGGCCAGTGAGTCGGAACATGAGACTCTATTTCCATACTCTATGACTCAAGCCTGAGCCCCAGAAACAGGGAGGCTGCATTGAAAGTGGACAAAAGAGTGGTTTTACTGAGATAACAGTGAGACTCAGTCCAAAGTGGCACTGACACAGAAGCTCAAGCAGAAGCAGAAAAGTCAACAAGAGCCTCAGAAGAGGAGAGTGTGGCTAACATCTCCAGACCCCTGAAAGGATTTTGTGAACACAGGCTTGATTTTTCTTCGGGCTATTCAGAAATGGTTGGGGATAATTGTGAACTAGTTTATAGTTTCACAGAATAGAAGGGGGAAAGAGTAGAGATATTTTGCAGGGGGGACAATTTGGTGACGGCATTCTTCTCTCATGTTGAAATGACTTTTTAAAAAAGGTTTTGTTTATTTTTATTTGAGAGAGAATGAGAGAGAGAGAGTAAGCAGGGGAGGAGCAGAGGGCGAGGGAAAGGGGGATCATCTCCAGCAGACTGCACTGAGTGCAGAACCTGACACGGGGCTTGATCCCAGGACCCTGGGATCATGTCCTGAGCTGAAACCAGGAGTTGGTCACTCAAATGACTGAGCCACCCAGGCAACCCGAAATGGCTTTGAAAACATTGCTTCTATGACATAGGCAAGATGATCACTGTATGGCAGGGATTCAGAGTCAATGACTTAACAGAACAGACTGAAGTAGTAAGTGGCAGAACTGGGATTCAGACTCAAGTCTGCATGGCTCCAGAGTCCACATTATTTCTGCAAAGTTGGTCCAGTCTCCTCTCCTGTTGCTCCTTCTCAAGGTTTCTTGGTTTTCTTAACACACATTGAGTTCCCAAACACCTGTGATGCTGCTCATGGTGTTCCCTTTGCTGATTGTTTTCCCCCAGTTCCTCCTATCCCCACTTGCACTCCTGGAAATTCTTTCCTTATGAAGCATTTCTGCATTCCATCAGAAGGGTTTATTTTTCTCCTCTCTATGTTTCCATAACCCTTAATTGGTTATGGATTTTATCACATTGTGAGATTTGGCCCCTTTATCTTCTGACTAGATTCATTTTTTTTAATTTAAATTCAATTAATTAACATATAATGTATTATTAGTTTCAGAGGTAGAGTTCAGTTATTCAATAGTCTTATATAACCCCCAGTGCTCATTACATCACGTGCCCTCATTAATGTCCATCACCCATTTACCCCATCCCCCCTCCCCTCCAGCAACCCTGTTTGTTTCCTATGATTAGGAGTCTCTTATGGTTTGTCTCACTCTCTGATTTTGTCTTGTTTTATTTTTCCCTCCCTACCCCTATGCTCTTGTTTTGTTTTTTAATTCCATATATGAGTGAAATCATATGATAATTGTCTTTCTCTGATTGACTTACTTTGCTTAGCTTAATACACTCTGGTACCACCCATGTCTTTGCAAATGGAAAGATTTCATTTTTTTTTTTGATGGCTGAGAAATATTCTAGTATATATATATATATCACATCTTTATTCATTCATCTCTCAATGGACATCTGGGCTCTTTCCATAGTTTGGCTATTGTGGACACTGCTGCTATAAACATTGGGGTGCAGGTGCCACTTAGGATCACTACATTTGTATTTTTGGAGTAAATACCTAGTAGTGCAATTACTGGGTCAATTTTTGAGGAACCTCCATACTGTTTTCCAGAGTGGCTGCACCAACTAGCATTCCCACCAACAGTGTAAGAGGGTTCCCCTTTTTTTGCATCCTCACAAACATCTGTCATTTCCTGACTTGTTAATTTTAGCAATTCTGACCAGTGTGAGGTGGTATCTCATTGTGACTTTGATTTGTATTTCCCTGATGTAGAGTGATATTGAACATTTTTTCATGTGTCTATTGGCAATTTGTATGTCTTCTTTGGAGAAATGACTATTCATGATTATTTCTTGATTGGATTATTTGCTCTTTGGATGTTGAGTTTGATAAGTTCTTTATAGATTTTGAATACTAGCCATTTATCTGATAAGACATTTGCAAATATCTTCTCCCATTCTGTCAGTAGTCTTAAGATTTTGTCGGCTGTTTCCTTTGCTGTGCAAAAGCTTCTTTTTTTAAATACAATTTAATTTTATTATGTTATGTTACTCACAATACAATACATCATTAGTTTTTGATGTAGTGATCCATAATTCATTGTTTTCATATAACAGATGTGCAAAAGCTTCTAATCTTGATGAAGTCCCAATAGTTCATTTTGCTTTTATTTCCTTTGTCTTTGGAGACGTGTCTAGAAAGAAGTTGCTGCGGCCGAGGTCACAGAGGTTGCTGCCTGTGTTCTCCTCTAGAATTTTGATGGATTCCTGTCTCATATTTAGGTCTTTCATCCACTTTGAGTCCATTTTTGTGTATGGTGTAAGGAAAGGGTCCAGTTTCGTTCTTCTGCATGTGGCTGTCCAATTTTCCCAACACCATTTGTTGAAGAAACTGTCTTTTTTTCATTGGATATTCTTTCTTACTTTTTAGAAGATTAGTTGACCATAGAATTGGGGGTCCATTTCTGAGTTCTCTATTCTGTTCCATTGATCTGTGTGTCCATTTTTGTGTCAGTACCACACTGTCTTGATGATTACAGCCTTGTTATATAGCTTGAATTCTGGCATTGTGATTCCACCAGCTTTGGTTTTCTTTTTCTATATTTCTCTGGCTATTCTGGGTCTCTTCTTGTTCCTTACAAATTTTAGAATTATTTGTTCCAACTCTGTGAAAAAAGTTGTTAGTACTTTGATATGGGTTGCATTGAATGTATAGATTGCTCTAGGTAGCATAGACATTTTAACAATATTTATCCTTCCAATCCATGGGCATGGAAAGTTTTTCCATCTCTTTGTGTCTTCTTCAATTTGTTTCATGAGTGTCCTATAGTTTTCAGAGTACAGATCTTTTCCTCTTTGGTTAGGTTTATTCATTCCTAGGTATCTTACGGTTTTTGGTGCAATTGAAAATGGGATCGACACCTTAATTTCTCTTTCTTCTGTCTCATTATATAGTGTATAGAAATGCAACTGATTGGGCGCCTGGGTGGCTCAGTTGATTAAGCAACTGCCTTCGGCTCAGGTCATGATCCTGGAGTCCCGGGATCGAGTCCCACATCGGGCTCCCTGCTCGGCAGGGAGTCTGCTTCTCCCTCTGACCCTCCTCCCTCTCATGCTCTCTGTCTCAAATAAATAAATAAAATCTTTAAAAAAAAAAAAAGAAAAAGAAATGCAACTGATTTCTGTGCCTTGATTTTATATCCTGAAACATTGATGAATTCCTGTATGAGTCCTAGCAACTTTGGGGTAGAGTCTTTTGGGTTTCCACATAGAAGATCATGTCATTTGCAAAAAATGAGAGTTGACTTCTTTGCTGATTCAGATGCCTTTTATTTCTTTTTGTTGTCTGATTGCTGAGGCTAGGACTTCCAGTACTATGTTGAACAACAGTGGCAAGTGTGGACATCCCTGTCGAGTTTCTGATCTTAGGGGATAAGCTGATATTGATGTATGATATTGTGGTATGTTGCCTCTATGCCTCCACTGTGAAAAGTTTTAATCAGAAAGGATGCTATACTTTGTCAAATGCTTTTTCTGCCTCTACTGAGAGGATTATATGGTTCTTGTCCTTTCTTCTATTAATGGGGTGTATCACATTTATTGATTTATGGATGTTGAACAATGCTTTCAGTCCAGGAATAAATCCCAATTTGTTGTGGTGAGTAATCCCTTCAAAGTACTGTTGGATCCTATTGGCTATTATCTTAGTGAGAATTTTCACATCCATGTTCATCAGTTATATTCTTCTGTAATTTGCCTTTTTGGTGGGGTCTTTGGTTTTGGGATCAAGATAATTCTCCTTTTTGGTGGGTTCTTTGGTTTTTGGCTTCATAGAAAGAATTTGGAACTTTTCTTTCCATTTCTATTTTTTTAAACAGCTTCAGAAAAATAAGTATTAATTCTTCTTTCAATGTTTGGTAGAATTCCACTGGGAAGCCATCCAGCTCTGACTCTTGTTTGTTGGGAGATTTTGATTGCTTATTCAATTTCCTTGTTGGTTATGGGTCTGTTCAGGTTATCTATTTCTTCCTGTTTCAGTTTTGGTAGTTCATATATTTTTAGGAATGCATCCATTTCTTCCAGATTGCCTAATTTGTTAGCACATAGATGTCATAATATGTTCTTATATTGTTTGTATTTCTTCAGTGTTGGCTGTGTTCTCACCTCTTTATTTCATGATTTTATTTATTTGGGTCCTTTCTATTTTCTTTTTGATAAGTCTGGCTAGGGGTATATAGGTCTTATTAATTCTTTCAAAGAACCAGCTCCTAGTTTCATTGTTCTACTGATCTTTTGGTTTGTATTTCATTGATTTCTGCTCTAATCTTTATTAATTCTCTTTTCCTGCTGGGTTTAGGCTTTATTTGATGCACTTTCCCCAGCTCCTTTAGGTGTAAAGTTAAGTTGTGTATTTGAGACCTTTTTTTGTTTCTTGAGAAAGACTTGTGTTGCTACATACCTCCTTCTTAGAACCGCCTTTGCTGTATCCCAAAGGTTTTGAAGAGTTGTGTTTTCATTTTCATTTGTTTTCATGATTTTTTAAAATTCTTCTTTAATTTCCTGGTTGACCCATTCATTCTTTTTTAATCATTATATTTTATTTTTTTAATTTATTTTAAAAGATTTTATTTATTTGAGAGAGGGAATGAGAGAGAGAGAGAGAGAGAATACAAGCAGGTGGAGTGGCAGAGGGAGAGGGAGAAACAGGATCCTTGCTGAGCAGGGAGCCTAATGTGGGGCTCGATCCCAGGACCCTGGGATCATGACCTGAGCCAAACACAGATGCTTAACTGATTGAGCCACTGAAATTCCCCAACCCATTCATTCTTTAGTAGGATGCTCTTTAACCTCCATGCATTTTAATTCTTTTCAAATTTCTGTTTGTGATTGAGTTCAAGGTCCAAAGTATTGTGGTCTGAATATATGCAGGGAATGATCCCAATCTTTTGGTACCATTTCATGTACATATTCAAAAAGAATGTGGATTCTGTTGCTTTAGGATAGAATGCTCTGTATATATCTGTGAAGTCCATCTGGTCCAGTGTGTCATTCAAAGCACTTGCTTCCTTGTTGATGTTCTGTTTAGATAATCTGTCCATTGCTGTGAGTGGGATGTTGAAGCTCCCTGCTATTATTTTATTATTATCAATGTGTTTCTTTAATTTTGTTTTTAATTGGTTTATGTAATTGGCTGCTCCCAAGTTCGGAGCATAAATATTTACAACTGTTAGATATTCTTGTTGGGTACACACTTTAATCATGATATAGTGTCCTTCCTCATCTCTTATTACAGTTTTTATTTTTAAAATCTAATTTGCCTGATAAAAGCATTGCTACCCCAGCTTTCTTTTGATGTCCATTAGCATGATAAATTGTTCTCCACCCCCTCACTTTCAATCTGTAGGTGTCTTTGGGTCTAAAATGATTCTCTTGTAGACAGGATATCAATGGGTCTTGCTTTTTTATCCAATCTGATACCTTGTGTCTCTTGATTAGGAAATTTAGCCCATTTACATTCAGAGTAACTCTTGAAATAAATGAATTTAGTGCCATTGTAATATCTATAAAGTCACTGGTTTTATATTGTCTCTCTTTCTTTCTTGTATATGTTACTTTTGGGATCTCTATTCACTTAAATGATCCCCTTTAATATTTCTTGCAGGGCTGGTTTAGAGATCACAAATTCTTTTAGTTTCTGTTTCTCCTGGAAGCTCTTTATCTCTCTTTCTACTCTGAATGACAGCCTTGCTGGATAAAGTATACTTGGCTGCATATTTTTTTCTCACTTAGCACCCTGCATATATCACACCAGTCCTTTCTGGACTGTCAGGACTCGTTGGATAGGTCTGCTTCCTGTCTAATATTTCTACCTTTGTAGTTTAAAGGTCTCTTGTCCTGAGCTGCTTTCAGGATTTTCTCTTTGTTTCTGAAATTTGCAAGCTTCACTATTATATATCAAGGTGTTGACCTATTTTTGTTGATTTTGAGGGTGGTTCTCCTTGCCTCCTGGACTTGAATGCTTATTTCCTTCCCCAGATTACGGAAGTTCTCAGCTATAATTTGCTCAAATATTCCTTTTGCCCATCTCTCCTTTTCCTCTTCTTTTGGGATCCCAATTATTTTAATATTTTTTCACTTTATGGTATCACGTTTCTCTCAACTTTTCCCCTTGTGATCCAATAGTTTTTTATCTCTTTTTCTCAGCTTTTTTATTCTCCTTCATTTTGTCTTCTTTATCACTAATTCTCTCTTCTGCCCTATTTATCCTATTTATCCTGCCCTATTTAGCTATAATTTGCTCAAATATTCCTTTTGCCCATCTCTCTTTTTCCTCTTCTTTTGGGATCCCAATTATTTTAATATTTTTCACTTTATGGTATCACGTTTCTCTCAACTTTTCCCCTTGTGATCCAATAGTTTTTTATCTCTTTTTCTCAGCTTTTTTATTCTCCATCATTTTGTCTTCTTTATCATTAATTCTCTCTTCTGCCCTATTTATCCTAGCATGTAGAGCCTCCATTTTTATCACATCTCATTAATAGCCTTTTTGATTTTGATCTGATTAGATTTGAGTTCTTTCATTTCTTCAGAAAGTGATTCTCTAGTGTCTTCTCCGCTATTTCCAAGCCCAGCTAGTATCTTTATAATTGTTATTCTGAATTCTAGTTCTGACATCTTACTTATATCCATACTGATTAGGTCCCTAGCAGTCATAACTACCTCTTGTTCTGTTTTGAAGTGAGCTTTTCCATCTTATCATTCTGTCCAGAGAGGAATTAATGAAGGAGGGAATAAGATACTACAATAGCAACAACGACCTCACAGAAATATATACTAAACAAAACAGAAGAGACCTGAAACTGGAAAGAATATAAAAATTAAAAAAAAAAAAGAGAGAGAGAGGAGAGAATATAATCAGACAAGTGAACAGAAAAGAACAATACACTAGATCTTGGGTGTATTTTGGTCTTTTTGTTAGAAAACTAGGTGCCAAAGTTGTAAGGAGAGAAAAACATATAATTAAATACAATGAAAGGATGGAATGTAAGTGTAAAGATGAACATTAAAAAATGTTTAAAAAAGAAAGAATATAATCAGACAAGTGAACAGAACAGAGAAATACACTAGATTTTGGGTGTATTTTGGTCTGTTTGTTAGAAGAAACTACATCCCAAAATTTTAAAGATATATATATATAGAGAGAGAAATAGATATAGATATATAAGATATATATATATAAGATATATATACACAAAAATAAAACTCAATACAATGAAGGGATAGCATATAACTGTAAAAAATGAAAAATAAAAAATACTTAAAAAAGAGTTGATAAATTAATTGGTTGAAAAAGGAATAGAAAAAATTAAAATTAAAAGACTAAAGATCTTGAGAATAAAGCATGAATTGTATGTACTATTTTCCCCTAGTGCTGAAGTTTTTCAGTTCTGTGTGATCGGTAAACTTGGTATTAGCAGGTCGTTCTTGCTGATCTTCTGGGAGAGGGGCCTGTTGCACTGAATCTCAGGGATCTTTGCCCAGGTGGAATTACACCACTCTTGCCAGGGTACTGGGCTAAGTGTAAGTGACTCCGGATTGCTCTATGTGGCTTTTGTTCCTGAAGGCTTTCCATGCCACTTTAGAGGATGAGAATAAAAATGATGGCTTCCCGATCTCCATCCCCTGAGCTGAAAGATTTCACCTCCACTCTTTATTACACCTTCAGGGAAAAGTGGTCAATCACTTCTGTCTCCACACTTCCTGTCCACAATCTGTATTCACCCAACCTATGACTGAGCATTTTTATATCAGGCATGTGACCCCATTTGGCATCTCCAAACTTTGTAGACTCCTGCAGCACACACCCATGCAGCTCCTCCCAAGGGAGGGAGGGGGATCTCACCACAGTTCTGATGCTTGCTAGGTCCCTGCTCAAACAGTGGTCACCAGATAGAGCCACAGTTGGTGGTTTATGGCAACACATGGCTGAAAGCCCACTCCTGGGTTCACAGATTGCAACTGTCTTCCTGTTCCAATACTTGGGAACTCTGCCACACTCAGGCACCCCTGTTCTTTCTGTGACCCCAGGGATCCTGAGACCACACTGTCCCACCTAGGATTCTGCCCCCTTTCACCACCTGAGCACATTTCAGGTAGGGATGTCCCTCACAGGAACAGACTTCTAAAAGTTCCCATTTTGTGCTCAGCTGTACTGTCCCTTTCTGGTAGCTGGCTTATGTAAGCTCCCTCCCTGCATGGTTTTTCTTCCCATATATCGCCTCAGATTCACTTCTCTGCAACTCCTACCTTGCATAAAGTGGTTTCTTTTCTATTTGTAAAATTGCAGCAATTATTTTCTTAGATCCCAGGTTGAGTTCACAGGTGTTCTGAATGATTTGATAGCTGTCTAGATGAATTCCAGGGACCAGATGATACTAGGGTCTCCTAATCCTCCACCATCTTCCCCTCTTTCATTGGGGTTTTCATTTATATTTCCCTTATGCTGAGTGAAGTTGAGCACTTTTTTCATGTACTGCTAGCCATTTGAAGGTCTTCTTTGGAGAAATGTCTGTTCATGTCTTCTGCCCATTTCTTGACTAGATTTATTGTTTGTTTGTTTTGGGTGTTGAGTTTGATAAATTCTTCATAGATTTTGGATACTAGCCCTTTATCTGATATGTCATTTGCAAATATCTTCTCCCATTTTATGGGTCTTCTTTTAGGTTTGTTCATTGTTGGTTGTAATCTCTCCTTTTCCATTCATGATTTTATTTATTTGGGTCCTTTCTCTTTTCTTTTTGAAGAGTCTGGCTAGGGGTTTATCAATCTTGATAATTCTATCAAAGAACCAGCTCCTAGTTTTGATGATCTCTTCTTTTTTTTTTTTCATTTCAATGTCATTGATTTCTGCTCTAACCTTCATTTCCCTTCACCTGCTAGATTTCAGCTTTATTTGTTGTTCTTTTTCCAGCTCCTTTAGGTGTAAGGTTAGGTTTTGTATTGAGAACTTTCTTGCTTCTTGAGGAAGGCCTGTATTGTTATATCCTTCCCTCTTAAGAGTGCCTTTGTTGTATCCCAATGGTTTTTGTTTGTTGTGTTTTCATTTTCATTTGCTTCCATGTATTTTTAAAAAATTTCTGTAATATCCTGATTGACCCATTCATTCTTTTTTTTTTTTTTAAAAGATTTTATTTATTTATTTATTTGAGACAGAGAGAATGAGAGAGAGAGCACATGAGAGGGGGGAGGGTCAGAGGGAGAAGCAGACTCCCTGCCGAGCAGGGAGCCCGATGCGGGACTCGATCCAGGGACTCCAGGATCATGACCTGAGCCGAAGGCAGTCGCTTAACCAACTGAGCCACCCAGGCGCCCTCATTCATTCTTTAGTAGGATGTTCTTTAACCTCCATGTATTTGTGGTCCTTCCAAATTTTGTCTTCTGGTTGACTTCAGGTTTAATAGCATTGTGGCATTGTGGTCTGAAAATATGCAGAGAATAATCTTAATCTTTTGGTATTGGTTGAGACCTGATTTGTGACCCAGTTTGTTGTCTGTTCTGGAGAAAGTTCCTTGTGCATTTGATAAAAATGAGTATTGTGTTGTTTTAGGATAGAATGTTCTATATATATCTACAAAGTCCATCTGGTCTAATGTGTCATTCAAAGCTCTTGTTTCTTTGTGATCTTCTGCTTAGATGATCTGTCCATTGCTGTGAGTGGAGTGTGAAGTCTGCTATTAATGTATTATTATCAATATTTTTGTTTATTTTGGTTATTAATTGCTTTATATAATTGGCTGCTGCCATGTTGGGGACATAGACATTTACAATATTTAGATTTTCTTGTTGGATATACCCTTTAAGTATTATATAGTGTTCTTGTACATCTCTTACTACAGTCTTTGATTAAAATCTAATTAATCAAGGAGGAGGCAAGATGGTGGGGGAGTAGGGGACCCCATTTCAACCAGTCCCCTGAATTTAGCTGAATATCTACCAAACCATTCTAAATACCCCTGAAATCAGCCTGAGATGTAAGAATATATATCTGGATCTCTACATACAGAAAAACAGCACCTGTCTCGAGGTAGGAAGGGCAGACTTATGAATCTGTGGGGAGATATTGGAAGATAAACAGAAAGGGGAGGGAGCATCCACAAACTGGCTCCTGGAAAGTGATATAACACCAGAGCACAAAAGCATCCTGTGCTGGGGACCAGGCAAACACTTCCAGAGTGGTAGCAGTCAGGAAAGAGCTTTATAGCAGTGCTCAGGCAAAGATCCAGGAGATGCAGGTGTGTGTACATGAGTCCCCGTGAGTCCACAGCCACTCGCAGTTTTAGAAGCACAAAGGGCAGGGACACACCTGGGTCCCAGGGTCGACCTCTGAGAGAGTCACTGTGGGTGTGCCCTGCGGGAAACTGGTTTTCAGTGGTGCTTATAGAAAGAGAGACTGTGCGTTCTGGAGGGTTTAGTGAAGAGAACAGACTGTGATGTCTGTTCTGGGACAAATGTTTGTGTGCGGCCATTTTTGCACTGACCCTCAAAGAGGGGTGGAAAGCCACCAGAGAACAAAAGCTCAAAAAAATGCTTTCCACAGAACCCAGCACCCCCAACAGGGGCCAGGACAACTCTGCCCAATCAGGGGTGCCTGAGAAACAGCACAGCAGGACCCTCCCTCAGAATACAGGCTGGATAACAAAAGGGTGACAACCCCATGGTCCCATAAGAGCGTAAAATCCCAACACCAGGGGAAAACAGTATATTGAGCACTAGTCATTGCCTCACGGCTTATTTATTTTTCAGATACAACTCCCTTTTACTTTTTATTCTTTCTCTTAAGCTTCTTCTAGGTGTTTTTCTCTTACGTTTTTTTCATTTCAACTAGATGTTTAGTATATCAACCTATATTTCATAGTAGGGTTTTAACTTGTCCGTTTTCACACTTATATTTTTTATAGATATAAGCTTCAATGTAGTCCTTTTTTTCACTATTCAATATTACCTTTATTTATATACCTGCTTTACTTCCCCTGTAATTTGGGGAAGTGGTGTCCTCTAACAAAGAGAACAAAATACACTCAGGAAGAACAGAAACAGCCTACTTTGTCCACACTGAGAGATTATAGTGTCCCTTCCCCTCACCCTCCCATTTTTTATTTTTTAATTTTTTTCTAAATTGTTTTCTAATTTAATAAATTTTATTCTTGTGTTTCATTTTGGCTTTGTCTTTTCAGCAGTGGCTTCTGACCACTCTGGATTTTCCTAGGATGCATCTTGTTTCAGTCATCATTCATATTTTAGACTCTGTACATTCCTTCAACCATCCCACAACAGAATGACTAGGAGAAGAAAGTCCCAACAAAAAAATAACCAGAGACAATGGCCTCTGCCACAGACCTAATGAATATGGATAAAACAAGTTATCAGAAATAAACTTCACGGTAGCTATTATGAAGTCAATAGCCAGGCTTAAGAAAACCACTAGCTGCAGTATAGAATCTCTAAGGGCAGAAATGAGAGCTAATCAGACAGAACTTAAAAATGCTATGTATGAGGGGCGCCTGGGTGGCTCAGTCGTTAAGTACCTGCCTTCAGCTCAGGTCATGATCCCAGGGTCCTAGGATTGAGCTCTGCATCGGGCTCCCTGCTCTACAGGAAGCCTGCTTGTCTCTCTCTCACTCCCCCTACTTGTGTTCCCTCTCTCGCTGTGTCTCTCTCTGTCAAATAAATAAATAAATAATCTTTAAAAAAATGCTATGAATGAGATGCAGTGTAACCTGGATACTCTAAGAGCCAGCCTAAATGAGGCAGAAGAATGAATTAGTGATCTAGAAGATAAGCTGATAGAAAGGAAGGAAGCTGAGGAGGATAAGGATAAACAGCTAGAAGCCCATGAGATCAGACTGAGAGAGATCAATGACACCATAAAACATTCCAATGTCATAATTATTGGGATCCCTGAAGCAATGGAGAGAGAGAGAGAGGACTAGAAGGTATATTTGAGCAAATCATAGCTGAGAACGTCCCTAATCTGGGGAAGAATACAAACATTTGTGTACAAGAGACAAAGAGGACCCCTTCCAAGATTAAAAAAACAAACAAACAAACAACAACAACAAAAAAAACAGGCCAATGCCCCTGCATGTAATAGTAAAACTTACAAATCTTAGAGCCAAGGAAGCTATCCTGGGAGCAGCTAGGAGGAAGAGATTTCTTACATATGGAGGGAGGAACATCAGAATAATGTCAGACCTGTCCACAGAGACCTGGCAAGCCAGAAAGGACTGGCGAGACATATTCAGGGTACTAAATAAGAACAACATGCAGCCAAGATTACTTTATCCAACAAGGCTGTCATTCAGAATGGACAGAGACACGAAGAGCTTTCAGGACCAGCAGAAACTGAAAGAATATGTGACCACCAAGACAACCCTGCAAGAAATTTTAAGGCGGATCCTATAAAAGAAGAAAGACCCCAAGAATAACCTAGACCAGAAATTTACAGAGACAATCTATAGAAACAGGACTTTACAGGCAATATGATGGCAGTAAATTCATATCTTTCAATACTTACCCTCAATGTGAATGGCCTAAATGCTCCTATGAAACGGCACAGGGTTGCAGATTGAATAAAAAGACAGGACCCATCCATATACTGTCTACAAAAGACTCATTTTGAACCTAATAGCACCTGCAGATTGAAATTGCAAGGATGGAGAACAATTTATCATGCCAATGGACCTCAAAAGAAAACAGGGGTAGCAATTCTTATATTAGACAAATTAGATTTTAAACCAAAGACTGTAGTAAGAGATGTAAAGGAACACTATATCATATTTAAAGGGTATATCCAACAAGAAAATTTAAAAATTGTAAATATCTATGCCCCCAACATGGGAGCAGCTAACTACATAAGTCAACTGTTAACCAAAATAAAGAATCATATTGAAAATAATACATTAATTGTAGGAGACCTCAACACTGCACTCTCAGCAATGGACAGATCATCTAAGCAGAGGATCAACAAAGAAACAAGAGCTTTGAATGACACATTGGACCAGATGGACTTCATAGATATATATGGAGCATTCCACCTCAAAACAACAAATACTCATTCTTCTCAAGTGCTCATGGAACTTCCTCCAGAATAGACCACATAGTGGGTCACAAATCAGGTCCCAACCGATACCAAAAATTTAGATTATCCCCTGCATGTTATCAGACCACAATGCTTTGAAACTGAAACTCAATCACAAGAAAAAATTTGGAAGGAATTCAAACATTTGGAAGTTAAAGAGCATCCTGCTAAAGAATGATTGGTTCAACCAGGAAATCAAAGAAGAACTTAAACAATTCATGGAAACCAATGCGAATGAAAACACATCAGTCCAAAACCTATGGGATACTGCAAAGGCAGTCCTAAGAGGGAAATACATAGCCATCCAAGCCTCTCTCAAAAAATTAGAAAAGTCCCAAATGCACAAGCTAACCTTACATCTAAAGTACCTGGAGAAAGAAAAGCAAATAAAGCCTAAAGCAAGCAGGCAAGAGAAATAATAAAGATTAGAGCAGAGATCAATGAAATAAAAATCAGAAAAACGGTAGAACAGATCAATGAAACTAGAAGCTGGTTCTTTGAGAGAATTAGTAAGATCGATAATCTTCTGGCCAGACTTATCCAAAAGAAAAGAGAAAGGACCCAAATCAATAATATCATGAATGAAAGGAGAGAGATCATGACTAATTATGAAGGAAATAGAAATAATCATTAGAAATTATTACCAGCAACTATATGCCAACAAATTAAGCAATCTAGAAGAAATGGATGCATTCCTGGAAACTTATAAATTAGGAAGACTGAAAAGGAAGATAGAGAATCTGAACAGACCAATAACCAGTATGGAAATTGAAGCAGTAATCAAAAACCTCCCAAAAAACAAGATTCCATGGCCAGTTGACTTCTCAGAGGCATTCTACCAAATATTTAAAGGAGAAATAATACCTATTCTACTGAAACTTTAAAAAAATAGGAATGGAAGGAAAATTTCCAAACTCTTTCTCTGAGGCCAGCATCACCCTGATCCCCAAAACAGACAAAGAGCCCATTAAAAAAGAGAATTACAGACCAATATCCCTGATGAACATGGATGCCAAAGTACTTATCAAGAATCTAGGATCCAATAGGATCCAACATTACAGTAGAAGGATTATCCATCACGACCATGTGGGATTTAACCTGAGATGTAGGTTGGTTCAACAATCACAAATCAATCATTGTGATAAGGCACATTAATAAAAGAAAAGACAAGAATGGTATGATCCTCTCAATTGATGCAGAAAAAGCATTTGACAGAATACAGTATCCTTTCCTGATTAAAACTCTTCATAGTGTAAGGTTAGAGGGAACATTCCTCAATATCATAAAAACCATCCATGAAAAGCCCACAGCAAATATCATTTTCAATGGGGGAAAGCTGAGAACATTTCCCTTAAGGTCAGGAACACAACAGCGATGCCCACTCTCACCACTATTGTTCAACATAGTACTAGAAGTCCTAGCATCAGCAATCAGACAACAGAAAGAAATGAAATGCATTCAAACTGGGAAAAAAAATTTCACTCTTTGCAGATGATCTAATGTATTTTTTTTTATTTCAGCTATTGTAGTTTTCAACTCCGTTTTTAAAAAATACTTTATATATGTTTATTGAGGGTCTCACTGAGTTCTTCCCCTCTTCTGTCCAGTCCAGTGAGCATCTTTTTGATCATTACTTTAAATCTTTGTCAGGTATATTTCTTATCTCTGTTTCATTTAGTTCTTTTTTCTGAGGTTTGTCTTATATTTTTTTCTTTTGGAGCTTATTTCTCTGTCTCCCCATTTTGCTTGACTTTCTGTGTTTGTTTCTATGAATTAGATAGAATAGCTACTTTGTTTAAACTTGAAGGAATGGATTTGTGTATGGTTGTCCCCTATGTAGACTGTGTGTGATTGGTAAATTTTGATGGCTGGCTGGAGCTGTAGTTTGTGTGGGCTGGACTTCCCAGGGCTCTCTATGCAGGGGGCACCTTGGCAGAACAGTTAAAGCTGAAGTGCATGAAGATTGGTGCATTCCTTGGGGTCTTCATGCAGTGGATGTCTTGGCAGGATAGCTAAGCTACAGTGGGTGCAAGCTGGGGTGTCCCAAGGCTGTACATGCAGAGGGCACCTTGTTAAGATAACTTAAGTTAATGTGGGTATTAATTGGGGTATCTCAGGGCTTTATGCACAGAGGGTGTCCTGGCAGGGCCATGGGAGCTGAGGCCCAGTGTGGTCTGGGATGTCCCTCGGCTTTTCACACAGCAGATGCCATAGCAGGACAACAACAGCTGAAGTGGGTTCAGGCTGGTGGCTCCAGAGGTTCTATTCACTGAGCAAATCCTGGAATGACAGCTGAAGCTGAAGTGGGTGCAAGCTGGGGAGTCCTGGGGCATTCCTCCCTGGGGATATTATTTCAGGGCATTTAGAACTGAGGTGGTGTGCAGAAGGAGAATTTCCAGGGCTCTCCATGCAGAGGGCACCCTAACAAGAGACCTGAAGCTGACATGAATGGAAGCTGGAGAACCTGTGGCTCTCTGCACAGTTGGAAACCCTTTCAGAGCAGTTAAAGCTGAAGTGGATGCTGGCCAGTTTGTTCCAGTGTTGTATATCCTGGGGGAACCCTGGCAAGACAGCTGAAGCTGAAATGGGTACAAGTTTGGATTTCCTTGGGCTCTCTGCACAGAGGATGCCCTAGAAGGATAGCTGAAACTAAAGTAGGTACAAGCCAGGGAGACCCATGGCTCTACAAACAGAAGGTACCTTGGCAGGGCATCTGCAGCTGAAGTGGATGTACACTGGGATGTTTCAGGACTCTCCACATGGAGTGTTAGAAAGAGAGGCAGAGCTGAGATGGGGTGTAAGCTGGGAGGTCCTGGGGCGCTTCATACAGGGGGATGCCCTGGCAGGACAGCTAGAGCTAAAATAGGTATGGGCCAGTGTTATCCCTGGGCTCTCCACACAATATGTGCCCTGGAAAAACAGCTGAAGATAAAGTGGTTGCAAGCCAGGTTGTCCCAGGTCTCTCCACACTGAGGGTAACCTGATGGGACAGCTGAAGCTGAATTGGATGCAAGCCAGGGAGTCCCAGGGTGCTCAGCACAGGGGGTGCTCTGGCCAGGTGATTGAAGCTGAGCCTAGGTATGGGCAGGGGTAGTTCAGGATACTCTGTGCGGGGGGTGCCCTGGCAGGGTTGTTTCAATCAATGCAGGCATGAGCTGGGGGTTCCCAGGGTACTCTGCACATGATTTACTCTGGTAGGGATCCTGGGTCTGAAGCCAGAAAGTTCTGGAGTGCTCTGCACTGAGGGTTCCCTAGCAGGCATTCTGAAGCTGAGTGGTGTAGGCCTTGAGTGTTCCAGAGTGCTTTGTGCCTGCGTCACCTTGGTAGGAAGGCTGGGGCTGTAGCAAGCTCTCACCAGGGGTGTCCCAATGTGCACTTCCCTGTGGCCTCCTTCATGGGACAGCTGGGGTTGGTATGGGTTAGGGACCCTGGGCTCATTGCAGCAGTGGGTTGGTTAGGGTGCCTGGACTGTGCACTATTCTGTGCTTTCAATGGGAAGGTGTAGCATAGACCTTGTCAGTCAGCCCTTTCCCTCCAGAGAGCATTTCGGCAGCTCACTCCACTGTTGGGTAGAATTCTAGGGCTGGCTCTCTTATACACGGTTGTTTTTTAAAGCTGTGGCTTTTTTTCTGCGCCCCAGTGCAGAGAGCTTGTATTTGCTGATGCTGCAGTCCAGCCAGGGAGCCCAGGCTCTGCTCTCAGTCATGTTATTGAGGTAGAGGGGGAGTGTAAACTATGTCTGCCAGCCACTTTCACCTGGAAGACATTCCAGCAGCTACCCTGCTGTTTGGTGGAGTCCTAGATCTGGCTCTTTTATATGCTAGGTGCTCTTTTAAACCACAGCTTTTTTTTTTTTCCTGTGTCCAGATGTGACTAGGGCTAACGTGGGCTTATGGACCTGGGACTCACTGAAGCAACAAGCTGGTTATAGTGTCCAGACCCTGCTCTGGTCAGCACTTTTAAGGTGTAAGTGGAGGGTAAACTGTTGCTCTCCTGTCCCTCTGTTTCAGACTGTTTTCCCATGCTCTCCCGTGGCTTGGCAGAGTTCTAGGGCTGGCTTTTTGATATGCTAGTTGCTCTTTTATAACACAGCCTTGATTCTGTGCCCAGAGACAGAGGAACCTGCTCCCAGTCCCTCAGTACTATCTCTCCTCACTGCAGCTTGCAGCATTATAGGTAGGGGTTCCCTTTGTTACCATGTCTCCATCCCTCTTGTTCCATCTTTTATTTTGTCATTCTTTCTAAAGCTGTTTAGTTGGCCCTCAGTTCTTCTTGAGGAGGAATTACTCTATAAATAGGTGTAATTTGGTGTGTTCCATGGAGGAGGTTAGGTCAAGGTCTTCCTACAGTGCTATCTTGGACCCAAACTCATAATCTGCATTATTATTTTCCATTATTTAGGTTGTCTTTTTACTTTCCTGATGGCCTTCTGTGATGCACAATTTTTTTTTCAATTTTGAGGAAGTATAATTTATCTATTTTTGTTGTTGCTTGTGCTTTTGATGTATTTCTGAGAATCCATTGCCAAATCCAAAATCATGAAGATTTACTCCTATGTTTTCATCTAAGAATTAATAATTTTAGTTCTTAATTTAAGTCTTTGATCCATTTTTAGTTAATTTTTGTGGGTGTTTAATGTGATTCTTTGCCATGTGGATATCCAGTTGTCCCAACACCAATTGTTGAAGATATTATTCTTTTATTTTCTTGTCTTGACAACCTTGTTGAAATTGACCCATATATGGGTTTGTTTCTTGACTCTCAAGTATTTTTCATTGATCTATATATTTCTATATTCGTGACCCTCCTATTTTCTTGTGATAAGATATACATGGTATGAAATTTACTATCTAAAGCAATTCTAAGTTTACAGTTCAGTAGTTTTATGTACACTTACACTGTTGTGTAATCTATTTCTGGAACTCTTTTCATCTTGCAAAACTGAAACTCTAAATGCACTAAACAATAACTCTCCATTTTCTTCTCCCCCTAGTCCCAAAGAATCACCCTTCTACTGTTTCTCTAAATTTGACTACTCTAGGTACCTCATATAAATGGAATCATATAGTATTGTTCTAGTACTTTTTGAATATTATTGTTGTTTAACTTTTCAATTTCATTCTTGGGTCACTAGTCCATAGGAAACCATGATTAGATAACTGATTGTTGCCCTGTTCAGGGTGTTTCCTTATGATGAAGCTTTATGTATCTTTGGAGAGAAAGAAAATGTCTTCATGTCTGTGACTGATAATTGGATAATATCACATGGAAATATGTTGTTAAATATGTGTAGAACATGAGTAAAGGTGTTAAGAAATAAATGTGGTAAATTGTGATACTTTTCAGCCTGTTCGTTTTCATATTCATTCATTGCTCTATATTTTTGTTGTTATTTTTGGAGGGGAGATATGATCACAGAGATGAAGTTGCATCCTAAAATGTGTTTCCTAAGGGAGAGAAGGAGGATAAATACTATGGGTTCATTTAATTCCTCACCCTAAAATATCTTGCTTCCTTTTTTGTCAAACTCAGCCAGAAGCCAGGTGACATGAAAGACTGAGAAACATAGACTATAGGTATTACCCATCCTTTAACAGAAAGTAGAGCAGTATGTCCTTGATAAACTTATTCTTAAAGCTATACTTATATAACTTCTCCCCAGGTTATTTTCTAATCAATTTTATTTCTTCCAAGCGACTCACAAACCATCCAAATCATTTACAACTGTGCCTGAATCAGTGTAGATTTATAACTCAGGGCACTTTTTTTTTTCTTCAAAAAGGATACAAGATGTATTCTCTGAAATTCTTCCCACTTGGAGAATTTTCCTTCACCACTGTCCTTTTGAGGCACCCTTGAGTGGGGTGGTAATGCAGCAGTAGTTCATTTCCACCAAGTGCCAGCATATCATAAGACTCTATAAATTATGTCCACTTGTTATTTTCCTCTTTCTAGAATGCTCATGAGGTCTCAGGAATGGGTCACAGGGTGAGGATGCAGTGCAGGTGGAGTAGGTATTGTGGGATGCTGAGACTATTATTCATATGAATTAGTTCACCTCCTGAACCTACTCAAACCAGAACTATTTAATAACAAATACCTGATACACATGCCCACACTTGTGGCTTGGTGGATCTGATCGCACACAGCTTGGCAGCTCAAATTGCATGGTCACTTGATGTCCCATACTGAAATGTTGACCTCTTTGCAAGGGACAAGCAGTAAGCCAGGCATTCCTTCTCAAGAAAGGAAGATTTATAGACAGAGGAATCATGTATTTATTCCAAAATTCTATAGCAAGCTTATTTAACAATAACATTCCAAACACAACATTCTTCTGAGCATTTAATTCAAGTGTCAGGCACATTTACACCACAGCTTTTATCTGATGCACGGATTAACCTCACCTTCAGCTTCACTCAAAACTAACAGCCTTATGGGTTATGTGATAAAAGTGGTCAGCACAATACACTGAAATATAGCATATGTTGCCCTCAAATACAAAAATGGCTGAAGATCAGCAAAAACTTTGGATTTAACCTAAAGTTATATTTGTAATTCCTTAAATTGGACATATCTCATGAAATTTAGTTTTTATTTTCTTTACTATGATACACATTTTCAGCTGTAATAATTATTCTAAATACTATTTGGCTGTATTCAACAATTTTTATATGTGGGATTTTTTTTTAAAGATTTTATTTATTTATTTGAAACGGAGAGAATGAGAGAGAGAGCACATGAGAGGTGGGAGGGTCAGAGGGAGAAGCAGACTCCCTGCAGAGCAGGGAGCCCGATGCGGGACTCGATCCCGGGACTCCAGGATCATGACCTGAGCCGAAGGCAGTCGCTTAACCAACTGAGCCACCCACGCGCCCTATATGTGGAATTTTAATCATGCAGTGCTAAGTGTATTATAATTATATATTTAAATTTATGTTGTGATATCTTATTTGATAAATACATTAAAAGTTTTTAAAATTTTTCACATATTGTCACAACATGAATGGACCTAGAGGATATTATGACAAGTGAAATAAGTCAAACTGAGAAAGACAAATACCATAAGATTTCACTCATATGTGGAATCCAAAAAAAAATGAATAAACAAACAAAAAGCAGAGTCATAAATAGAAAGAACAAACTGAAGGATGCCAGAGGGGAGGGAAGTGGGAGATCCAGCCTTCCAGATATGGAAGGAATAAGTCAAGAGAATAAAAGACACAGCATGAGGAATATAGTTAGTGATATTGTAATAGTGTTTATGATGACAGATGGTAGCTAAACTTGTGTCGAACACAGCATTATATATACAAAAGTTAAATCACTATACATGGCATAGTATAGAAAAGTTGAATCACTATACAACATAGTGAAACATTAGTGAACATTAGTGAAACTAATGTTACATTGTGTATCAACTATACTCAAATAAAAAAATTAATTCACATATTATGATTGTTAAAATATCTGCTTACTAATTTCAATCTTCATTGAAATTGTACCCATTGAGTTGTAACCAGAGAATTGTATTTTACCAGATTTCTGGAAATGTGCTTTCCTCATAAACTAATATATGGCAAATTATATTAAAAGTTCCTCTTGTTAAAAAAGAGTTCTTTTTCTTTTTTAAAAAATGACACGTTTTCTAAAAGTCAGGTGCAAGCTTCCATATATGTTTATTAATTCAGATTTGTTATCTGTCATGCTATGTGTGATTTTCTCCTTACTAATTTTTTGTGAAGTTAATGTTTCAATTGACAAAAATACTTAAAAATCAAAAAATTATTGTGAATGTGTCCATTTTTTTTCTTGTGATTCTGTTTTTTTCCCCTTATCTATTTGAATCTGTGTTATTAGGAGCTTATAGGCTTAAAACTTTTATCTTGTAATTGAGTCTATTTATCATTAATAATGACCCTCTTTGTTCCTAAACATTCTTTTTACTTTAAAGTATATTTTTTTTTGACATAGTTATTCCAGTTTCTTGTGTTTAACATTTATCTAACATTTTTTCCTTTATTTTACTTTTATCCTTTTTCTGTCGTTGTTGTTTAGGTGTGTTTCTTATTAAAAACACAGATACCTGATATTATTTATTTTTAATTTAACATAATTTATATTTTAAATGGAGATTTAGTTTATTTATACTTATTATGATTGATGATATATTTGAATTTATAGCTAACATTTTAGTTTGTGCTATTTACCATTTATGTGCTTTTTACACTTCTTCCTTTTATTCTTTTGGACTGATAAATTTCTTTAAATTGTTCCTTCTTTATTCATTGGAAGTTATCCACTCATTCTTTTCTTTTGGTGTTTACTTTTAAAATTATAACATTAATAACAATATAAGTATCTTGAAATGCTTTAAGTCTGATCACTCCCTTCTATTTTTACACCCTGCAATTGTATAATATTCTAGTTACAACAGGATTTTGCCAAAATTGTTACAATTTTAACTTACATACACAATATTTGTTTACATTTACTCATGTGTTTACTAGTTTTGTTTTGTGTTTTTTGGGGGTTTTTTGTTTGTTTGGTTTTGTTTTGTTTTCTTGTCACCATACCTTCTGGAACCTTCAAAACTTCAACATTTCTTCTTCATCAAATTTCCTCTTCTTGAGGTCTACCCTCTTGGAATTCTCTTTAGTAATGTTTTAATTATGAAAATTAAAAAAAATGGCTGTCTGAAAATATGATTATGTAGAATAGTTGTAAATGCAATTTTAGGTTGACATTAATACTACTCTTGTATTTTAAATATATCATTGTACTGTTCCCTCATTTAATTTGTTTTTGAGAAGACTTCCATCAGTCCACTTATTGCATCTCTGTGATTACCTGTCATTTTTTTTCTTTTTCTCTTTTGAATCTGTCTGCTTTGAAATTTGGCCCATTTATTAAAATGATCTATGTGAATACTTAATTTTAATTGTACTCCTGGGAATTTTTTCTACTTCATGAATATAATGATTCATATCTTTAATGAATTCTGAAAAACTGGCAATCATTATATCTTTAAATAATGTCTACCCTACATTGTCTACATAATTATCTTTTGAAATTTAGATGAGATTATTTAAAATCTCCTTAGTTTATTTATCCTTTTTCTCTCTAAACTTTATTTTTATATTCCCCATTTCTTTTTCTCTCCTTGGTACATTCTGGCTATTTTATTTATGTATATATTCTAGTTCACTAAATCTTTTTTTTCAACTGTGTTTGATTGATTCTTTAACCTGTGCATTACAGCTTTTCCATGAGTTATTTGTGGCCATTTCTGTTTTTTTTTCCTTCAAATCTTTCCATTTCATCTAAGGTGTCTACATTTTTGGCATAAAGTTGTCCATAATATTCCCTTTAATTCCTTTATAATTTCCATCAATACCTGCTTTTTCATTTTGGATTTTGGAAATTCATGTCTTTTCTTTCAATTTCCTTGTTAATCTAGATAAAGGTCTTTTAAATTTTGTTTAAAAATGTCAAAGAAATAATTTGGTTTAATTGATTTTCCATATTATATTTGTTTCCTAATTAGTTTATTTTGTATCAGATATTTATTCTTTTTTTCTGATTGCTTTGAGTTTAGCTTGCTCATTGTTTTCTAGTTTTTTAAGCATGGATTTTGATGATTGGTTTGAGACCTGTTTTTTGTTTGTTTGTTTGTTTCTAATATAGGTGTTAAAAACTATAAATTTCTCTCCAAACCCAGTTTTACCAGCATCTCATAAATTTTGGTATTTTGCATATAAGGATTTTTTGTAAGATTTTATTTTTTATTTTTTTTTAATTTTTTTTTAAGATTTTATTTATTTATTTGAGACAGAGAGCATGAGAGGGAGGAGGGTCAGAGGGAGAAGCAGACTCCCTCCCGAGCAGGGAGCCCGATGCGGGACTTGATCCCGGGACTCCAGGATCATGACCTGAGCCGAAGGCAGTCGCTTAACCAACTGAGCCACCCAGGCGCTCCTGTAAGATTTTATTTATTTATTTGAGAGACAGAGAGAGCAAGAAAGAGAGCATGAGCAGGGGAGAGGGGCAGAGGGAGAGGGAGAAACAGACACCCCACCCCACTGTGCAGGGAGCCTGATGTGGGCTTCTATCCCAGGACTCTGGGATCACGACCTGAGCTGAAGGCAGATGCTTAATGGACTGAGCCACCCAGGAGCCTGCTATAAGTTTTTATTCAGTTCAAAATAAAATTTTGAAATTTTACATGTGATTTTGTCTGATCCTTGATTACTTAGAAGTGTATTTTAGAATTTTCCAAATATTTGGGGAGTCCCCAAATTTACTTCTGTCATTGAATTTTATTTTAATACTGTGGCAAGCACAGAACATATTTTGAATGATTTAAATATTTTATACTTACTGAGACTTGTTCTATGGCCTACCATATTGTGAAGAAACTGCCCTCCATACAGATGAAAAGAATGCCTATTTTGATGTGTTGGATTATATTGCAATTTTATACATGTAAATTAGTTGAGAGTGTTAATTAAATCTATATATTTGCCAAGTATCTCTCTAGATAACTAACAATTATTGAGAGTGGGATATTGAAATCTGCAGTAATAATTGTTGAATTTTCTCTTTCTTCATTTCTGTTATTTGTGCATCATGTAATTTGGGACTTTCTTATTAGTTGCATATAAATTTATAAATAACATATTTTCTTGATGTATTGCCCATTTAACCATAATAAAATGCCACTGTTTTCCTCTAGCAATATTTCTTACCTAACATCTATTTTCTCTTATGTTAAAATATCCACTTCATTTCTATTTTACTGTTTGCAATGTATATATATGTACATAGATTTCCACCAATTTACTTTTAAGCTATTTGTTACTTTGCTCCTAAATTGTCTTTTTCCAACAAAAAATAGATGAATCTTCCTTTTTCATTAAAAATCTCCTATTTTGAGATAAAATATATGTAACATAAAATTTACCATTTTACTGATTTTTTACCATTTTACCCAAATTTACCAAGCCGTTCTTCAGTGTACAATTCTGAAACAGACTGCTTTGATTACTACAGCTTTGTAGTATAGCTTGAAATATGGGTTTGTGATATATACAGTTTTTTTTTCTTTTTCAAGATTACTTTGGCTATTTTGGGACTTCTATGGTATCATACAAATTTTATGACTATTCGTTCTAGTTCTGTGAAAAAAAGTTGTCAGTGTTTTGAAAAGAATTGCACTAAATCTGTATATTGCTTTGGGTAGTATGGACATGTTAACAATACCAGTCTGTGGTGTGTAACATTTTTCCATTTGTTTGTGTCATGTTCAATTTCTTTCATCAGTGCTTTCTAGTTTTCAAAATACATATTTTTCTTTTACCTCATGGTACTCCTTTCTCACTTGCAAAATTTCTGCTAGAAAATCTGATAGTCTCATGAGAATTTGTTGTATGTAACTATTTTCTGTTGCTGCTTTCAAAATTCTCTCTTTAATAGTACATTTTGCCATTTTAATTATTACATGTTTTGGTGTGGACCTCATTGGGTTGATTTTGTTGAGCTTCTCTATACCTTGTGGATCTATATGTCTTTTTCCTTCTCCAGATTAGGGAAGTTTTCAGCTATTAATTCTTCAAGTAAATTTTTAGCCCCCTTCTCTCTCTTCTTCTGGGACCCATATAATGTGAATGTTATTATATTTGATGATGTTGCTGAGTTCCCTTAATGTATTGTCATTTTTCCTTTTTTTTTCATTTTCTTTTGTTGTTGTTATTCTTCAGTTTTGTTGCTTTCCAATACTCTGTCTTCCAGCTCATTGATTTGTTCATGTGGCTTCTCTAATCTACTATTGATTCCCCCAATATATTGACCTGCAGGGTGCTCTGCTTGCTTTGTCCCCTGAGAGATTTTTGTTGGGGGATGGAGCTGACAGTCAAGCCAGATACCTGTTGGTGCTGCAGATGCACTGATTGACAGCACATACTCCTTGCACTGCCAGTTACAAGGTGTTGCTGATGGGACTGTGAGTATACTGATGTGTGTGTTTATCTTCCCTTCTCCCTAGGGCAGGAATCGCTTTGGAATGGTGCCAGTCCCGATTGGGGCTGCTTAAAATAGGAGCTTCGTTGGAGAGACTGTTGCCAAGTGTGGCAGGTTGGATGCAGTGGATCCACAGAATATGGGGGCAGGGTGTGCAGTGTTAGCAAGGTAGCTGGGGAGCATTTGTGCTTCCTCCTACATACATCAGACCATTCAGGCTGTGGTAAGATTGGAGACAAATGGTGTTTTCCAGATCCCTCAATCCTGGAGAAGTCCCCCCAAAGACCCCCATCCCCCAGCACATGCTGTGAGACTGGTAAACAAATGTTCTTCATGAGCACCCTAGGTGCCACCAAAACCATTGCTTCCATGCTATACCTTGGAAGGGCCACCTGTTACATTGCTTCCCTAAGGGCAAAGACTCAGACCCCCCATTGCCTTCTGGCCATCCCAGAGCCAAGTCTGATTTTTAAAGCACTTGGAGTTAAGCTCTGCTGGTTATAAAAACTCATGAAGTTAAGTTCTACTGGAATTCAAAATCAAATATTATGGGAACTTATCTTCCCAGTGAGAGTTCCCTGTGTCTGGGGTGATTAGTGTGGGTCCTGTTCCTCTGCTTCCTCATTGCTTTTGTTGTCCTTACCATTTGTTGTTAGTCTCTCAAGGACTTTGGTTCCTGGCTACATCTCAGCCCCTCGTACCCTTTGTGATTTGTCCTTCTCTCTATGATTAACTGTGGACAGTCTGTTCTGCCAGTCTTCGGATCATTTTCTGGGTTGGATGCACTGATGTGGCTGTTATGTAAGTGTGTCTGTGGGATGAGATGAACTTAGGATCCTCCTACTCTTCCATCTTCCCAGAAGTTGATCTATACATTTATCTTTTGATTGACATTTGGGTTGTTTCCATCTTTTGGCTATTGTGAATAATGCTGCTATTAATATTGATATACAAATATCTCTTAAATCCTTTCCTTAAATTCCTTTGAGTGTATACCTAGAATAGAATTACTGGATTATATAGTAATTCTATGTTTAATATTTTAAGAAAACACTGTACTGTTTTTCCACAGTAGCTACACCATTTTACATTTCAGCAGAAATTCAAATTTTTTCCAGTTTTATCACATCCTTGATGACTGTTGTCATTTTCTGTTTTGTTGTTGTTTGTTTTTATAATAACCATCTTAATGAGTATAAAGTGGTAATCCATTGTAGTTTATATTTATATTCTCCCAATGATTAGTCATTTTGAACATCTTTACAGGTATTAAAGGCCATTAGTAAATCTTTATAGAAAGAATGCTTATTCAAAAATTTTCTCCATTTTTAAGCTGGATTTTTTTTTGTTGCTGAGTTGTAGCAAAATATATCTATGTATATGTATATATACCCCACATCTTACTATGATATATGCATATTTTCTCCTATTATGTATATTTTCTTTTCACTCACTTAACAGTGTCCTTTTATGTATGAAGAGTTTTTAATTTTGATAAAGTTCAACTTGTTCATTTTCTTGTTTGCCTGGGGTTCTGTTGTTATATCCAAGAAACTGTTGACAAATCCAAGGTCATGAAGCTATTTTTCCTATGCTTTCTTATAGATTTTTTTTGTTTCAGCTCTTAAATTTAAGTTTTTGATCAATATTGAGTTAATTTTTGTGTATGGTATAAGGCAAAGATAAAATTTTATTCTTTTTCATGTGGATATACATTTTTTCAGCACTAATTTGTTGAAAGGACTTCTCTTTCTCCAATAAATGGTCTTGGAGCCCTTTCAAAAATCCTTTGACCAAAACATGGCAGAGGAATAGGGGACCCTATTCCAACCAGTCCCCAGAATTGAGCTGGATATCTACCAGACCAGTCTGAACACCCACAAAATCAGCCTGAGATGTAATAATATAGATCTGGATCTCTACAAACAGAATATTGCAGGCGGTTGGTTTTGAGGTATGAAGCAGGGAGCCGTGATTCTAAGGGCACATATCCAAAGATAAACGGAAGGGAGAAGGAGCTGCCATAAGTTCTGGCACCAGGAAGGTGAAATAACACAGGAGCGCAAAAGCCTCCCATGCTGGGAACCAGGCACAGACTCACAGACTGGTAGCAACGGGGAAAGGACTTTACGGCAGCCCCCCAGACTGAAACCTGGAGTGGCGGGGCCAGGTGTGTGAACTGAGGGCACTAACCTGGTCCTGTACTACTTGTGGCAATATCCAAAAGACATATATCTAACCAGAGCTGATACTGTGGCTGGACCAGCCCTTGTAGTTCTTATTTGGATTGCAAAATGCCCCTCAGCAGCAGCCAACAGGGAATTTAAAAAGACAAGATTAGTTACTCACAAGTCCAAGTGTGTACACAGCATTCCCAGGGCCACCGAGTGATGTCATGGATACAGAGAAAGATAATACAGACCCAGAGTTCTGCCTTTATTGGGGTCAAGGGTGGGGTGCCTAGAGTTTCATGGATTCATTTTTATTAGTGAATTTAAAATGTAAAATCAGGAATTAGAGTAAAGGAAGTGAAAATCAAGGAGTCTATCAAATGTTTAGTTATCTTTCTCCTGAAGCTTTCTTAAAAAAAAAAAAAAAGGAGAACCTTATTGGGGTGCCTGGCTGGCTCAGTCAGAAGAGTAACTCTTGATCTTAGGTTTGTGAGTTTGAGTCCTATGTTAGGTGTAGAGATTACATTAATTAATTAATTAATTAATAAAAAACAAAACAAAAAACAAAACTTTATGGGTGTTGTGTCCTGGCTCTTTATCTAATGGGATAGCTGGTAATGTGTTTGTTCAAGATAAATGTCTTTGAAGTGGATCATTTGGCAATCAAAAGATTAATGTCTGGCACTTATAATAAAAAAGCTAATTGTTGGGGCGCCTGGGTGGCTCAGTCATTAAACGTCTGCCTTCGGCTCAGGTCATGGTCCCAGGGTCCTGGGATAGAGTCCCACATCAGGCTCCCTGCTCTGCAGGGAGCCTGCTTCTCCCTCTCCCACTCCCCCTGCTTGTGCTCCTTCCCTCACTGTGTCTCTCTCTGTCAAATAAATAAAATCTTAAAAAAAAAAAGCTAGTTGTTGAGCACTTATGCTATGGTGTATAGAAATTCGACTTTTGTGTTGATTTTGTATCCTTTACATTTGTTGTATTTATCAGTTCTAAAATGTTTTTTAAATGTAAACTTTAGTTTTTATCAAATAAGATCATGTTATCTGTGAACAGAGTTAACTTTCTTCTTCCTTTCCAGCGTGGACCCTTCCTTTTCTTTTTCTTTCCTAATTGCATTGTTTAGAATTCCCTCTACAATGTTGAATACATAGTAGCATAAACAGGGATTCTACTATTGTTCCTAATCTTAAGTAACAAGATTAATCTTCCACAATTGTATATGGCATTAATTGTGGAGTTTCAGAAATAGCCTTTATTATGCAGAAGAAGTTATTATCCATAACTTGTTATTATCTATGACAGAAGAAGTTACTATCTATGATTAGTTTGTTGACTGATTTTATCATGATATGCTATGTTTTGTCAAATGCCTTTTTCTCCACTAATTGAAATGATCCTGTTTTTTTTCTTCTTCATTCTGCTAATGTGGTGTATTGTATGGATTGATTTTCATATGTTGAAGCATCCTTACATTATATGAATAAATTGCATTAGGTCTTGACATATAATCATTTTAATATGTTGTTGAAATTGTATTGATAATATTTTGTTAAGGATTTTTGCATCAACATCCATCAGGGATATTGGTGTGTAGTTTTTGTTTGTTTGTTTGTTTTTAGTGCCTTTGTCTGGCTTGGATAGTAGGTTAATGCTGAGTTAGACAGTTTTCTCTCTTCAAATTTGGGAAGAGTTTCAGAAACATTGCGATTAATTCTTCCTTAAATGATTGGTAGAATTCAACATTAAAGCCATCTGCTCCAGAGATTCCAGAGATTTTCTGTGTTTACAGGTTTTTGGTTACTGTTTTAATCTCTTTAGTAGCTATATAACATACCTCAACATCATAAAGACCATATATGAAAGACCCACAGCTAATATCATCCTGAATAGGGAAGAACTGAGAGCTTTTCCCCTAAAGTCAGGAACATGACAAGAATGTCTGCTCTCACCACTGTTGTTCAACATAGTACTGGAAGTCTTAGCCTCAACAATCAGACAACAAAAAGAAATATAGACAGCAATCAGACAACAAAAAGAAATATAAGACGCCCAAATGGGCAAGGAAGAAGTCAAACTTTCATTCTTTGCAGATGACATAATACTCAATGTAGGAAACCTGAAGGACTCCACTAAAAATGGCTAGAACTGATATATGAATTCAGCAACTTTGCACAATATAAAATCAATGTACAGAAATCTATTGTATTTCTATACACCAAAAATGAAGCAGCAGAAAAATAAATCAAGGAATAGGTCCCATTTACAGTTGCACCAAAAATCATAAGATGCTTAGGAATACACCTAACGAAGGAGGTAAAGGCTCTGTTCTCTGAACACTATAAACACTTATGAAGGAAATTCTTCAAGACACAATGAAATGGAAAAACTTTCTAGGCTCATGCATTAGAAGAACAAATATTTTTAAAATGTCTATACTATTTAAAGCAATCTACACATTCAGTGCAATCCCTAGCAAAATAACACCAACATTTTTCACAGAGTTAGAACAAACATTTCTAAAATCTGGATGTTATACAATGAATCATGGAACACTACATCAAAAACTAATGATGTACTGTATGATGACTAACATAACATAACATAATAAAAAATAAATAATAAATAAATAAATAAAATAAAATTTGTATGGAACCAGAAAAGACCCTGAGTAGCCAAAGTAATTTTAAAAAGAAAATGAAAGCTGGAGGCCTCACAATTCCAGACTTCAATTTGTATTACAAAGCTATAATCATCTGGATGGTATGGTCCTGGCACAAAAAGAGACAAACAGATCAGTGGAACAGAACAGAAAACTGAGAAATGGACCTTCAACTGTATGGTCAACTAATCTTTGACAAAGCAGGAATGACTATCCAATGGAAAAAAAAGACAATTTCTTCAACAAATGGTGTTGGGAAAACTGGGCAGGAACCTGCATAAAAATGAAACTGGACCACTTTCTTAAACCATACACAATCATAAATTCAAAATAGATGAAAGAGCTAAAAGTGATAGAAGAATCAATCAAAATCCTAAAGGAGAACACGGGCAGCAACCCCTTTGACCAGTCACAGCAACTTCTTATTAGACACATTGCCAGAGGCAAGGGAAACAAGAGCAAAAATGAATTGTTGGGACTTCATCAAGATAAAAAGCTACTGTACAGTGAAGGAAACAACAAAACTCAAAGGCAACCTACAGAATAGGAGATATTTGCAAATGGCTTATCAGATAAGAACAAGTATCCAAAATCTATAATGAACTTATGAAACTCAATATCCAAGAAATAAATAATCCAGTTAAGAAATGGGCAGAAGACATGAGCGGACATTTCTCCAAATACTTACAAATGGCTAACAGACACATGAAAACATGTGCAACATCACTCATCATCAGAGAAATACAAATCAACACCATAATGAAATATCACCTCACACCAGTCAGAATGGCTAAAAATAACAACTCAAGAAACCTAAGATGTTAGTGAGGATGTAGAGGAAGGGGAACCCTCTTGCACTTTTAGTTGGCATGCATATTGGAAAACAGTATGGAGGTTCCTCATAAAGGATGCCGAGAAAGGAGAACCCTCCTACACTGTTGGTGGGAATGTAAGCTGGTGCAGCCACTCTGGAAAATAGTATGGAGGTTCCTCATAAAAATAGAACTACCCTATGACCCAGCAATTGATCTACTAGGCATTTATCCAAAAGATACAAACATAGTGATTCAAAAGGGCACATGCACCCCAACATTTATAGCAACAACATCCACAATAGCCAAAATATGGAAAGAGCCCAGATGTCTATCAACAGATGAATGGATAAAGAAGATGTGATACACATACACACACACACACACACACACACACTGGAATATTACTCAGCTATCAAAAAGAATGAAATCTTGCCATTTGCAATGACATGGCTGGAACTAGAGTGTATTATGTTATGTGAAATAAGTCAGTCAGAGAAAGACAAATACCATATGATTTCACTCATAATGTGGAATTTAAGAAATAAAACAGATGAACATAGGGGAAGGGAAGGAAAATAAGACAAAATAAACCAAACCATAAGCAGCTCTTAGTTATAGAGAACAAACTTGATTACTGGAGGGGAGATGGGTGGGTTGATGGTCTATTTGGGTGATAGGCACTAAGGAGGGTGCGTGCTGTGATGAGCACTGGGTGTTATATGTAAATGATGAATCACTAGGTTCTACTCCTGAAACCAATACTACACTACATGTTTACTAAATTGAATTTAAATAAAATCTTTTAAAAATATTTTTAAAGATTTTATTTATTTGACAGAGAGAGAGAGAGCACAAGCAAGGGGAGCTGTAGGCAGAGGGAGAGGGAGAAGCAAGTTCTCCACTGAGCAAGGAGCCCAAAGCAGCGCTCGATCCCAGGACCCTGGGATCATGATCCAAGCCGAAGGTAGATGCTTAATCGACTGAGCCACCCAGGCACCCCTAAATAAAATCTTTAAGAAAGAAAAAAAGTTTGGGATAGATTGGAAGATGGCAGTGGAGTCAGAGGACCCTAGACTTCCCTTGCCCCATGATACAACTAGATAACTACCAAATAATCCTAAAAAACTCAGAAATTGCCCTGAAAACTGTCAGAAAAAAATCCACAACTAAAGGTAGAAAAGAGCCCACATCAAAGAAAATAGCTAGTGCATAGACACAGTTTAGAGAAAAAGGAATTGTGGCTGCAGTGGTGGGGAGGGAACCTTCTCTTGGAGAAGGTCAAGAGGCAGACTATCCCACAGGGTAGCACAGTGGGGAAATGAATCCCCATGACAATTGGCCAGGAAAGTAAGAGTGACCAAATAGCTTGAGTTCATGCAACTACCAGACCTTAAATCCTGGTGCTTTTTAAATGTCAGTGGGCCTGGCTGGGAGAGAGTATGGAGGGCATTGCACTGTCCTTGAAGAGAAAGCAGGCAACAATCTGTGGACATACAGCATGTAAACAGCTATCTGAAGAGTGCCTGGGGCACAGAGTGGGGAGATTATTTACTTATCTCCAAACATGTCCCAGAGAGATGACATTCACAGAGAGATCCCTCCATGAACAAAGTAACTGCCAGTTGCCATTTCCCTCTCCCGCATCTCCTCATAAGCACAGGGCCACCTGCAGGAACCAGTGAGTGTCTACACTAGCTACCTAACTTGCTTACACCAATCCCTGCCCCCATGCTCTGGTGGACCCGCCTGTCCCAGTCGTGTTTGCCTCAGTCACAGCCTGGCAGCTTCACTCTCCCAGAAGACCCACTCAAACTCCTGCTTGCAATGTTTCTCTCAATGTGAAACTTTTGCAGAGCCTCAAATCAAGCAGTGCTGGATTAAAGTCCCATTTCACAAGAAGACCACGGCACACATAGTTAAATGGAGACATATTCAGACCAGGGACCAAGCACTGCCCACAATAGGCAAGAGAAGCCTTTGAAGACAACTTGCCTGAATGGTAAAGGAGCCAGGACGAAGCACCAGAGCTCACACAGCACACACTGGAGGTAGTCCCAAGAGTGCCAGGCCCTGGAGAAGAAGGGAGACTACAGAGCAGGGCATTATCATCAAGAACAGAAGATGTACATGACTTTCTTACCACAGAGAAACAGGAACAGAAACTTAGGCAAACGAGAAGACAGAGAAATTTATCCCAAATGAAAGAAGAGGGCAAGGCCACAGCCAGTAACCTAAGTGAAGCAGATATAAATAACATGCTTAATAGAGAATGTAAAGTAATGATCATAAGAATACTCATTGAACTTGAGAAAAGAGTGGAAGACATGAGTGATATCTTTAACAGAGAGGTAAAGAATTACATAGCAAAGATAAAAGGCTCAATAAATGGATGAGAAACATGCTTGATGGAATGAACAGCAGGCTGGGAGAACAGATGAATGAATTAATGACATAGAAGGCAGAGTAATGGAAAGAAAACATGCAGAACAAAGGAGAGAAAAAAAATCATGCAAAATGAGAATAGACTTGGAAAACTCAGGAACTCCATCAAAATCAATAACTTTTGTATCATAGGAGTCCTGGAAGAAGAGAGAAAAAATGGAGCAGAAAGATTACTTGAAAAACCAATAGCTAAAAACCTCCCTAATTTGGGGAAGCAAACAGATATCAAGATCCAGGAGACATCCAGAACCCCTAACAAAATGAACAGCACCAGATTCAAGACATGTTGCAATTAATCGGCAAAATGTAGTGATGAAGAACAAATTTTGAAAGAAGCAAAGCAATTTTACAAGATGGCAGTGGAGTAGAAAGACCCAAATCTTGTCTAGTCCTACAACTAGATAGCTATCAATTCATCCTAAATACTCCAGAAATTGACTGACAGAATAAACTCCACAACTAAAGGGAGAGAAGAAGCCACATCAAAGAAGGTAGGACAGTGGAGTCACAGTTTAGGGGACAAATGTGGTGTAATGTTAAGTTGTTTATCTGAACATTTTTTTCCTTAATACAAGCATTTATAGCATAAATTTCACTCTAAAATTTGTTTTTGCTCTATCTCATAAGATTTGGAATATTGTATTTTCATTTTCTTTTGTTTTGAGACATATTTTCATTTGCTGTTTGATTTCTTATTTGGCCCATTGCCTGTGCAGTACTGTGTTAATATTTACATAGCTTTAATGCTTTTCTTTAAAAATTTTAGTATTAACTTGTCTATATCTACCAAAAATTTTCTGAGATTTTGATTAGAATTCTACTAAATGTATGCATAAATTTGGGGAGAATTGACATCATTACAATATTTATTCTTCTAATCCCAGAAAAAAAAGTATTTGTCCAGTGACACAAATGAAAAAAAAATAAATGCCCCACCCACCCAAGAAAAAGCAGCAAAAGAAGACAGTAACTTACAATGGAAAACCCATAAGGCTAGCAGGGGATTTTTCAGCAGAAACCTTCCAAGCCAGAATGGTGTTCTATGGTGTGTTCCAAGTGCTGAGAGGGAAAAAATCTGGAGCCAAGAATGCTCTATCCAGGAAGGATATCATTCAGAATAGAAGGAGAGATAAACAACTTCCCAGACAAACTAACACTAAAGGTGTTCATGACCACTAAACCATCCCTGCAATAAACATTAAAGGAGATTCTTTGAGTGGGAAGGAGAGACCAAAAAGGATAGTATAAATGTAGGAAATACAAAAGCAGTAAAAATGAATATTTATGCAAAAAAAAAGTCAGGGAACTCACAAAATAAAAGGATATATATATATACCTAAAAGGTGGAGAAGTGAAAAGTAAAGAATGGGCTCAAACTTAAATGACAACCAAAAATCACTAATACATATGCAAAGAATAAAGAGAAAGAAATCCAAATATATCACTAAAGAAAATCAGCAAACAATGAAAGAGAGAAAAGCAAGAAAGGATCAAAGAAACTCATAGGAAGAATCACAAAACAAATAAAATAATAATAAACATATCTTTCAATAATCACATTGAATGGAAATGGACTAAACATTCCAATCAAAAGAAATAGATAGGGTGACATAATTGATAAAAAAACAAGACCCATCTATATGCTTACCACAAAAGACTCATTTTAGACCTAAATACACCTGCACATTGAAAGTGAAGGTATGGAGAAACATCTACAGTGCAAATGGATATAAAAGGAAGCCAGAGTAGCAATAATTATATTTGAAAAAATATACTTTATTTTTTTAAAGATTTATTTATTTATTTGAGGGGGGGGCAGAGGGAAAGAATCTTCAAGCAGATTCCCCACTGAGCAAGGAGCCTAACACGGGGCTTAATCTCATGACCCATGAAATCATGACCTGAGGCAAAACAAAGAGTTGTACTCTTAACCAAATGAGCCACCCAGACATCCCTCAGGGGAAAAAAAAATATATATATATATATACATATATATATACACAGAGAGAGAGAGAGAGAGACAAGAGTATTACAAGAGGCAAAGAAAGATAATATATAATAATAAAGGGGACAATTCAACAAGAAGATGTAACGGTTTAAAATACTTATGTACCCAGCAAGGAAGCACCCAAATACATTAAACAGCTAATAATAAAGGAAATAATAAAAAAAATAATACAATAATAATAATAGGGGACATTCACACCCACTTATAGTAATGGACAAATCATCTGAATTAACAAAGAAACAATGTCTTTGAATGACACACTGGATCAGTTGATCTTAACAGATATATTCAGAACATTGCAACCCAATTCAGCAGAATATACATTCTTTTCAAGGGTGCATGGAACATTCTTCAGAATAGATCACATATTAGATCACAAAGTAGGCCTTGGCAGTACAAAGAGATTGAAGTCATACCATGCATCTTTTCTGACCACAACATTATGAAGTCAACCACAAGAAATAATCTGGAAAGACAACAAATACATAAAAGTTGAACAAAATGTTCATAAACATTGTATGGGTTAACAGGAAATCAAAGGAGAAATTAAAAAAATGATGAAAATGAAAACACAATGGTCCAGACCTTTGTGATGCAGCAAAAGCAGTTCTAAAAGGGAAGATTATAGGGGCGCCTGGGTGGCTCAGTCATTGGGCATCTGCCTTCGGCTCAGGTCATGATCCCAGGGTCCTGGGATCGAGTCCCACATCGGGCTCCCTGCTCCGCAGGAAGCCTGCTTCTCCCTCTACCACTCCCCCTGCTTGTGCTCTCTCTCTCACTATGTCTTTCTCTGTCAGATAAATAAATAAAATCTTAATAAAATAAAATAAAATAAAATAAAAGGGAAGATTATAGCAAAACAAGCCTACCTTAAGAATTAGGAAAAATCTCAAATAAACAACCTAACATTACAATTAAAGGAGCCAGACAAAGAACAAAATACAAATCCTAAAAACAGCAGAAGGGAGGAAATAATAAAGATTAGAGCAGAATTAAATGACATAAAAACTAAAAAAGACACTAGAACAGATCAGTGAAACCAAGATCTGGCTCTTTCAAAAAATCAATAAAATTGATAAATCTCCAGCTAGACTTATCAAGGAAAAAAGAGAAAGGACTAAAAAAAATAAAATCACAAAAGAGAGAGGAGAAATAACAACTATCATCACAGAAGTACAATCATAAGACTATATTATGAAAAACTGTATGCCAACAAATTGGACAACCTATAAGAAATGGATAAAGTTCTGGAGACATATAAAATACTAAAATTGAAACAGGAAGAAAGAAAAATTGGACAGACTGATAACCAGCAAAGAAATTGAATCAGTAATCAAAAATCTCCCAACAAACAAAAGTCCAGGACCAGATGGCTTCATAGGGGAATTCTATCAATCATTTAAGGAAGAGTTAATACCTATTCTTCTCAAACTATTCCAAAAAATAGAAAAGAAAGGAAAACTTTCAAATTCATTCTAGGAGGCGAGCATTACCAGTTACCAAAACCAGATAGGACGCCACTAAAAAAGAGAACTACAGGCCAATATCCATGATGAACATAGATGGAAAAATCCTAAACAAAATACTAGCAAACCAAATCCAACAATACATTAAAACAATTATTCACCATGATCAAGTGGGATTTATTCCTGGGTTGAAAGTGTGATTCAATATTTGTGAGTCAAACAACGTGATACATGACATCAATAAGGGAAAGAATGAGAACCATATTATCATTTCAATAAACACAGAAGAAACATTAGACAAGGTCAAACATCCATTCATAATAAAAACCCTCAACAAAGTAGGTTTAGAGAGAACTTACTTCAACATAATAAAGGCCATATATGAACTACCCATACCTAACATCACCCTTAAGGAGAAAAACTGAGAGCTTTTCCCCTAAGGTCAGGAACAAGACAAAGATTTCTACTCTTACCATTTTCATTCAATATAGTACTGAAATTCCTAGCTACAGCAATCAGACAATAAAAAGAAATAAAATATATCCAAATCAACAAGGAAGAAGTAAAACTATCACTATTTGCTGATGATATGATACTATAGATAGAAAGCCAGAAAGATTTCACCAAAAAATGGCTACAACTGATAAATGAATTCAGTAAAGTCACAGGATACAAAATAAATGTACAGAAATCTGCTGTATTTCTATACACTAATAATGAAGCAGCAGTAAGAGAAATTAAGAAAACAATCCTATTTATAATTGGACCAAATATAATAAGATACCTAGGAATGAACCTAACCAGAGGTGAAAGACCTGTACTCTGAAAACTACAAAACACTGATGAAAGAAATTCAAGGTGACACAAAGAAATGGAAAGGCAGTCCATGTTAATGGATTAGAATAACAAATATTATTAAAATCTCCATACAATCCAAAGCATTCTACAGATTTAATGCAATCCATATCAAAATATCAACAGCATTTTTCATAGTGCTAGAACAAACAATACTAAAATTTGTTTGGAATCACAAAAGACTCCAAATAGCCAAAGCAACATTGAAAAAGAAAAGCAAAGCTAGATGCATCACATTGGCACAAAAATACACACATAGTTTAATGGAACAGAATAGAAAACCAGAAATGAATCCACAATTATATAGTCAATTAATATTTGACAAAGCAGGAAAGAATATCCGATAGAAAAAAGACAGTCTTTTCAACAAATAATGCTCAGAAAACTGGACAGCAACATGCTAAAGAATGTAACTGGAGCACTTTCATATACCATTCACGGAAATAAATTCAAAATGGATGAAAGACCTAAACATGAGACAGGAAACCATCACAATCCTACAGGAGAACACAGGCAGTAAACTTTTTGACACTGGTCTCAGCAACTTCTTACTAGGTATGTGTCCTGAGGCAAGGAAAACAAAAGTAAAAATGAATTGCTGGGACTTCATCAAGATAAAAACTTCTGCACAGCAAAGGAAACAATCAACAAAACTAAAGAGTCTCCTTCAGAATAGGAGAATGTATTTGCAAATGATGTATCTAATAAAGGGTTAGCATCCAAAAGATATAAAGAGCTTATAAAACTCAGCACCAATAAAATGAATAATCCAAATACAAAATGGGCAGAAGAAATAAACAGACATTTCCCCAAAGAAAACATACAGATGGCCAACAGAGATATGAAAATTTACTCAACATCACTCATCATCAGAGAAATACAAATGAAAATGACAATGAAATATAACCTCACACATGTCAGAATGGCTAAAATCAATGCAAGAAACAATAGGTGTTTGCTAGGATGTGGAGAAAGGGGAACCCTCCTACACTCTGGGTGGGAATTCAAATTGGTGCAGCCACTGTGTAAAATAGTATGGAGATTCCTCAAAAAGTTAAAAATAGAACTACTCTAAGATTTAGCAATTACACTACTAGGTATTCACCCCCAAAATACAAAAATTCTTTAAAACCAAGTGATACATGTACCCCTATGTTTACAGAAGCAGCATCTACAATAGCCAAATTACGGAAACAGTCCAAGTGTCCATGGACTGATGAATGGATAAGGAAGGGCTGGTATATGTATGTCATCATGACCTGAGCCGAAGGCAGATGCTTGACTGACTGAGCCATCCAGGCTCCCCTAGAGAATTTATTTTCAAACTTAGTACACAAAATTGTCATATGGCATGCTTGTCAAAAATGAAGTTTTCAGGGTGCCTGAGTGACGCAGTTGGTTGAGCATGGAACTCTTGGTTTGGGCTTAGGTCATGATCTCAGGGTCCTGAGATTGAGCCCAGCATAGGGCTCTGTGCTCAGCATAGAGTCTGCTTAGGAATCTCTTTCCCTCTCCTGATGCCCCTCTCCCATCTCTAAAAATAAATAAATGACTCTTTTAAAAATGCAGTTTTCTAGGGTGTTCTGCTGCAGGTTTTTAATGAATATTTTTGAGGCCAAGAATCTTGCATTTTTGACAAACATCACAAAAATTTTCATATATAGGGCTCAGTTTGTTAAGCGACTGCCTTCAGCTTGGGTCATGATCCTGGAGTCCCAGGATTGAGTCCCACATCAGGCTCCCTGCTCGGCGGGGAGTCTGCTTCTCCCTCTGACCCTTCCCCCTCTCATGCTCTCTCTCTCTCATTCTCTCTCAAATAAATAAATAAAAATCTTTTAAAAAATTTTCGTATATATCCTCCTCCAACCCTATTTTGAGAACTTCTGTTTAAAATCTTTGTATTTTCAGTAGTAATTAATTGAAAGGATACTCACAGAATGCTAATAGATAGCTGTATTTCCTTTCATTATGTATTTGTGGGAAAAACCTGATTCATTCCATGTTTGACTGAGCACTGGTTTGGGTCAATCATTACTTCTTTTAAATTTACTTATTGAGTGCCTGTCATGCGCCAAAGTTCTAGGGTTAGGTGTATAGCATTGAATAAAAAAGGTAAAAATCTTTACCATTGTAGAGTTTCATTTTAGTGGGAGTACATAAACAACAAACAATAAAGATATAATAGATATACAGACTTTAAATATTTTTTAGAATATATTAAGATCTCTGAATATAACTAAAACAAGGAAGGGTGATAGGGAGTGTTGGGGTAGAAGTAAACATGTAAAGAGAATGGTGAGAAAAATTCTCATTGAGAAGGTTAATTTTAAATAAAGACTGAAAAGATATGAGGGAGTGAGCTATGTCTAAAGAAAAGTTAAAAAAAAAAGCAATCCAAGCTGAGAGAGTAAAAAAAGCAATGGCTGTGAGTCAAGATGTGCCTTGGCATATTATTGGAAAGAGGCTTGTGTGGCTAAAACAGAGTGAAATAGGGGGAGATAACTGAAGATCAGGTAAGAGGTCTAGTGGGTTGAGGAAAATGGAAGGTCATGTAAGGTCTGTAGGTCACTGTAAGGATTTTAACTTTTATTTGGAGTGAAATGTGACACCATTGAGGGTTTTGAGCCCAGAAGTGATACAACATGGACTGCCATGTTTTAACCAGTTTACTCTAGCTGCTGCTTTGATAATACATTGAAGCTGTGCAAGAGGAATAGGTAGAAGCAATGAGATAGGTTATGCCACTGCAAAACCACCAGGTCTTGCAGAATATAGAGGCAAATTCCAATATGTCCTGTAGTTGCAATTTAAGTTAATCGACCAAAGTAGATTGCAAAGTAAGAAATTTCTGAGACTCAGTATGATAGATAATGTACAATTCTCTTTTCAGTCATATGTAACCTTAAATTTAAAATAACCCCACAAGTTAGCCTAATTCTAAATGGGCTAAGGATATTATACTGTTCTGCACAGAGAATACATACTGATAGACAATCTTACAAAATGCCACTGAAAAATATCTTCAGGTTATAAGAGTATGATGTAAACCTATATTTAACAGGTTTATCCCATGCAACATAGGCATTATCATCACAAAGTTAATATCATTTTAGTAATATCATTAATTGTCAGTATTATGTGATTCAGCATCTGGGCCTGCAAAGATGAAGTCAGCCTCAAAACCACTATAACCCAGAAATGACTTCACTGAGCTGCAATGCAGATGGATTAATTTCACTACTGTAAAGTCAACTTAGTTGAACATTAGCTACATCACAAAATTCATTACTGTTTTCTGGATCAAATTATAATGAAGTAATTTCCCTTGAGGTTAATACTTAGATAGCCCTTAGGGTGATCTCCTTGGACTTGACTTGAGAGCAGCCTTCCATTACCCTACCACCAAATAAATTGGCTTTTATCAATTGCATATTGATATCTATGATTTGAAAGAGTTTCAAATGAGATCCATATGGTTTGTGGCACTCTATGCTCAAACAACTGAGTGAATGAGAGGTTTTTTTGTTTGTTTATTTGCACAGATGATAGAATCAATAACAAGTGGTAAAAAATAAATGTGAAGGGAGAGACACTGGTGGCTGTAATTTAATTATGCTTCTCACTTTGCAAAGGAGCCACACCTTTGCTGCATCATTCCTATCACTCAGATTTCAAATTCTCAAAGAACAGCTGGTATAGAGTTCATGCTTAAAATTCCACATTGACCAATTAAATTTGGGGAATAAAAGATACTGTTAAATTTAGTGTCATGGCTATTACTATCATAATTTTGGTTTATAGGTGACATATTTTATGTTCTCGAAGAGTTGAAGTTTTGCAATGTCAAGCCTAAATAAAAACATATACGAAAATGATGAATTGTGGATCACTACATCAAAATCTAAAGATGTGGGGCGCCTGGGTGGCTCAGTCATTAAGCGTCTGCCTTCGGCTCAGGTCATGATCCCAGGGTCCTGGGATCGAGCCCCGCATCCGGCTCCCTGCTCCGCGGGAAGCCTGCTTCTCCCTCTCCCATTCCCCCTGCTTGTATTCCCTCTCTTGCTGTGTCTCTCTCTGTCAAATAAATAAATAAAATCTTTAAAAATAAATAAATAAATAAATAAACAAACTAAAGATGTATTTTATGGTGACTAACATAATATAATAAAATAAAATAACATATAAACCTCAGTGGTACAGACTGATTTTTTTCAAATATATTTCTTTTGTAATATCCATAATTAGCAACACTGTCAGGTACCTTCTATAATATTTATTTAAATTCAAATAAAATTTAAAATTCAATTATTTATTCAAAATGAAATGGCCAGTAAATAAAATAAATAAGTAAATATATTGTAAAATTTGATCATTTATTTAAATTTTAATCATGTTACATCAAGCATTAAAAAAGAAAACAATATTCAGGTTATTTTTTGCCAACATGGAAAGTTGAAAGAAAAAGATTGTACAATAAGATACAAAATAATCAGCCTTGGTATATTAAAACCTTGACATTAAACATTAGCTGTAAGAATGCAGACATTGCCCAAGTACCTACTCTACATAGCTGCTTTAGAATTCATGTCTTTATATGCACAGATTTGTACATAATTTAACTTACTGAATTCTTAAAATTTCTTTCTTTGTTTTCCCATTGGGAAAAATTCTTAGTATTTTTAATTTGCTCCTACTACAATAATATGAATTAGTTACTACTAGTCTCTTCATTTTATCATTGAGAACACTAAGATTTAGAGGTTATTAAACATCTCCAAATTTAAGTAGTTGTAAATACTGAAATCAAGATACAGCCTGTTGTACTTAGCAACTATGTTAGAAAAATTATTCATTCATATGTGCATTATGTACCTTGCTAACATCTTTCATATAATTATCATCCTGGCAAATACATTCTTTTCTCTTCAATCATAGTAAATCTTTTTTTTTTCACTTTTGGTTCTATTATATTTATTTTTTAAAATTTTATTTGATTATGTTATGTTAATCACCATACCTTACATCATTAGTTTTGATGTAGTGTTCCATGATTCATTGTTTGCATATAACACCCAGTGCTCCATTCAATACGTGACCTCTTTAATACCCATCACCAGGCTAAACCATCCCCCCACCCCCCTCCCCTCTAGAACCCTCAGTTAGTTTCTCAGAGTCCATAATCTCTCATGGTTTGTCCCCCCTTCGATTCCCCCCCCTTCATATTTCCTTTCCTGCTATCTTCTTTTTTTTTTTAACATATAATGTATGATTTGTTTCAGAGGTACAGGTCTGTGATTCAACAGTCTTACACAATTCACAGCACTCACCATAGCACATACCCTCCCCAATGTCTACCAACCAGCCACCCCATCCCTCCCACCCCCCACCACTCCAGCAACCCTCAGTTTGTTTTCTGAGATTAAGAATTCCTTTTTGATGTAGTGTTCCATGATTCATTGTTTGCCTATATCACCCAGTGTTCCCATTATAGTAAATCTTAACTTATTTTATAATTCAAAGGAGCATATAGAAGAGAACATGAATATGATAATTAATTTTCAAAATCATAAATTTTGTCAGTCACCTCATTCCTATGTGCTATAATTCCTATTTCCGTAATGAGAACATTAATGCTTACTTATTCCACATTTATGCTTCAATAAACTCAATGCTTTTGTGACTAATCTATCCATTTGCCAAATTATTTTTCAGTTTATTGCTTAAAAATTACTTGGACAAGCAATAAATACTGTGTAGGCATCCAGTATATGCAATACATTGCTCTGGTTATAGTGCATAATATAGCAAAAGAGATGACATAACATTCATGAAAGAACCGAGTATCTGGAGAGATTAGATTTCTACAAAAACACATCTGTGATATAGAGAAGAGTGTGAAAAGTGTCAAAATAGAGGCGCAAAATTTCATGTGAGTTTAGAAAATAAAGATTAGATTTATATAAGATCACAGAAGAGTACATGGAAGAGGTGGTATTTGCACAGAAACGTGAAGGGTTGTTGGAATTGAGAGGCAAAGCTAGGAAAAAAAACCCCACAACATTCTATTTGGAAGGAGAACCACGAGTGAATTCACAGAAGCAAAAATAGCGCACACTTTGCAGTAATGGAAATAATCTGCCTACGTGAAGAAATGCAAAGGAGGAATTACATTGGGAAAATATTTGGAGACTTTAATTCCACCCTAGGTGTTTAGACATTATATTTTAATTAGTTAAGTATTAAAAATGGTTTTGAGCACATAAATAATATTATTTAAGTTGTGCTTTAGGAATTAGGCATCTCTTGTTTGGTTATCATTATGAATGAAGTAACTGAACCATATGAGGTTATTTCTGACATTAATAAAAATGGATGGGGTCAACCAACCTGCAATTTAGCCATTGCTTATTATTAAACTGTAATAACAAAAACACTCATATCAATGATGTAAAACTAATAATGGAAGGTTGTAACTTGCCATTTCTTTGAAACACAAAAATTGAAGCACAGCTGGAATTACCTTAGCTACAAAATTTACTTTTACGGTTTTTTACATGGGTTTACCCAGGTAGAGCTTGCAATTTAGTGCATTTACCTGTGTACTTTTTCATGTAATAGTATGTATTAATGATATTATAAACATAAATATGAAAATTCCTTGCACTTAAACCTCACATTCAACTTTACTAAATTTTTTATTGAGTTTTTCTTTTAATTCTGATGCAATTAACATACAGTGCTATATTAGTTTCTGGTGCACAATATAGTGATTCAACAATTCCATACATCACGCAATGCTCATCATGAAAAGTGCACTTCTTAATCCCCATCACCTATTTAACCCATCCCCCCCCCTTCGCATTGGTAGCCATCAGATTGTCTTCCATATTTAAGACTCTGTTTCTTGTTACATCTCTCTGGCTTTCTTTTTTTTTTTTTTTTCATTTTCTCATTTGTTTTGTTTTATAAATTCCCCATATGACAGTATATGGTATTTGTTTTTCTCTGAGTGACTTATTTTGCATAGCGTAATATTCTCTAGCTCTATCCACAGCATTGCAAATGGCAAGATTTCATTCTTTTTTATGGCTAAGTAATATTCCATAGTGTATGTGTGTGTGTGCGTGTGTGTGTGTGTGTGTATACCAGTTCTTTATTCATTCATCAATCGATGGATGCTTGGCCTCTTACCATAATTGGGCTATTGTGAGTAATGCTGCTATAAACATAAGGGAGCATGTATCACTTTGAATTAGTGGTTTTGTATTATTTGGGTAAATTCCCAGTAGAGCAGTTGCTGGATTGTAGGATAGTTCTCTTTTTAGTTTTGTGAGGAACCTCCATACTGTTTTCCACAGTGGCTACACCAGTTTGCCAATGAACCAACAGTGCAGGAGTGTTCCCCTTTCTCCACATCCTTGCCGACACCTGTTGTTTCTTGTGTTGTTGATTTTAGCTATTCTAAAAAGTGTGAGCTGGTACTTTTGATTAGTGTTAATATGCATTTCCCTGATGATGAGTGATGTTAAGCATATTTTCATATATCATTGGCCATCTGAATTTCTTCCTTAGGGAAATGTCTTTTAATTTTCTGTCCATTTTTAAATTGACTTTGTTTTTTTGGGTGTTGAGTTATGTAAGTTCTTTATATATTTTGGATACTAATGCTTTCTTGGATATTTCATTTGCAAATATCTTCTCCCATTCCATAGGTTACCTTTTAATTTCATTGTTTCCTTCATTGTGCAGAAGCTTTTTATTCTGATTAAGTCCCAATAGTTATTTTTGCTTACTTTTCAAATTTTTTTAAAAAAAATTTTATTATTTTATATTAATCACCATACATTACATCATTAGTTTTTGATGTAGTGTTCCATGATCCATTGTTTGTGCATAACACCCAGTGCTCCATGCAGTACATGCCCTCCTTAATACCCATCACTGGGTTAACCCATCCCCCCTACCCCCCTTCCCTCTAGAACCCTCAGTTTGTTTCTCAGAGTCCATAGTCTCTCATGGTTCATCTCCCCAACTGATTTCCCCACCTTCATTTTTCCCTTCCTACTATCTTCTTTTTTTAATGTATAATGTATGATTTGTTTCAGAGGTACAGGTCTGTGATTCAACAGTCTTATACAATTCACAGCTCTCATCATAGCACATACCCTCCCCAATGTCTATCACCCAGCCATCCCATCCCTCCCACCCCCCACCACTCCAGCATCCCTCAGTTTGTTTCCTGAGATTAAGAATTCCT
>NC_138385.1:52509533-52514634 GCF_054177405.1 Leptonychotes weddellii
ATTGACAAGAATAGGTATTAACTCCTGTTAAATGTTTGGAATAATTCCACTGTGATGCCATCTGGCCATGGGTTTTTGTTTTTTGGGAGTTATTCAATTACTCATTCAATCTCCTCAGTGGTAAATGGTCTGTTCAAATTTTATATTTCTTCTTGCTGCAGTTTTGGTATGTTATATATTTCTAGGAATTTATCCATTTCTTTTATGTTATCTATTTTTTGTGTGTGTGTCAAGTTTTTATTTAAATACTCGTTAGTTAACATATAGTGTTATATTGGTTTCAGGAGTAGAATTTAGTGATTCATCACTTATATATAATACCCAGTTCTCATCACAATGTGTCCTCCATAATACCCATCACACATTTAGCACAATACCCACCTACCACCCTTCCAGCCACCCTCAATTTGTTCTCTATAATTAAGAGTCTTTCATGGATTGCTTGACTCTCTTTTTTTCTTTCATACCCACCACTATGTTCATCTGTTTTGTTTCTTAAATTCCATATGTGAGTGAAATCATATGGTATTTGTCTTTGACTGCCTTATTTAGCATAGCATAATACACTCTAGTTCCATCCATATAATTGCAAATGGCAAGATTTCATTATTTTTGATGGCTAAGTACTGTTCCATTGTGTATACACACACACACACACACACACACTACCTTTTCTTTTTCCATTCATCAGTCAGTGGACATTTGGACTTTTACATAACTTGGCTATTGTTGATAATATAATATATATAATAATATTATTATAATAATATTGTTGATAATGCTGCTATAAACATTGGGGTGAATGTGCCCCTTCAAATCTGTATTTTTGTGTCCTTTGGGTAAATATCTAGTAGTGCAATTGCTGGGTTGAAGGGTAGGTCTATTTTTAACATTTTAGGAACCTGCATACTCTTTTCCAGAGTCATTGCACCAATTTGCAGTCCCACAAACAGTGTAAGAGGGTTCCCCTTTCTCGGCATTCTTGCCAACACCTGTTGTTTCCTGTTTTGTGAATCTTAGCCATTCTGACAGATGTGAGGTGATATCTCATCATGGTTTTAATTTATATTTCCCTAATGATGAGAGATGTTGAGCAACTTTTCACGTGTTAGCTATTTGTATGTCTTCTTTGGGAAAATGTCTATTCATGTCTTCTGCCTGTTTTTAAACTGGGTTAGTTATTTTTTGGGTGTTAGTTTGATAAGTTCTTTATAGATTTTGGATACTAACCCTTTAACAGATATGTCATTTGCAAATATCTTCTCCCAATCCATAAGTTGCCTTTTAATTTTGTTGTTTCCTTCACTCTGCAGAAGCTTCTTACCTTGATGAAGTCCCTATAGTTCATTTCACTTTTGTTTCCCTTGCCTCAAAAGATGTGTCTAGTAAGAAGTTGCTACAGCTGATGTGAAAGAGGTTGCTGTCTATGTTCTAGTCTACCTTGGCATTTTGTCAAGGTCTCTGTCTTCTATGTGTTAGGAAAGCCTGTTATGTTTCCTGCTCCTGAGAATAATGGCTATATAAGAAGAGGTCATATAATGTCCAGTGCCTGGTGCTTCAGGAAATGTTCCTGTTGTATGCTGTGTGGGGTCTGCTATTGTGTTTTTGCTGCTCTTTCCTTCAGGTCAGTCCTGTGCAGACTTTCTTGTTGCCTTCAGTGGGAAGTGTTTGGACTTTCTCAAGCATGCGGCAAGTTTAAACGAGGTGTGACTTGGTCTGCTTTTTAAAATAAGCCTGTTCTTATTTCCACTAGAACTGAAGTTTTGTAGCACTCTATAGTCAGTAGATTTGGTGAATGAGGGGAATTTGTGCTGGCCTGCTGTTGCTCTGGCTCTCAGACACACTTGCTCTAGTAAAAAAAAAAAAAAAGCACCAGCAGAGCTCACAGGGGTGTGGCTTAGCATAAGGGGCTCAAGACTCCACTGTGGGTACTGTGCTGCTCACTGAAATCTGTCCCTCCTGATGGGCAGAGCATAAAAATTTACCAGCCTGCTCTATCGTCCCAAGAGGGGATTTCCCACCCACTACTGTCTAGGTAGTCCTCACAGAGGAGTAATGTATTTCCCCTTGTGTGTTTCTGGCATCCCTCAGATACCTGCCTTCACCCTTTGTGTCCAGGCTGTCTGTCCACCTGGCAGTACAGTGTACCTGTGTCTTATCTTACCAGTGGAGGAGTTTCAAAACTCCAAATTTTAAGGAACCAGCACAGCAGGGACCCACACTGATCCTCTGGGGGAGGGTCTTGCTATACTGAGGCTGGTGCTATTTTATCCCAGATAGGCAGTCACACCAATGCACAGGGGCTTGGAGTTTAGAGTAACACAGCAAAAAGCTGGCATACAAGTTAGCTCCCCTCAGCAGGTGTCTCTGCCCCTATGCTAAAGAATGGGGCAACACAATTGTGCCCACCAGATCTTTTGTCCCCAGAGTGGCAGTACCACCTCTCCCAAAAGCACTCCAGGAAGAGGAACTATCTCTCCTTTCAGACCATGTTGTCTGCTCCCAGGCCTCTGCCCCCCTTCTCCACAGGAGCATCACTATGCCTGTCAGTCAGGCTTCACACCAGCTACTGTATGGACTTCTAAAACTTCAGTCTTTGAACTCCACTTATTGTAAAAACTCGCGATAATCTGTCCCTCTCATTTTTCCAGTCAATCGTTTTGGGGAAGTGTTTTCCTTGTGAAATCCCTGTACACTGCTCTCTCTTTCTTTATCTTTCTCTCTACTCTCTCCATGATCAGGGCTTCCTCCTCTCTACACCTGTGATTCTTTTTTCCCCTAAATCACATCACCACACTTCCTAACTTACATGATGCCATCTTTTCTCCCTGTAGTTGTGCAGTCTGTTCTCTCATTCTCTCATTTCTCAGGTTGATTTCTTGGGAGTCCAGAATGATTTGATATTTTATTGCTGTGTTTAAGGGATGAGGCAAGATTAGGGTCTCCCTACTACTCTATCATCTTAACTCCTCTCTAGGTTATCTAATTTTTTGGCATAAAGATTTTCATAGTATTCTCTTACATTTGTATTTCTGTGGTGTTGGTTGCTATTTCTCCTTTTTCATATGTGAATTTATGTGTGTACTTTCCTCTCCTTTTTATTTATTTATTTATTTTTGAAGAGTCTGGCTAGAGGTACATAAATTTTGTTTCAATGAACCAAGTCCTGGTTTCACTGATATTTTATATATATATATAAATATATATAAATAAATATATAATATAAATATATATAATATAAATATATATATAAATATATAAATATAAATATATATTTTAGTTTCTGTACTATATATTTCTACTCTAATCTTTATTATTTCCTTCCTTCTGCTGGTTTTGATTTTTTGACATATGCTATCAAAAATTACACTGAGGGGCACCTGGGTGGCTCAGTTGACTGAACATCCAACTCTTGGTTTCAGCTCAGGTCATGATCTCAGGGTCCTGAGATTGAGCCCTGCATTTGGCTTGGACTCTGTGCTCAGTGGGGAGTTAGTTGGAGATTCTCTCTGTCCCTATCACTCTCCTTCTTACCCTCCCCCTTCTCATGCTCTCTCTCTCTAAAATAAAATAAGTAAATCTTAAAAAAGTTACATTGAATGTAAAAGGGCTAAAGCTCCAATCAAAAGACATAGGGGGACAAAGTGGAAACAAAACAAAACAAAACAAAACAAGACTCCTGTATATGAGTTGTTGCTGCCAACAAGAGACTCATTTTAGACCTAAAGACACATGCAGAATAAAAGTGAGGGGACTGAGAATTATCTATTAAGCAAATTGATATCAAAAGAAAGCTTGAGTAGCAATACTTATATCAGACAAAACAGATTTTAAAACAAAGATTGTAACAAGAGACAAAGAAGGACACTGTATAATCATTAAGGAGGCAATCCAATAAGAAGATATAGCAATTGTAAATATTTATGCACCCAACATAGGAGCACCCAAATTCATAAAACAGTTAATAACAAACATAAAGGAAATATTTGATAGTAAAACAATAAGAGTAGAGAACTTTTTTTTTTTTATTTTTACTATGTTCAGTTAGGCAACATATAGTACATCATAAGTTTTTGTTGTAGTGTTCAACGATTAATTAGTTGCATATAACAGCAAGTGCTCATCCAAACACGTGCCCTCCTTAATACCCATCACCTGGTCACTCCATCCCCCAAACCCCCTCCCTTCTATAACCCTCAGTTTTTTTTCCTGGAGTCCAGAGTCTCTCATGGTTTGTCTCCTTCTCTTATTTCTTCCCATTCAGTTTCCTCTCCCTTCCCCTATGGTCCTCTGTGCCATACCATATGTTCCACATATGAGTGAAAACATAGGATAATTGACTTTCTCTGCTTGACTTATTTCACTTAGCACAATCCCCTCAAGTTCCATCCATGTCAATGCAAATGGTGGGTATTCATCCTTTCTGATGGCTCAGTAATATTTCATTTTATATATGTACCACTTCTTCTTTATCCATTCATCTGTTGAAGGGAATCTCAACTCCTTCCACAGTTTGGTTTTTGTGGACATTGCTGCTATGAACATTGGGGTGCATGTGCCACTTCTTTTTACTACATCTGTATCTTTGGGGTAAATAACTAGTAGTGCAATTGCTGGGTCATAGGGTAGCTCTATTTTTAACTTTTTGAGGAAACTCCATACAGTTTTCCAGAGTGGCTGTACCAGCTTGCATTCCCACCAACAGTGCAAGAGGGTTCCCCCTTCTCCACAACCTCACCAACACTTGTTATTTCCTCTCTTGTTAATTTTGGCCATTCTAGCTGGGGTAAGGTGGTATCTCATTGTGGTTTTGATTTGTATTTCCCTGATGACTAATGGTGTTGAACATTTTTTCATGTGTCTGTTAGCCATTTGTATGTCTTCTTCAGAGAAGTGTCTGCTCAAGTCTTCTGCCCATTTCTTGACTTGATTATTTGTTTTTTGGGTGTTGAGTTTGAGAAGTTCTTTATAGATCTTGGATACCAACCTTTTATCTGGTATGTCATTTGCAAATATCTTCTCCCATTCCATGGATTGCCTCTTAGTTTTGTTGACTGTTTCCTTTGCTGTGCAGAAGCTTTTTATCTTTTTTTTTTTTTTT
>NC_138385.1:52515134-52530228 GCF_054177405.1 Leptonychotes weddellii
GGGCTCCTCCTCCTAGTCATTCTGTTGATGGGTGTTTGAGGGAATGTATAGAGTCCAAATTATTGGCCAGAACCCAAGCAAAATGCACCTGTTTTCTTGGGACCTTAGGGTTGCTGGCCTCGTTTTCCCAGCCTGTGTTCTGCTGGAGGGGCCTGCCGCACTGTTACTCAGGCAACCCTGTTTGGGCGGAGTTCCCCTGCCCCCCTGTGGTGGGGAATGCACTCAGCGGGAATCAGTTTTGGGGGCTTTTGTTCTCTGGCAGCTTTCCCTGGAGGCTTTCTGCGTCTCTTCCGCGAGTCAGAGCAGAAGAGACCGTTTCCAACCCTCTGCTTTAGAGCAGAGAGACCTCAGTCTGTTCTTCAGTGAGCTCTCCACGCCACACCATCTCCATTTCTGTCTGTGCTGCTATAAACTGCAGGGTCCTGGGTTGTGCACCCCTCCACAGCGCCCCCAGTCCTGCCTCTAGGTCAGGCACGTCTCTATCCTTTGTGCTTCTAAAACCGCCAGCTGCTCCCAGCTCGCCCGCTCGACCCCGCAACTCTGGGTTTCTGCCCCGGGGGCTGCCCTAAAGTCCTTTCCCCACTGCTACCGGTCTGCGAGTCTGCCCTGTCCACAGCGTGTGAGGCTGTCGCTCACCGGCGGTGTAGGATCCCCATGGCCAGGCACCCTCCCGCTGCCGTTTATCCTCTGATATCTGCCTGGGGAATCAGGGCTCCCCCTTTGGTACCTCAAAACCAACCGCTTATGATATTCTGTTTGTAGAGATCCAGATCTTCTTACATCTCAAGCTGGTTTCGTGGGTGCTCAGAGTGGTCTGGTAGATATCCAGCTCAATTCCAGGGACCAGTTGAAATAGGGTCCCCTACTCCTCCTGAATCCTTTATCTCTTTATGATATTCCTTAGCTCTATGTTTAAGGGTTTCAGTCATGTCTTCCATTCTTTCTCAAGTGTAGAGAATATCCCTATGACCATCGTTTTAAATTGTCTATCAGGCATGTTACTTATTTCTGTTTCACTTAAGTCTCTGGCCATGGCCTTATTTTTTTCTTTTATTTTGGATAAATTTCTTTGTCTCCTCATTTTGTCTGCCTCTCTTTATCTGTTTCTCCATGTTAAGAACATCAGCTATGTATTCTGCTCTTTAAAGTAGTGACTTTATGAAAAAGAGTTCCTGGAGTGCCCTGCAGTGCAGTGTCCCCAATTCACCAGAACCTGGCACTTAAGGAGAGTATTCTATGTGTATTGCTTATGCCCCACTTTTGTGTCTCTGTCACTTTTTCTGTCAATGCAGTAGTCTGCACTGACTCTGCATGTTGAGCTGTGCTTTCTATCTGTGGTGTTAGAGGACTCAAGCATACCAGGCTTCAGGGGATACACCTGCAGGGGAACATGTTTGTTGGGATGTAGTGTTAGCAAAATTTGCACTGGGCCACTAGTCCCATGCCAGATCCCCAGGAGCACTGTGGCAGCTAGGGGCTGTGTGCCAGATTGTCATGTGGTGTGAGGATGGGAGAGGTTCATGGCAATGACTGGGCACTGCTGGGCTCAGGGAACTATGGTGGCTGGTGGCACGTGACTGGACAGGGTGCAGTGGCTGGGTGTGGTCACAGCTGTCTACCCAGCAGCTGAATAGGGTATACATATGACTTTAACAAAGTTTGCCCTGATCCCAGGGCCAAGTCTAGTGGGCTTGGAGTGGGAAAAACCTCAGGAGAACTCCTGGGCATGGTGCACTGCTAGCAGGTTGGTTAGCAAGTGTCTATGCAGCCCCACCTCCTGCAGATTGTTCTGTGTTTATATTGGAGAGCAGGGGAGCAAATAGTGCCTGCCAGATCCATTTTCAGAGAAACCCCCAATATGCTCTGAAATCAGTATGAATAAGTCTGTCTCCTGTTTGCCCCTAGCATTGCCTTAACAGTTATTTTTACATTGTGTCTCCACTTACCCTTCTGTCCTTATATGGGTGGCAACACAGCTATCACACATCCTCCTGGCTCACCCATTGCTGAGTCAGCTGACTTTTAAATTTCCAAGCTCCAAATCCCATGGTTATACAAACTATGAATTTCACCTCATCTGGTGTTTAGAGCCAAATGTTATGAGGATTATCTTCCCCATAGTAATCCCCTGGTGTGAGGGTCCTTTTCTCTCCCCTCTCCCTGCATGCAGCACCCTCCCTCCTGCAGGGAGCCTTCTTCCACTTTTCTGACCTTCCTAACTTTCAGATGCTGCTTCTTCTCTATACTTGGTTGTAGAGTTTATTCTGTAAGGCTTTGGATTGCTCTCCAATTTATTGACTTGGATGTGGATGATATCTACTTGTAAACATGAGATGTGGTAATCTCAGGTTCCTCCTACTCCACCATCTTCCCAAGTTCCTCTCCTTGAATTTTTACATATATTTTTGGATTCAGTTTTCTAGTATTTTGTTGATGATTTTTTCACCTATATGCATCAGAGATTTTAGCCTAGAGTTCTCTTTTTGTGTGTGTGTCTTTAACTGGTTTTTGTATCAGGGTAATTCTGGCATCATGGGATGAATTTGAAAGTTTTCCTTTATCTTTTATTTTTTGGGATAGTTTGAGAAGAATAGGTATTAACTCTTCTTTAAATGTTTGGTAGAATTTGCCTGTGAAGTCATCTGGCCTGGACTTTTATGTGTTGGGAGTTTTTTTAATACTGATTGAATTTCATTGCTGATAATTGGTGGTATGTTCAAATTTTCTTCAGTTTGGTAGGTTACAGTTTTCTATGAATTTATCCATTTTTTCTTTGTTTTTCAATGTGTTGGAATATAACTTTTCATAATATTCTCTTACAATCCTTTGTATTTCTGTGGTGTCAACTGTTATTTCTCCTCTTTCATTAGTGATTTTGTTTCTTTGAGTCCTCTCTCTTCCTCTCTCTCTCTCTCTTTCTCTCTTTTGGATCAACACTGCTAGACGTTTATCCATGTTGGTGATCTTTTCCAAGAACCAGATCCTGGTTTCATTGATCTGTTCTATTGTGTGGTTGTTGTTGTTTTAGTTTCTATTTATTTATTTATTTCTGCTCCAATCTATCATTTCCTTCCTTCTGCTAATTTTGGATTTTTGGTTTTTGTTCTTTTTCTAACTCCCTTAGGGCTAAGATTAGGTTGTTTATTTGAGATTTTTCTTGCTTCATGAGGTAGGTCTGTATTGCTATAAACTTCCCTTTTAGAATCACTTTTGCTGCATCTCAAAGTTTTGTACTGTTGTGTTTTCACTTTTCTTTCTCTTCACGTATTTTTTGATTTCTTATTTTATTTCCTTGTTGTTCCATTCATTGGTTAGTAGCATGTTATTTAACCTCCATGTGTTTGTGCTCTTTACAAATTTTTTCTTATGGTTGATTTCTAGTTTCATAGCATTGTGGTCAGAAATGATGCCTGGTATGACTTCAATCTTTTTTAAATTGTTGATGCTTGTTTTGTGGCCTAATATGTGATCTATTCTGGAGAATGTGTTATGTGCACTTGAAAAAAATGTGTAGTCTGCTGTTTTAGTATGGAAATTTCTGAATATATCTGTTAAATCCATTTGTTCCAGTGCGTCATTCAACACCACTGTTTCCTTCATTATTTTCTGTTTGGATGAACTGCCCATCATTGTAAACGAGGTGTTAAAGTCCCCTACTATTATTGTATTACTATCAATTAGTTCCTTTATATTTTTTATTAATTGTTTTATGTATTTGAATGCTCCCATGTTGGGTGCATAAATATTTACAATTGTTATAACTTCTTGTTGCATTGTGCCCTTAATGATTATACAGTGTTCTTTGTCTCTTGTTACTGACTTTGTTTTATAGTCTGTTTTGTCTGATATAAGTATTGTCATTCCAACTTTCTTTTAACATCCATTTTTACATATGTGTTTCTCCCTCCCCTCATTTTCAATCTGCAGGTGTCTTTAGTTTTGAAATTAGTCTCTCGTAGGCAGTATACATATGGGTCTTGCCTTTTCATCCACTCTGCCACCTTATGTCTTTTGATTGGAGCACTTAGTCTATTTACTGTCAAAGTAATTATTGATAGATATGCATTTATTGCCATTTTATTACTTGTTTAGGAGTTGTTTTGTAGTTTTTCTTTGATCCTTTCTTCTCTTGCAAACTTTCATTGTTGGCTTTCTTTAGTGATATACTTGGATTCCTTTCTCTTTAATCTTTACCTATCTATGAATGCTTTTTGAGTTGTGGTTACTATTCAATTTGTATATAATATATTCTGTATGTAGCAGTCTATATTAAGTTGATGGCCAATTAATCTTGAGCCCATTATTTACTCCTTACCCCCCCACACACATGTTTTAAGCATATGGTATCATATTTTACATCCTTTTATTTTGTGAATTTGTTGACTGCTTTTTACAGATATGCTTATTTTTATTGTTTTTTTTTTATATACTCTTAGTTATGTTCTCTCTTTTCCACTCACAAAGTCCCTTTTCAACTTTCTTGTAGGGCTGGTTTAATGGTTATCAACTCCTTTAGTTTTTGTCTGAGAATGCCTTTATCTATCTTTCTATTCTGAATTGAATTGGTGGATAGAGTATTTTGAGTGCAGATTTTTCCCTTTCTGTGCTTTAATATATCATGTCACTCTCTTCTTGTTTTTAAAGTTTCTGGTGAAAAAAAAGTCAGTTTATAGCCTTATGGGGTTTCCCTTGTGTGTAAGTGTCTTCTTTTTTCTTGCTGCTTTTAATTTTTTTCATTGTTATTACTTTTTACCATTTAAATACTATATGTCTTTGTGTGAGCCTCCTTCAGTTAATTCGGTGGGGGAGGATATCTGTGCCTGCTTGATCTGGATATCTGTTTCCTTCCCAAGATTAGGAATGTTTTCAGGTATTATTCCTTTAAATATATTTTATTCCCTCTTATATCTCTTCTTCTTCTGGAATCCCTATAATGTGAATATTATTATGCCTGATGGAGTCACTGAGTTCCCTGCATCTATTCTTAATATGCATATTTTTTTTTCTTTCACTTGCTCATCTTAATTGCTTTCCATTACTCTGTCTGCCAGGTCATTGATTCATTCCTTTGCTTTCTCTAGCCTCCTATTTATTCCTTGAAATATATGTTTAATTTCATTTATTGTGTTCTTCATATATGATTGGTTATTTTTTTATCTTTATCTCAGTCTTTTCTCAAGTCCAGTGAATATCCTTATGATCATTACTTTATATTCTTTATTCACCATTTTATGTATATCTGTTTCACTTAGGTCTCTGACTGTGGTTTTGTCCTTTTCTTTTCATTTGGGACATATTCTTCTGTCCCTTCATTTTGTCTAACTTTCTGTTTCCGTGTTTGTGTGTTAAGAAAATCAACTACATCTCCTGCTCTTGAAAGTAGTAAGTAAACCAAGGAGTTTTAAAAAGGTTGTTCTGCCATAGAGCCCAGGTCCAGCTGCAGCCACTCTGCAAAGTGTGCATGTGTGGTGGGATGTAATTTTAACAAGTTACATTCATCATCTCCAGGAGGTGACCCAATACCACTGCCAGGACAGGGGCCTCACAAAATGCATTGGTTGGGAGACCTGTGGTTGGTGAGGTTTACACCAGTATTCAGGGGGAGGGGAACCATAGCATCAGGACTGATGCAAATGTGATTGGAAAGTGTGGATTCACTCAAGTGCACAGGGGTAGTGCCTGGTGTAAGCAAGTTAGGTATCAAGGGTTGGTGCTGTGCTGGTTCCCACAGGTGGCCATGTATTTATGCTGAGAGTCAGGGGTGGCAAATGTCACCTGCCAGCTCCTTTGTTCCTGGAAGGGTCTCGCTGAAATTTGTTTCTTTCCAGGCCACTCTGAGATGAATAAATAACCTTCCCTGTGGCCCAGACATTGTTAAACTGCTGCTTCTATGCTGTTTTTCTGGGTGATGTTAGTTATAGTGTTTCTTTAAGGGCAGAGGCTCAGTTTCCTAAGGCCCTTCAGGTTCTCCCAGAGGTGAGCACACTGATTTTTAAAGTTTCATGTTTTAAGCCCCACTGGTTGCAAAAACTCAGAAAATTAGGTCCCTCTCAAATATTATGGGATTTTGTCTTCCCAGTGTGGCGTCCCTAGTGTGATAGTCTGTTTCTCACCTTTCTCTGTGCCCCTGGCTCCCTCCTGACCACAGATGGCCTTGGCCTGTTGAGCTCCCTACCATGTCACTGCCCTTCCTACCCTCTTCAATGTGTTCTCTTCACTACCTTTTGTTGTGGAGTTTGCACTGCCAGTCTTCATGTCATTTTCTGGGCTATTTATGCTGATAGGAATGTTATTAGTTGTGTTTGTGGGACAAGGGAAAGCTAGGGTCCTCCTACTCCACCATCTTCCCAACCTCTCAGACTGATCTCTTTTATTATACTGTCCTAAACCAGCCTTGTTTTCATAAATGGCAGGGTTTCTTTCTAACTCATTGGTAAACAATATTTAATTGCATCTTCTTTATCCATTGATAGACATTAGGTTGTTTCCATATCTTGATTATTGTGAAAAATGCTGCAATAAACATGGGAGTGCTTATATCTCTTTGATGTCCTGTTTTCATTTCTTTTGGATACATATCCAGTAGTGGAATTGTTGGATAATATGGTAGTTCTATTTTTAATTCTTTGAGAAACCTCCATACAGTCTTCCATATTGTCTGAACCAATTTACATTATTACTGACAATACACAAGAGTCCCTTTACCTACACATCTTTGTCAACACTTGTTATCTCTTGTCCTCCTGATGAAAGGCATTCTAACACTTGTGAGATAATATCTTGTTGTGGTTTTGATTTGCATTTTTCTGATGATAAGTAATATGAGCATTTTCAGGTACCTCTTGGCCATTGGATTCTTCTTTGAAAAAGTGTTTATTTAGGGCGCCTGGGTGGCTCAGTTGGTTAAGCGACTGCCTTCGGCTCAGGTCATGATCCTGGAGTCCCGGGATCGAGTCCCGCATCGGGCTCCCTGCTCGGCAGGGAGTCTGCTTCTCCCTCTGACCCTTCTCCCTCTCATGCTCTCTGTCTCTCATTCTCTCTCTCTCAAATAAATAAATAAAATCTTTAAAAAAAAAAAAGAAAAAGTGTTTATTTAAATTATCCACCCATTTTTTAAATCAGATTGTTTCTTTTTTGTTATTGAGTTGTATGAATCCTTTATGTATTTCAGGTATTAATCCCTTATCATATATACACTTTGCAAATATTGTTTCCCATTCTGTAGGTTGCCTTTGCATGGTTTTGATTGTCTGTTTTCTTATGTAGAAGTTTCTTAGTTTTATGTAGTCCAACTGATTGATTTTTGTCTTTGTTGCTTATGCTTTTTGTGTCATATCCAAAAACTCTCTGGCAAGATCAGTGTGCTTCTTGTCTATGTTTTCTTCTAGGAGTTTTATGGTATCAGGTTTTATGTTTAAATTTTTTTATTCCATGTCAAGTTAATTTCTGTGAGTGGTCTAATATAAAGGTCTGGCTTCATTTTTCTGTGTGTGGTAATTCAGTTTTCCCAGCACCATCTGTTGAGGAGGCAGCTGTCTTTTCCCCATTGAGTGTTCATCCTCCTGTCAAATATTAGTTGACTACATCTTTCCAGGCATATTTGTCTTTTGTAATTTCTTTCATTAAAATCATCTTTAATTTTAGTTTTTATTGAATAAGATTTTCCATTTCTTGGTTAAATTTGTTTCTAAGAATTGTATTTTTTAAAAAGATTTATTTATTTATTTGGAAGAGAGAGAGAGAGAGCTCATGAGCAGAGAGGGAGGGGCAGAGAGAGAGGGAGACAAGCAGGCTTCCCACTGAGATGGAGGCTCAGTCCCAGGACCCTGAGATCATGACCTAAGCCAAAACCGAGAGTCTGATTCTTAACAGACTGAGCCACCCAGGCACCTCAAGAATTGTATTGTTTTTGATGCTATTGTGAAAGAATAGTTTCCTTTATTTATTTTTCAGATATTTTGTTGTTAGTACATAGAAATGCAATTGATTTTTACAAGTTGAATTTATGTCCCACAACTTTACTGAAATGGTTGGTTAGTTCCCACAGTTTCTTAGTTGAGGTTTAGGATTTTCTATGCATAATATCATATTATCTGCAAGTAACGAGAATTTTACTTGTTTTCCTTTCCAATATGAATGCCTTTTATTATTATGATTCCTATATGTCTTGCCTGATTGTTCTAGCTAGGGCTTTCCTGTGCCACATTGAATTAGAGTGCTGAAAGTGGCATCCTTGTCTTATTGTTGATCTTTAAAAAAATTCTTTTTATCTTTCACCATTATGAATATTGTTAGCTGTGGGTTTGATCTATATGGACTTTATTATGTTGAGGTATGTTCTTTATATACTTAACTTGTTGAGTGTTTTTATCATGAAAAAATGGTGTATTTTGTCAATTTTTTTCTACAGTTGTTGAGATAATCATGATTTTTTATTTTTTATTCTATTAATTTGGTGAATTACATTCATTGGCTTTCATATATTGAAATATACTTGTATCCCAGGAATGAATCCCACTTGGTCATGGTTTATAATCCTTTTAACATGTTGTTTAAATTGATTTGCTAGTTTTTTTGTTGAGAATATTACATCTATATTCATAAGGGATATTGGTTTTTAGTTTTCTTATACTGTCCTTGTATGGCTTTGGTATCAGGCTGGCCTCATAGAATTAGTTGAGAAGTATCTCCATTCCCATTTTTTGGAAATGTTTGAGAAGAATTGGCATTAATTCTTTTTAAATCAATTGTAGAATTCACCAATGAAAGCATCTAGTCCTGACCTTTTCTATGTTGGGAAGTTTTTGATTACTGATTCAATTTCCTTACTTATTGTGAGTCTGCTCAGATTTTCTATTTCTTCATGATTCTGTTTTAGTAGCTTGTGTGTTTTTAGAAATTTATCCATTTCTTGTAGATTATCTTTATTTTTTTTGCATGTGACTATTCAGTGTCTCTTATGATCTTAGGTATCAGATGTAATGTCTCTTCTTTCATTTATGATTTTCTTTTTGACTCTTCTTTTTTTTCTTAGTCTAGCTAAAAGTTTTATCATTTATGTTCAAAAAATCAGTTCTTAGTTTTGTTCATCTTTTATTTATTTTCTTTTTTTTTTAAATTTATTTATTCATTTGAGAGAGTGAGAATGAGAGAGAGTACATGAGAGGGGGCAGGGTCAGAGGGAGAAGCAGGCTCCTCGCCGAGCAGGGAGCCCGATGCGGGACTCGATCCCGGAACTCCAGGATCATGACCTGAGCCGAAGGCAGTTGCTTAACCAACTGAGCCACCCAGGCGCCCAGTTTTGTTCATCTTATAAAATTATTTTTTCTTGTCTACATTTCATTTATTTCTGCTGTGATCTGTGTTATTTAATTCCTTTTGCTAACTTTGGGCTTCCTTTCTTTTTCTTTTTTCTAACTCCTTGAGGTGTTAAGTCAGGTTGTTTATTTGAGATCTTTCTATTTTTTTATATATGCATTTATCACTCTAAATTTTCTTTCAGAACTGCTTTTACAGCATCCCATAGGTTTTAATAGATTATGCTTCCATTTTTTATTTGTTTCAAGAAATTTTTAAATTTCTATTTCGATTCTTCCTTGACTCATTGTTCAGGAGTGTTATTTTCCATACCTTGTAAAATGTCCAGATTCCTCTTGTTGATTTCTAGTTTCCTACCGTTTTTGTCAGAAAGATAGTATGATTTTGTTCTTCTTCAATTTGCTAAGACTTGTTTTGTATCCTATCATATAATGTAACATGGAGAATGTTCAATGTGCACTTGAGAAGAGTGTATATTCTGTTGCTGTTGGATAAAATGTTCTCTAAATGTTAGGTCCATTTGGTCTAATATATTTTTTAAGTCCAATGTTTTATTGTTGATTTTCTGTCTGGATGACCTATCAATTGCTGAATGTCTCATACTGGTATCCTATGATTGTATTGTTGTTTATTTCTCCCTTCAAACCTATTAGTATTTGCTTAATATATTTCAGTGTTCCTATGTTGCATGTGTGCATATTTATGACTGTTATATCTTCTTGATTAATTGACCTCTTTATTGTTATATAATGAATTTTCTTGTTTTTCATTACCAATTTTGGTTTAAAATCTGTTTTGTCTGATTAAATATAGCTACCACCACTTTCTTTTGGTTTCTACTTGCATGAGGTGTCTTTTTCCATCTCCTCACTTTGAGTTTATGTATATCTTTACAACTTAAGAGGTTCTCTTATAGGCAGTATATAGTTTTTCTTTCTTTCTTTCTTTCTTTCTTTCTTTCTTTCTCTTTCTTCTTTCTTCTTTCTTCTTTCTTTCATTTCTTTCTTTTTTTTTTAAATCCAGGCAGCCACTCTATGACTTTTGATTGTTGATTTCAAACCCTTTACATTATAGTAATTATTGATATGTAAGGACTAATGCCATCTTATTAATTGCTTCTGGGTGTTTTGTATTCCATTTGTTCCTTTCTCCCTATGTTTCTGCGTAACTTTGTAAGTTGGTAAATTTCTATGACTGTTTATTCTGTCTCCCTTTCTTCTCTTGGATGAATATAGTCTAAATTTTTGCACTGTGGTTATCACAAGACTTACATAAAATATATTATAGATAAAACACTCTGTTTAAAGCTGATAACAACTTAACCTCAATTACATGCAAAAGCTCTACCATTATATTTTGTATCAATTATATTTAGTAGATGTGTTTATTTGTAATCGTCCTTTCCTTTAACCTCTATACTTAAATGTTTTGCATGCTGTCCTATTTCAGAATTAGAGCTTTCTATATCTGACTGCTACCTTTATTCTTGTATACTTTCATATACATTCATGTCACTAATTATCCCTTTAATTTCATCTTGAATTTTTAACATTTATTGTAAGGGAGGTGTTGTGTCAATGAACTCCCTAAGCTTTGTCTAAAAAAATTCTTTTCCCTTTATATCTGAAGGGTGACTTTGTTGGATAGAGTATGGCCTGGCAATTTTTTTTTTCTTTCAACTCTGAATATGTCATTTCACTTTTTCCTGCCCTGTGAAGATTCTGCTCCAAAATCAGCTAATAGACTAATGTTGGTTTCTTTGTAGGTTACACTATCTTTTTTCTCTCTGCCTACTTTTTGGATTCTCTCTTTATCTTTGGCTTTTGACAGTTTCGGCAAAGAGTTTTGGACAAGGTCTTTTTTTGTTGAGATAGTATGGTGACCTATTAGCTTCATGAACCTCAATGTCCAAGTCTTTCCCCAAGTTTGGGAAGTTCTCAGCTATTATTTCTTTAGATGAACTTCCCACTCATTTTTCTTTCTCTTATAGTTCTGGAATTCTGATTATCTTAATATTTGTTCTTTTGAGGAATTCCTATAGATCATGTAGACTTTCTTTAGTCTTTTTCATTCTTGTTGTTGCTGTTTTTCTTTTCTGACAGGATCACATCTAAATCCTTGTCCTCTAGTTCACTTATTCTGTCCTCCATTTGCTGTACACTATTGCAGGTACTCTGCATTGCGTTTTTCATTTTATTTATGGAGTTCCTGAGATCCAGAATTGTTTCAGGGTTCTTTTTAAAAAAATTATCCTTTTTTGGTAAATACCTCATTTTAAGTCTGTATTTTTTCATGATTTAGCTAAACTGTCTTTTTGAGTTTTCTTGTAGCTCTTTGTTTTTCAAAACAGCCATTTGAATTCTTTACCACTTACATTGCAAAATTTCATAACTTTGTACCTAAAGAATTGTTGTAAATTTTGGAAATTACATTTCCCTTGGTTTTCATGTTCCTCATAGTTTTGTGTTACTACTTTCACATTTGAAGTAAAAGACACCTTAATTATATACTAATTGCCCTCAGATGTGGTATGCTGTTGATAGGTAGTGTTACATCTGGGATTTTCTCTGCTTTTGTGGGGGTACATGTGATTCATTCTTCTTGCTTCCTCTTGTAGCAGACTTCTTATGATTTTATATCTTCTGGTTCTTACTACTCACCAGGCTATCTGCTGGAAACCTCTCTTGTCTTCCCAAAGGTGGCAGTGTAGCTCAAGTTTATGTTTTTCTCTTTCTCAGGTATCTTGGTTTGCTTTTCTGATAGCAGTAATTTGCCAGACTTGCTCTTGTTGTATCACTCAGGTGTGTGCACAAGAAGCCAGACTCAGAGTGGGGAAAGATGTGAGTTTAACATTCGGGATGTTGGGTGTGCTCAGGGACCCAAGTGGGGTAGTTCTCAGGTGAGTTTCTCTAAAAGGCTTGTGGGCAAACTTCCTAATAAAATCGCAAGTGCAGTTAGTAGCAACCATGTCCCTTTAATGTCCTTTGTTATTCTTATCTGCCTCTTTCCTGATCTCCCTAATTCCTGTAATGGATGTTTCACCTCAGTACTCTGGGTGCTGCTAAAGAGAAACAAGTTTCTCCAGCAGCAACCCACACAGCTGGAGTAGCTGAGCATTCATTCACTGTGCTTTTATTTTTCCCAAGGGAAATTACAACCAGATATTTAAGGACCATATTCTTTTCTTATGAGGTATAGTGCTCACAGATTTCCTCTTATCCTCCACTGTATCCAAACTGGTATTTTGTTAGCTACAACGGCATGCTGCAATTTCCACTTAAGAAGGATGGATTTTTTTCAAATTTTCTCTCATCCATGCCTGAGTCAGTCCTGAATGCAACTTGAGGGTTTGGAGCAGATTTGCTGATTCCACTGCTCCTACAGCTTACACTGAGGTCTATCTGCCTATTACCAGCTGTGCAAGTGGGCAAAACTCCACCAAGATCCCTTGACATTTGGTGGTTAATCCCACAACTCTCACAGAGGCACTTTTGCTTATTCATGAATGCCTAACTAGTTGTTAAAAAGGGGGGAGAAGGATAACTTATGCCACCATTATGCTGATATTATTCCTTCTTCTTTTTATTGCTGATATCCTTTATCTTGTTCTGTTTGTCCATGTTACTTACCTTTATATAATGTACTAATATCCTGTATTTCAGTCATTTTTTAAGCTGTTACTCCACTAAAATGTTAACAACATGAGAATAATTTTTATTCAGGTATAATTAATATACAGTGTTATATTAGTTTCAGGCATACAATATAATAATTCAACATTTCTCAGTTCTCATCAAGATAACTGTTGCTTAATCCCCTTTAACATATGTTATTCCATTAAAATGTTAATGCCATGAGAATTTTCTTTTGTTTTATTTGTTAATGTATCCCCAGCACTGATTAACCTGTTATTAATTAATGGAATGAAACAATAAATGTCCAGTACAGATAATATTAGCAACTACATCATAGGGTTGCTGAGGCCTAAATGAGATAATGCATATAAAGTGCCTGGCATTCAAAATTTGATGATGATAATGATTGTTATATTTAGATTATTTTATGTAATTTTAAGGGTCTCTCAGTCTTCAAAAACATTCTTCTATGTTTTCTGATATATGATATTTTTATGAAAGATGCATAAAAAGCATTTGACAAAATACAGCATCCTTTCCTAATTAAAACTTTTCAGAGTATAGGGATAGAGGGAACATTCCTCAAGTTCATAAAATCCATTTATGAAAAACCCACAGTGAATATCATTCTCACTGGGGAAAAGCTGAGAGCCTTTCCCTTAAGATCAGGAAAACGTCAAGGATGCCCACTCTCGCCACTGTTGTTCAACATAGTACTAGAAGTCCTAGCAACAGCAATCAGACAACAGAAAGAAATAAAAGGTATTCAAACTGGCAAAGAAGTCAAACTCTCTCTCTTCGCAGATGACATGATACTTTATGTTGAAAACCCAAAAGATTCCACCCCCAAATTACTAGAACTCATACAGCAATTCAGTAATGTGGCAGGATACAAAATTAATGCACAGAAATCAGTTGTTTTCTTATACACTAACAATGTAATTATAGAAAGAAAAATTAAGGAATTGATTCCATTTACAATAGCACCAAAAAACATAAGATACTTCGGAAAAAACCTAACCAAAGAGGTAAAGGATCTATACTCTAGGAACTACAGAACACTCATGAAAGAAATGGAAGAAGACACAAAAAGATGGAAAAACAGTCCATGCTCATGGATAGGAAGAATAAACATTTTTAAAATGTCTATGCTGCCCAGAGCAATCTATACTTTCAATGCCATCCTGATCAAAATTCCAATGACATTTTTCAAAGTGCTGGAACAAACAATCCTAAAATTTTATGGAATCAGAAAAGACCCCGAATCTCCAAGGAAATGTTGAAAAAGAAAAATAAAGCTGGGGGCATCACGTTGCCAGATTTCAAGCTATATTACAAAGCTCTGATCACCAAGATAGCATGGTACTGGTGCAAAAACAGAAACATAGACCAATGGAACAGAATAGAGAACCCAGATATGGACCCTCACTCTATGGTCAACTAATCTTTGACAAAGCAGGAAAAAATATGCAATGGAAAAAAGACAGTCTCTTCAATAAATGGTGCTGGGAAAATTGGACAGCTATATACAGAAGAATGAAACTCAACCATTGTCTTACACCATTCACAAAGATAAACTGAAAATGGATGAAAAACTTCAATGTGAGACAGGAATCCATCAAAATCCTAGAGTAGAACAGAGGCAGTAAACTCTTTGACATAGGCCACAGCAACTTCTTTCAAGACATGTCCCCAAAGGCAAGAGAAACAAAAGGGAAAATGAACTTTTGGGACTTCATCAAGATAAAAAGCTTCTGCACAGCAAAGGAAGCAGTCAACAAAATGAAGAGGCAACCCATGGAATAGGAGAAGATATTTGCAAATGACGTACCAGAAAAAGGGCCGGTATCCAAGATCTATAAAGAACTTCTCAAACTCAATACCCAAAAAACAAATAATCAAGTCAATAAATGGGCAGAAGACATGAACAGATACATTTCCAAAGAAGACATACAAATGGCTAACAGACACATGAAAAAATGTTCATCATCATTAGCCATCAGGGAAATTCAAATCAAAACCACATTGAGATACCACCTTACACCAGTTAGAATGGCCAAAATGGACAGGGAAAGAAACAACAAATGTTGGAGAGGTTGTGGAGAAAGGGGAACCCTCTTACACTGTTGGTGGGAATGCAA